>NW_026623313.1:579438-672837 GCF_030028575.1 Malurus melanocephalus | reverse complement strand
CACATTGGGTTGTAAAGTGAGATGTAAATTGGGGGGTGCACTCGGATGCACATTGGGGTGTAAAGTGAGGTGTAAATTGGGGGGTTCAATTGGGTACACATTGGGGTGAAAATTGGTGTGTAAAATGGAGAGTGCACTCGGGTATATATTGGGGTGTACATTGTGGCGTAAAGTAGGGTGTAAACTGTGGTGCGCATCGGGGTGGAAATTGGGGTGCCCACTGGGGCGCGCCATGCCCTGTGCCATAGGRTGTGCTGGGGATGCAGCCCAAGGCCGTTTGTGCAGTGTGTCACAGCACACTCCAGGCTGGGTCGTGTGCCATGTGCTCGGCATCCAGCACCCCTTGGCATGGTGTGTGGGGACAGAGGGATACAGGGTGCAGGGGTCTGGATGGGAGAACTGCAGGATAATCTCAGGTGGGGCCTGGCAGTGCAGTGTGCGAGGGTCTGTGCCAGGGCCAGGRGAACTGCAGTGCCTGCATTCGGAGGGGGCAAATCCACATGTTGGGGGCAAATGCCCTCAGGGGCATCTAGAGCGGCTACCCACTTGTGTCCCACAAGCGGATAGGAGATACTGCCATGGCAAGCAGATGAGGGGACACAGTGYTCTGCAGAGGCAGAGCTCTCTGGAGCTGACACCTCCTGGCTGTGGCGCCTAGGGAYCCCCGGGAAATCTTGGCACAGAGAAGACTCTTGGCAACAGCTGCTGTTCCCCCTGGCAGCCCCTTCCCAGCCCCATGCCAGCACTGGGGAGACAAAGGCRGGAGCTGCAGCTGGCGGGGGGCTGAGAAGGGGCTGCTGGAGGAACGGCACTGCTGCCTGCCTGCTGCTTCCCCACGGAATCTTCCGAGGCCACCAGGCACGGGGGCCCTGGGCTTAGCCACTGCCAGGCAAGCCCTGGGGAGGTGTGCACTCTGCCCTCAGCTTCCTATGCATGTTTCCTGAGCTCAGAGTCTGGAAACTTCATTACTTTCTCTGATCGAAGTATTAGTTCAGATCAACAGGGTAATTCAGAATGAAATYTCTCTTATCAACCATGTAAAATGATCTGTGTTTGTATAGGGTGGCTGAAGTTAAATATTCCAACCCATAAAGGAAATTAAATAAATCTATTTCTAATGCATTTCACTGTGGTCAAAAAACATTTTTATGATCATGGCTGTGTTTTGACCTCTATGCATGGAAGATCTCTGTTTGTTCCRTAGCTCAGCATTTTTTTCCTTCTGGTATCTTCTCATCCCAATTGCATTCTCTCTGTTTCTAKTTTTTATATGTTCTTCATTAAACTGCTATCCACGTGACTGCTTTTGCCTATTGCTTGTCTTGGCCTATTCAAGAGTAAAAAGGCCTATGAAAAGCAGCCGAGCTTGGATGATGGTCYGGTATCTCAGGGGGGTGGGATGCTGCCAACTGCTTTCCGATGAAAACAGGCTGCTTTGTTTCAGAAAATGAAAGAGATCCTGGAGCTGAGYGGGCCCCCATGTGCCCTCAGTGCCCTGCGGTGCTCTGTGGCTGCGGGTGCTCCCCAGGGCAAGAGGGCTGTTTCATGGAGAGGGTGGAATGGACTCCCCATCCAGAGTAAATCCAGAGGCAMTTTGGAGTCCCAATGGCTGCAAGGCTGCTGGAATTGAAGCCATGGGCTGGGAATGGGGAGAAAAGCCAGGTCCTCCTTCTTGTCCTTATTCAGTAATGCCTGGCACTGAGCAGCTATGTAGGGCTGCTTGTCTYGCAGCTTCTGGGTTGGATCATTCCTGCACTGTAGGCTCCGTTTGTGCAGCAAACTCTGCCCTGATACAGTACCTCCAGCTCTGTCTGCCCAGGGGGCTCTCTGGTGGCCGGTGTGACGGTGGGTCTGTGCTGCAAAACAGCTCTGAGTGGGGCGGTGATCCGACCCCAGCTGGAGGAGTACCCTTCACTCTCGTTTGAAACACATGGCAAGGGTGGCTACTGCTGGGATCTCCTGCTGTCTGTCTGCCCTCCCCAGAGCCGGCTATGGTTTGCTGCTCTGCAGCCAAAGGTCTTCCAGCCGCCCCTTGCTCTCCTGGTATGCTTGCAGCCCGTGCTCAGCTGCCTCCTGCAGGCCGCGGCCCACGCTGTGCTGCTCTGGCCTCAGACACTCAGACTGGTCACCTCCTGGGGACTGCCCGGTACAACTCAGCCACCACTTACACCTTTTGGACGACCCTCGGGCAGCGGTTTGGGGAACGTGGCGGTTCAGGCCCACCACGAATTCACMAGTGCCGTAGTTTGAGCTGTTCCGGGAAGGGGACACACGGCTGCGTGGCGATCCCCGTGTTCCCGGCACAAAGGGCGGGGGAAATGAGCCCAAAAGCCGTCTCAGGTGCCGGTCCCCGGCGGATGCGCTTTCCGCCCTGTGAGCCGGCAGCCGGGACCTGGGGCGCTGCTCTGCCGCCCTGCAGCAGGGGGTGCTGACAGCGGCCCGGCAGGTACCGGTGCGGGGTGCGGGTCACGGGGGAGCCCCGCCGCGCCGCCCGGCCGCTGCCCCGCGGGCTGAGGGCGGKCCCGGCCGCGTGGTCTCCCGGCAACCCGACCCCGCCCCCACGCCTCCCCCGCCCCCGATTGGCCGCCCCGCCCCGTGACGCGTCGGTGGCAGCGCGGGCCATTGGTGGGAGCGGGTGACGGGAGAAGGGCGGGGCCCGTGGGTGACACGTCGGACGGCGGCGCCGCCAGCGGCAGCGGCAGCCGGAGCGGCTCCCGGTCCCGGTCCCATCCCTGTCCTGGCCATGCGGCTGTCGCTGCTGTTGTCGGTGCTGCGGCCCGCCGGGCCGGTCGCCATCGGCGTCTCGCTGGGCTTCACCCTCAGCCTGCTCAGCGTCACTTGGGTGGAGGAGCCCTGCGGGCCGCCGCCGCGCCCCGCCACCCTCCCGCGCCCCGACGGCAACGCGGCGCGCAGGCCCAACGCCGTGCCCGCCGCGCTGGGCGCTGACAACTGGGAGCCCCGCGTCGTGCCCTACCGCCCGCCCAGCCCCGGCAGGGCCGCCAAGAAGGCCATCAGGTGCGGGGGGGCCGGGCCGGGCTGGGGGAGTTGGGCCCCGCTCACCGGGGGTACCTGCGGGCGAGCTTGAGGTGTCTGGGTGTGGGTGTGTGCGTGTGCCTGTCGTGCTGAGGCTGGAAGGCTTTACAGGAGGCTCAGCGCTGTGCTTTGCCCTCCCTTCGGCCACCTAGGGCTGCAGATGGGATTTTCTCACTGCAAGTGCYTTTCCCAGCTCCTTCCTTTCCTCCCTGTGTCCGACTTCATCTTACCCCCAGCCCGCAGCGGAAGAGTCTCYTGCCCATGCTGCTGCCGGCTGCGCGAAGGTTGCCTGCTGCACACGTGCTGCCGGGCACCCTGCCACGATCCCCTCTGCCCGAGCAGGGACCCCCTCCCGTGGTGGCACGTCCCCACCCAGTGCTGCAAACGCCAGCTTGCTTCGGAGACGGCTGCAGCCCCGTCCCAGCGTCCCCTGGATGACAGGGAACAGGCAGTGAAAGGACCTCCTTGTCCTGGCGAGGTGGTGGGCGGATGAAGGGGGCTGAATGGGGCCACTGTGTACCAGGCGGCGGTTGGGGGACGTGATGGGGGGGGTCGCTTCCTGCCACTGCACCAGACTGGGAGAATTAAACCTGAAAGTCATTGTGAGTGTGACAGCTGGGAGCCATGGTGGGGAGGGGTACACAACCAGCCCCTTGCTGGCTTCAGCAGTTTTTGTGGGGCCTGGCTTCCCCAAGGAGGGCAGCATGGACTCTCCCRCCTGCCTGCCTGCTCTAGAGCAGTATGTCTGGCAGGGGTGGCAGGAAGGTGCTTCCCAGTTTGGCTGACCTGTCTGGGGCCTAGTCTCACGGGTGGAGTATCTGGTGGGTCAYGTCCCTGCTAGAGCTGGGTTTTGCAGCCTTGTTTCCTGCTTTTAGCTATGCTCAGCCTTTTGAGAGCATCTGTTTTGAGCTGGACTGGCCAGCTCATGGGATGGTAGGGCCCCCCTAAGTCTCAGGTTGACCGGGGACCTCAGCAAAGTGCTCTGCTGTGCCTCTAACAGGCATAGTGGCAGCTGATGACACTTGTGTGTATGGCTGAAGCCTGGGAGCAGTTCCTGCAGAGGAACTGAGGTTGGTGCCATTGGTTGCAACAGGGAGGGTGCAGGCTGGGGTGGGTTGCAGTGCCATAGGGGCCATACATTGTTTTCTTCTTGCAGGACCCGGTACATTAGCACAGAGCTGGGGATGCGGCAGAGGCTCTTTGTGGGTGTGCTGACCTCCAAGAGCACGCTGAACACACTGGGGGTGGCTGTCAACCGCACGCTGGCCCACCGCCTGGAGCGCCTGGTGTACTTCACAGGCACACGGGGCCGCAAGGTGCCCCATGGCATGACAGTGGTGACGCACAGTGACGAGCGKCCCATCTGGAATATGTACCAGACCATCAGGTACCTTCTGGACCACTACGTGAATGATTTCGACTGGTTCTTCCTGGTGCAGGATGATACCTACACGGAGGCACACCGCATCAGCCGCCTGGTTGCCCACCTCAGCATTGACACCCACCTCTACCTGGGTCGTCCTGAGGAGTTCATTGGTGGGGACACTGAGGGACGTTACTGCTACGGAGGGTTTGGCTACTTGCTGTCCCGCAGCCTCCTCCTGCTCCTGCAGCAGCACCTGGAGAGCTGCCGCAATGACATTCTCAGTGCCCGGCCTGATGAGTGGCTGGGCCGCTGCATCATTGACTACACAGGTGTCAACTGTGCTGAGGAACATGAGGTAGGTCCTACAGCAGAGATGTCTGGATCCTGGCCCACTGTTTTACCTCCCCCAAGTGGGCTCCCAGGTCCTGGGAGAACCAGCTGTTGCACGCTGACATCCTTTGAGCTTGATATGTTGGCATCTTGTGGTGTGGGAGTACCGGTTGGGGCTGGCTGTGACCTCTCTCTCCTGGCTGGCACAGGGTCTGCATTACCACTATTTTGAGCTGGGGAAGAACACAGACCCCGAACGGGAGACCGACCTCCGTTTCCAGAGTGCCTTCACTGTCCACCCTGTGCTGGATCCCCTCCAGATGTACCGGTTGCACAAGTACTTTGCACAGGTGGAGCTTGAGAGAACCTATGAGGAGATCCAGCAGCTCCAGGTGAGACCTGGCTTGTCTGGGAGGGCCTTAGTTCCATTTGTCATCCCTGTGGGCTCTGGTCACTCTGTGGGTTTCTCACCTGGTCCTGCTGTTGGACAGGATAAGCTGGAGCAATGTGGCTGCAGAGGCAGTGGTGCAGTGCTGTCTGGAAAGCAGCTTTGGAGCTAGATGTGTCCTGAAGATGCGATTGTGCTTCTGGCTGATGAAGGCAGAAGGGTGCAGAGGTCTGTCAGCAAAGGCCAGATAGGGCGAGGGAGAAAACCTGAGGTGCTGRACAGGGCAGGTTGAGGGCAGAATTGTTCTGGTACTGCTCTTKGAGCCAGCTCTGGCTAATCTCTGAGTATCGGGAGTCAGCTTGACTGCTACCAGAGCTGGAAGACCTACTTGTGCATGCCTTGGTTCTCACTCCTCCATCTCTTGTCTTGCAGATGGAGATCCAGAACGCCAGCAGCCTGTCTGCTGACGGGGACCACGTCGCCACATGGCCCATTGGCATCCCGCCCCCRTTCCAGCCCAAAACCCGCTTTGAGGTGCTGCGCTGGGACTACTTCACAGAGGAGCAGGTCTATGCCTGTGTGGATGGCTCTCCCAAGTGTGAGCTGCATGGTGCAGATCTGGCAGATGTGGCCGATGTGGTGGCCACGGCCATGGAGGAGCTGAACCGCAAGTACCAGCCGGTGCTCCATGTCCGCAAGCAGCAGCTGGTAAATGGGTACCGGCGCTTCGACCCCACACGTGGCATGGAGTACACGCTGGACCTTCAGGTGGAGGTGGTCACCCAGAAGGGGCACAGCCGCTCTGTCACTAAGCGAGTGCATCTGGTGCGGCCCCTCAGYGAGGTGGAGATCATCCCCATGCCCTATGTGACTGAGGCTAGTCGCATCAATGTCATCCTGCCGCTGACAGCCCACGACCGGGACTATGCTGGCCACTTTTTGGAAGCTTATGCRGCAGCTGCTTTTGAAAGCAGTGAGAATGCGGTGCTCACCTTCCTCTTCATCTATGACCCCTTTGAAGCCCAGCAGGTCACCCAGAATGACATCTTTGCCGCTGTGAAGTCCCAGATCACTGAATATGAGCGCAAGTATGCAGAAGTAAAGATCCCTTGGATCAGCGTTAAGACAGATGCACCTTCCCAAATTAAGGTCATGGACATTATCTCCAAGAAGCATCCCGTAGACACGCTTTTCTTTGTGGCTGGCGTGGGGACAGAGGTCACTGTTGATTTCCTGAACCGCTGCCGGATGAACACCATAAACAACTGGCAGGTTTTCTTCCCCATCCACTTCCAGGGCTACAACCCAGCCATTGCTTACCACAACCAGGTGCCACCCACAACACTAGACCTGCTGCGGGACATGGGGCGCTTCGACCGTGACGTCTTCCATGAAGCCTGCTTCTACAACGCCGACTATATGGCAGCACGTACCCGCATGGCAGGGGATGTGCAGGAGAACGAGGACATCCTGGAGACCCTGGACATCTACGACATGTTCATCAAGTACTCCARCCTCCATGTCTTCCGGGCTGTGGAGCCTGCCCTGCTGCAGCGGTACCGGCACCAGGCCTGCAACCCCCGGCTCAGCGAGGACATCTACCACCGCTGTGTGCAGAGCAGCCTGGAGGGCGTAGGCTCTCGTTCCCAGCTAGCCATGGTTCTTTTTGAGCAGGAGCAGGGGAACAGCACCTGAACCCCAAATCGTGGAAGGGCTGGCCATGCCATGCCATGCCTGCCTGCCCATTCCACCTCTTCTGCTGCCCAAATCCGTCTTCCTTCTCCAGCRGCTGCAGGGATTGCTGGTGTCCGAGCTCAGTGTGACTTGCCCCACGAGGGCTGCCAGGCCGGGGTCTGCCAGCCCAGGGTGCCTGGGTCCTTCTCAAGCTGCCACGGATGTGTAGACCCCGGCGCAAGATGAGGTCAGAGTCACTGAGCTGCAAGCTGGAATGCCTGGCTCCCTATCCAGAGCTGTTGGCTGCTGGCCCCATCCCTCTGTCCTGACCCTGCTGCTGAGCACAGGGGAGATGGGCTGCCCTGTCTCTTGCTGTCCCCCCTCAACTGGGGGACTGTAGAGCCCAAGGTCCCCCTGCTGCAGGGCCATGACTGCCACAGGGCCTGGTGTGACCCCTTGTAGTTCCCCCAGTGTCCTGGGACAGGTCTGTCCCCCTCGCTCCTTGGGAGCATTGGTCTGGTTGTACAGGGAGGGACACGTCCCTGTGCCTGYCACAAGCTTGGACAGTGGAATGGGGTACATCCCATCCCAAAAGAGCAATAAGGATGTTTGGTTCGGGGTTTTGCCACTTGGCAATAAGCTGGAGTGCTCCTGGCTGGTTGGGGTGTGAGGAACTCGGCCACTGGGGCTGGTGGGTGTAGGGGGTGCCGGAGGGGATCCTGCTGATTTCACGTACGTGAGCTGCTCCCCATGGGAACCATGACCCAGGCCGCTTCGGCCTTCGCAGTATTGATAGGACGTCGGAGGTCACAGCCCTCAGACGAGAGCCTCCTGACAGAGGTGGGATCCCTCCCCACTGTGGGGCTGCCCTCAGGGTCGAGGGACATTGTGCCTGACACTGGTGGGCATGGCAGAGGGTTTGGCTGTGCATCTCCTAAGGAGAAAGYGACTGAGGAGCCGCTCTCTGCTCCTGGTTTGTATTTAATAGGGGGAAAGGAGGGAGGATGGGGTGCATTTACACTAATAAAATGGAGAGATGTACCAGTGGGTCTGGCTGATTCTTTCAGGGTGTTCCACTGGGGGTCTGTATGGTGGTAAGTGCTAGTTGCTTGTATGAATTCTGGCTGCAGCTGGCTGGACAAATTCATTACAGAATGCTTCTTTCCCCAAGCACCTGCAGAATCCTTTACCTGAGCAGGCAGATAGCTGCTCAGGGGGGGTGAACTGTGCCCTCCAGTATCCAGGATCAGCTCTGAAGGAAACTSCTGAGTCAAAAACTGGATCTGAGCACTGTGTCTGGGATCACTAGTGCTGGTTCTGCCCTCTGCATTGCTTTCAGCCTTTTGGGAGCTGTTTTACATCTCAGGGGTTTCTCAGCACTTTTGTTTTCTGGCTCTGATTTGAGCAGAGCACTGTGGTCCTGTCCTGGACTGTTCCATCCTATTTCATTCCTATTTGCATTATGAGGAGTGGGGACTGTGTCCCCTGCCCACGGTACCTGCACCACATATGATTTTTATCACTCTGTGTGCTCTTCCCACCAGCCCTTTACTCATCATGTTTTATTGCTTCATGAAACACATGTATCAGAGACACCCCCAAGACAATTAACTGAACCTACTCACTATTACTTACCAAGACTGCTAGTGCTCAGCAGAACTCCTGGAGAGCCCCTGGGCTCTGTGGTATGCCTCTTCCAAGGATACCTCATTCATCTCTTCCTGCTCCTGTCTCTGTATCCATGGTGTAGGAGTGTATATGTTTAAATATAATTTTATTATACTTCAGACAGTAACTGGTAGCTTGTTCTGAGTATTTCTATTTTTGATCTTCCCTGAGCACATCCTTAATTCCCTTTAAATGGAAATCTGGGGCAGAGGGAGTGAGGCAGATGCAGGTGTGTTAGATACATTTATCCTCTGAAAAGCAGACCAAGCAGTAAGATGTGATTAGGCATTAGAAGAGTATCCATACGGTAATAAAACAAACCGGCTTCAAATCAAGTTGGCTGTGAAAAGAAACCCAGAAGTGTCATTTAATTATCATGAGACTGTCTAGATAAAGTTGCTCTTGCCTCACTGCTGTTTGCCCAGACTGAGTTAGAGGTATTTGCATACTTAACGCTCTGCACTATCAATAGCAGCAGAGCCTCCTCACTCTGACATGTGCATGAGCAAATGACAGTGCTTGTGGTGATCCCAGTACCATTACTGCTCCCTTTTAAAGGGAGCTGGCAGGGTTTGAAGCTGTTTTAGTGTTTGCCAGGTTATTTGCAGCATCAAAACATGATGAAAGCCCGAAGAAGGATGTGCAAAACTTCAGGAAGGTGTTTGTTGATGTGAACAAGGTGAGCACTGGCTGTGAAGTGAGTGTGCTCACTGGGACATGGCAGAGATCAGTGACAATGGGGACACCTCATAGGGCTGGCAGGTGCAGACAGGGCACCAGACTGGGACAGTGACACCTTTGAAAGGGGCAGGAGGAGCAACCCTGGATGCTGATGTGGGTGGCTGAGCAAACAGAGGTATTGATGCGGGTGGCTGAGCAAACAGAGACATTCTGTGATCCCTCTTCAGGTTTGACTGGTACTTCCATACAGTGTGTGGATTTCTGCACTTAGCCAGTTTCAGAGGCAGGGCAGTAAAAGGTCAATTTTTCCAATGAGGCAGGAGAAAACTTGTCTCCTGCCTTGTATACTTCTGCTTCCCTTGAGGAAATTCTCTAAGTATTACTGGCTCACCACAGCAATCAAGAGAGGCAGAGCAACTTCCTCCTGATTTCGGAAGAGAGAGTGAAGGGGTGGTTCAGAGCCYTCTGAAGCACAAGAGAGGCTGTCTGAGTGCTCTGGGCCTGGGCACGCACCTGCTTCTCCTCCTGCCTCCTCTCTCATTTCTGCACTGTGGCAAGGAAAGGAACTCAAACTGGGGAAACCCCAAGCTACTGCTGTTCTCCCCCCATCTGATTTGTTTTCCTGCAAATGCAACAGTGAGCCTGTGAGCAGCAGGGAAAGCAAAGCCTGCTTCTCTAGCCCTGCTAGAGAAGGGTCACTCCAGGCTGTGCTGAACTCTGTGGTAAAGCTATTTAGCTCCAGCAATATTAATCAGTTTGATGGCTGACCTTTGGGAGGATGTGGGAATTGCAGCCATGCCAGAAAAGGACTGGAGGGCAAGGGGAAATGCAACGCCCTTTCTTCCCTGTGCTTTCATTGGGAAGGGGCCAGTGTTACTTTATTGCCTGTCCTACAGGGACAGGTCTGCCAACCACAGGCCAGGACTCAACTCCAGCAATCATTTCCTCCTGTCTGTAAGTGAAAGCAGAAGAAGCTGTTCTGCTTGAGGAGGGGCAGACAGGGAAGTGCCAGGCTTTGCCTYCATCCAGTGCCTTGGGTGCCCAACACACTGCTGAGCCCCTCTGGAGGATGTGAGAGGCTTTGGTTACGGTTTCTTCTGGCCAATCCCAGGGAAATCAGAGCCTTTTGGTGAAGAAAGAAAGCTGTAGGTGCAGGCAGAGCTGCTGTCGGTGTGCYTGCCTGTAGGGATTTCCTTCCAGAGGGTGTCAGCATATCTGGCTATGGCCAGAAAATGTCTCCTCTGGGCATACACCACCCCAGCACTGGCAGAATGTGAGACCCTGAATCTCTGGCAGTGAGCGAAGAGGCAGGCAGCTTGCTTGGACTTTAATTGCCTCCTTGGTTATTCCAGCCTGCTTGCCCACTGTCAGGGGCTGAGTGCTGGAAAGTGGGTGCTGTGTGTACCCGGCCTGGCCCCACCGATTGGCACCACCAGTCCAATTTCCAATGTGCAAATGATCAAGAGCAAAGCAGGGAGCTTGGCACGTGCATGTCATTCAGACATGCTGAGAGTCACTCCTTTCTCCAGGTGTTGCCTGTCACCATCAGCATCTTCCGGCAGGAGATGCTTGGGGAGAAGGTGACAGCAGTGAGACCACATGTCCCATTGCATTTTGGGCTTACTTCCAAACCCTCTGCTCCCATSTAGATGGTTTTGTTTTCTTTGAAAAAGAAAGCTTTTCTGTGGGAACAGTTGTAATTACTGTAATTCATGGCAATGGAGGCTCAATGCAAAGTGCCCAAAGGAGATGCCTACCCCATAGACAGAAGAGATCTTTGCTGCCTWCTCCATCCTGGTGCCCCCTCCCTGGGGACTGAACCACTGACTGGAGCTATGTCTTCTGGGGTTGTCACCTCCACGGTGACAGAAGCCGTCGCCAGCACAGCCGATCCTGCTGTGATCAGGTGCTTGGCATTTGTCCAGAGGGCTGTGCTCATTAAAATTAAGGGCCTGTTTCACTGTAGTGGATCCCCTTCTAATTATGCCCCAGCTATTTCRTGTGCCTCATTACAGGTGTTTCAAGCAGTGCTGTGCTGGGTGAACCCCAGGTGGCAGCATCTCCATCTCTGGGGAGGATGGAGCCCCTGGTGGCCCTTAGACAGGCACAGCATGTGTCCTTGGACAGGGAGGGGGTTTGTGGTTGACCCTGGAGTACTAAATATAGGTTGTCCCACTGGCTCTGTTCAGCCCAGCACCATCTGCACTGGGAGATGAGGCATGTCACAGGCAGGGGATGATGCTGGGTTCACCTTGTCTGCCTGTCCTGTTTGGAGAAGTGGGAGATATTACAGGAGCTGTTACTTCCAGATAGCACCTGGAAGTTGCCAAATTGAAAAACAGAGGTGCTGAGAGCCACAGAGAGAAAAATATATGCCAAATCTTTGCTATGTCATCACTACAGGATTCCTGGGAATGGTCCTGAGGCCACTTCATTGGCACAGAAGCTGGGATAGGCCATGCATGAAGCTCAGCCTTCCCTTCCGCCATGCTTCACTCCTGTGCATGGTGCTAAATGAGCTCATGAGGACATGCTGCGCAAGGACCTTGTGGGCTCACCCCACAGTCCTGCTCTCCTTCTTGCTCAGCTCCCATGACATGTCTTCACTGTAGAGCAAGAGGCACCATGAGCTCCCAGKTACTGTCTTGGTGTGGGTGAAGTGATGGGGCATCCTAGAGGGGCAGATGTGTCAGAATCTGGTAGTAGGGACAGCCTCATCCCAAAKGGACCTTATTCTCTTACTTTGTGATAAAAACATGTGGAGGATGCAGCTATTTCCCTGCATTTCCCTTTAGCACCAACCTCAGTGCYCTTCTCACAGGGCATGGTGTGAGCTGTGGGATGTGATCCTGTGTCCCAGGTACACCCAGTTAACTCAGGCATTTTCAGCCCTCACTGGTTTAGAGGGAAACTTGTGGCGCCTGGTGTTGGCAGCCTTCAYGATGAGGTCAGCCTCTGTTTCCTACTGCATCCCATTTGTCTGTCCTGTAGGTGGCTGAGGCAGATGGAGAAACGTCTGGAGAAGGCAGGAACTGGAGGAGCACCTTTGCTGGGGAAAGCCCCAGCAGGGCCCCTTTTCCCCTTCACCCATCCTCTGCCTCCCCTGTTTCAGTCTCACCCTGTACCCCTCCCACATAAGCACAGGGCTGTAAAGTTTTCCCTGGGTCCAACCACCACCTCCCCTCTAGKGTGATGTCACCGCCATCTCTCTGCCCCATCAGCCCTCACAGGCATCTCTGGACCTACTTGTGCCTCTTTATTAGGGAGCATTTTTACATTTATAAAACAGTGACACACATCTCTCACATTCACCAGCACGAGGGCATTCGTGCTGGCCCTCCCACSGTGGTGCCCATGCCCACCCTCTTCAGGGTCTGCTGCTCCAGCTGGCAGGAAGGGGCCACATCCTGCACCCCCCACTTGCCACAGGAGACCTTGGTGTAAGGCTGGCTGGCATGGCCGTGGCACTTTCCTGGGCTGACATGGCACCCCTCTGGGGACCCTCCTGCTTGCAGGTTGGTGTATGGGAACCCCATGGGGAGCTGGCATGGGGTGCTCTGGAGGGCTATCCGGGGAGCACCGTGTGTCTGCCCTGCCAGGAGGCTTGCCATGTGTCCCCACCATGCAGGGGGACCCAGAACACCACACAGTTAGATGCTTGCACCAATGGGGAACGTGCTTACGCGTGGGTACATATTTTGGGGTACGCGTGGGGGGCTGTTGGGCCACGCATACCCAGAGCCAGGGCTGCTGGTGCCCCGGTCCCTGCCGTGCACCTCCCATTGTGTGCGACCTTGAAGGCTGCAAGGATGATGGCTCCTCCTGCATCTATGGCTTTGGGCATGGCACAGCATGGCCATGTTCCATCTGTGGGCACCAGGGATGGGGACCAAACCAGCAGGGCCAGAGCCTGCAACCCCAGCCTTCCCCAGAGGTCCCAAATTCCTGCCCTGAGGTCCCCCTCTGCCAAGTGTGTGTGTTGAGGGGGGCTTTGCCAGCTCGCCCCCCCTCCTGAGATATTTTGGGGCAGTTTGCCCTGCGCTGGTGTCTGCTGCTACAGTGGAGGGGGTGGAGGCAATGTACAACAGGACGGGGAGTGTTGCGGGTCCTGCCGCAGGTCCTGCYGTGGGTCCCGCCATCTCAGGGCAGGCAGGAGGACTGTGGGTGCCAGTTCCAGCCAAGGCTCCAGCCACCAGGTTGGACTGTGGCTGTCTGGGCAGTGCTGGGCACGGAGCACCCTCCTAACCATGTACAGTCTGGGGGAGGCACAGCGGGTGCTCAGCACCCGGGGCTGGGAACATGGCAAGGGGTACGTGCACGGTGCAAAAGAGCAGCGACAGGCAGGGGAGTGAGAGCAGAACCCACCACGCTGCCTGGGCTGTGCCAGGCAGCTACACCAAGGGATGAGCCACTTTAGGCAATACCTGGGCAAGGAGAGGATGGGTTCACAATGGACTGGGGCAGAAGACGGGGGAGGCAGTAGGTTTGCAGTGCTGAAATGACTGGGGGTTATTACAGGCCAACACTGGAGTGGCAGAAGGAGTCACAGTGCAGGGGTCTGGTTGGGAACAGTGATGGAGGGGCTACAGCCCTAGGAGGCTGCATGAGGTTGGGGAAAGGTGGGCGGATGTTGGGGGAGGGGTGTCACAGTGGTGGTGGTGCCAGGGGTCAGGGTGGTGCCATGCAGGTGTGGCTGCAGTTGGGGTGTCCCCAGGCTGGCCGCGGGGGCCATGCTGCTCCGAGGGATGCCCTGCAACGCTGCCCTGCCCTGCAGCAGGAAGGCAGGGAGATGGTTCCTGGGCAGAGCAGAAGCTGTTCCAGGCATGTTTCTCTCCTGGGGAAAACCATGCAGGGCAGAGACCACCACCCAGGAGGGGTCAGCAGGAGAGGCCTTGGAGGGGCTCACAGGAACCTCAGCTTACCCCCTTCATGTTCTGCAGCACCAGGGCCTCTCTGGCCCACATCTGTTGCTCCTCCAAACCCCCCTGGCATGCCCATCCCCCTCCACGCCATGTGCTTGAAACTGGGCTGAGCCCACGTGCTAGGGGCAAGCAGAGGGGACAGGCAAAAGGGCCGGGGGGCTGCTCTGGTTCCGGTGCTGAGRCAGCTCCAGTGGCATCACTGGGGGTGAACGGTATGGCCGGTCCTGGCAGTGCGGTGCGGGAGGCAGGAGTTTGTGCCCACCGCACCCAGTGCCGCAGTCCCTCTCCATGCGAACGCCGGGGAGCGGGGTGGCAGGGGGCTGCCCCCCCAGTCCCAATCTTGCCTAGCAGGCAAAATCCTCGAAGACTCCCTGGTGAGGGTAGTGGTGGCGGTGGTGGTGGTTGGGCAGGATGCCTGCGTTGTAGGCGCCTTCTACRTGCCGGCCCAATGTCTCACAGGGGCTCTGTGGGGATGACAGTCAATGGGGTGGGCACAGACTCCAGGCACCCTACCCCCCGCCAGTCCTCTTGCCCAGCAGAGCCTGTCCACAAGAGCTCCCCCAGGGGCCCCCAGCTCTCTGCCTCCCCAGGACTGGCGTGACTCTGCAGCCTGAGGGCACCAAATGCAGAGCCACACAGACCCTTGATCTTAGGATGATGTCCCTTGCCCCTGGAGAGGGGCAGACACACATGTCAGGCCCCGTCTGCACACCCACCAGGCAGCCCAGCCCTGTGGAGGTACCTGGTCCTTCATCTCCTCCAGTCCCAGTGTGGCAATGCTACCCGAGGGTTTCTTCAGAGGTGGCTTGGAGCGGYGCAGGACCCGGCTCACCTTGTCTCGAATCACCTGAATGCACATGGGGGGGTCAGACCCAGACCTGCACACAGGTAGCACCGTGTGTGTGGATACCCTGGTCTACACAGAACTGTGTAGAGTTGCCCACTCCCCTGCTCGCCCAGGGATAGTGGGGACAGTACCTCTGCCCACCACCCTCYCTGTCCTCAGGTCACTGAGGAATGCTGGGGACCTGTTCTCCTCCCACTGCCGTCTCTGTGTTCCCTGGTTTGGAGGCTGTAATAGCCCTCTGGGGTAGCCACACATTTTATGCCCTCCCTGGGAAGCCTGTCTCTGCTCCCATTACCAAGGCTTGAAGGCTAAACATACCTCATAGATGTAGTCCAGGATCTCCAGGATGGTGAGGATGCTGGCACCGATGAACAGGCCCATCTGCCCCCCGATGTCCCCTGGGAAGGAGGAGGGAGAGATGGTCACCAGGAGATGCTGTGCAGCACACTGGAAGCCTGGGGTGGGCCAGCAGGGCTGCAGGCAGTGCCAGGGCTGCCAGATGGTGGGGGACAGAGCAGTCATGGGGGCAGGGGCAGCAGGACAGAGGCAATAGGGGACATGCAGGATAGGGGACAGTCAACAGCATTCCACCCTTCAGCCAGCCTGTGGCTGGATGCTGCTCTGCGTGATCCCTCCCCCACCAGACCCATGTCTTCCCAGGGCTGGGACCCAGAGCTCCACGCCTCAGAGTCCCACAGGAAAGCGAGAGGAGTCACCGAGAAGCCCAGCAAGGTCATAAGCTTTCTTCTGCTCAATGGCTTCGTAGTTGAGTGCCTCAAAGAAGATGTCCAGCACCAGGAAGTTCTCCCTGCGGGGACACCATTGTGCTCAGCAAAGATGGCTGGTCACCAACCCTCCTGCCCCACTTCCCCCAAACATCCCCTGTCTCCCAGCCCTCCAGCCCCCAGGTGCTCCCAGGGCCCTTGTGAATTATTCAGGCTGGGGTAGTGGGGACATGGRTAGGGCATGTCCCATGCAAGGAGGGACTGTGGGGTGGGCAGATGCTGGCAGGAGGGCTGGGAAGACATGGACAATTTGGGGAGAAGGTCAAGTGGCAACATCCCTGGGCAGAGGATGTTGCAGGGACCGAGTATGCCAGAACCCTCTCTCTGCATGCTGCCAGGAGTGAAGTGGAAGTTCCCTGGGTCCCCGGGTCCCCGCCCACCCCCTGGAACACCCCAGTACTGGCAACTCACCGAATGTAGGTCTCATTCTTATTGTACTTGCGGGCAAGGTAGCGCGCTGAGCCCTTGTTAGGGATGCGGACCATGGAGATCTCCTTGCCATAGCGTGTCAGGTTGCATGGCGTGGGGCAGCTGCAGCGCTCCTGGCTGTCCTCCACTGCTGCATCTGGGGGCAGACACCCATTGGCATGGCTGCAATCCCCAGCCCCCTCCCTGGGGCACTCAGCTGGGCCCTAGATGCCCACCCACTACTGCACCTACCCAGCGTGTGGTCAGCACATTCGATGTACACGTTAGGGGAGCAGATGGACTCGTTGCCTGTGGAGAAGCAGCTGGTTGGGAGGGTGGGAGTCTGGCCAGATTCTGCCCCCCATCCTTGATTCACTCCCTCAGAGGCAGTGGGGCAGGGTGCAGAGGGAAGGGGGATGAGTGACCCCACTGCACTTGGGTGCAGGTTGACTGGGGTAGAGGTGGCCCAGGTACAAGGCAGACAGGGAAAGGGCTGACATGTGCTGCAAGGAGGATAGGACACGTGCTGACAGCGTGTAGAGAGGATGGGGCGGTCCCTGGGTGCAGAGGGATGGGGCCAGGTGAATCCTTGGGTGCAAAGTATTGGGGCAGAGGTTATCTTTGGGTGCAGACTGCAGGGAGCTGGGGCACCCCGGCAGGACTGTTGAGGTAGTGGGGTGCCCTCACACCATCATGCACACCCCTCACCTGGCATATGGACCATGCGGCAGTGGCAGCTCTGCACCACGGCCTCCTTCTCACACTGGAGGCGGCAGGCAGCGATGCTGTAGGTGTCATAGCCAGGCAGCATCTGCTCGCCCTGCATGCTGGCCCGGCAGTTCCCCCATGGCTGTGGCAGATAGGTGAGCTGTTGGGGTGAGGAGGGCATCACTGTAGGGCTGTGCTGGGCTGGGTGCCCACAGACACCTCCCTAGAGGCTGTGGGGCATCCTGCCTTACCCGCTGTTCCTGGCAGGACACAAAGGTCTGGAAGCCAGGAGAGACACCAAAGCCCAGCTGATGGATATAGGGTGGTTCATCCTGGCTGTGGATCTGGACCCGGATGCCAGCTTCAAATGATGTCTCGTCTGTGGGAGGAGGACAGAGGTGCTGCATGCSTGCACTGGCCCAGCACCTGCACCCCTCTGGTGCCCTGCTTGTCCCCATAGCCCCCTCACAGGGTGCTCTGCTTGCCCAGCAATCCTCCCTCTGAGCCCCCTCACGTGTGCTCTGCCTGAGCCACAGTCCCACTTACTGGTCTCTCTCCAGATGGGCAGGTACTCTTCCTGCTGGATGTCCAGCATGATCTCCAGCCCRTTGCCCATGCCACCTTGGCGGGTCACACGTGGATTCCTTCGATCTCCATTGAAAGTGTAGCACTTACCATAGCGTGTGTAGACCTGGGGATGGAGAGAGCAGGGGTAAGAGAGCAGCAGGGATCTGGTAGACTATTCTGCAAGCAGGAYGAGGTCCAAAAATTCCTTTCCAATTCCATGGAGGTGCTGGAAGGGAGGCCCAGTCTGGCATGACCCTTGGAATGGCTCGTCTCAGCCGTACTCCCCACACTGCCACCCCTCCACCCTTGCTGGGGTGGGGGGTGAAGCATCATTCCCAGTGGCAGCCCACTGCTCCTGCCAGGAGACTCACGGGAGTGAAGTGCTCGGGGCCACAGCGCTCTCCCTGAAAGCGACACTCCACCAGCATGTCCTCGATCTGGTGGCCCAGGCGGTGAAAGAAGCTCTGCATGGTGCGCTCAGAGCGGCGGGGCGGCAAGAAGCGTGAGTAGTTGGCCAGACGCGTCAGCCAGGCACGCTGGTCCTCCCCCAGCACTGCCAGCATCTCAGGCACCAGTGAATGGTTCTCCTGGGCCAGCCCCAGCCACTCTCCCACCGAGTAGAGATCAGGTTTAGTGAGGTGCAGGAAGCGTGCCCGGTTGGGGTTGCAGAGGGTGACAGCCGGGAAGCGGAGCTGGGGTGCCCAGGCGAGGCGTGCACGGGTGTGCACGGGGCGTGAGAGCAGGTGGTGCAGGCGGTCAGCGGYGCCGGTGGCCAGCAGCCCGGCAGAGGCCAGGAAAGCCAGGCTCCAGAGCAGACGGCGCAGGCGGGACTGTGGCCGAGTGCACATGTAGTGCAGCCCGGGGATCCGAGTGGCTCGCAGGATGCCAACGACAAGCTGAGGTGCACTGCTGTCCTGGGACGGTGTCAGATCTTCTCCATCCTGGCAGCAGGCAAGAGGCAACGGCATGGCTGCATGCAGGCTCCTCTGGAAAGTGGGCKGCAAGCTGCCCCTAAAGCTGCCCAAGGTCCCTGGTCCCTTCCAGGGATTTCTCCCTCCTGGGAGGCTTTTGCTGTGCACCTTCCTGGAGACAAACAAGGCAGGCGCCTTCCTGAGCTGCTTCGGTGATGGGTGAGGGGAGGGAGAGGAGGGGGTTGCTACAAACACGCCTTTCCCCAACCTCCATTCAGGAATGGAAAATTCCTCCTCGAGTCAGGCTGGGACAGGGGTGTATGTTCAGGCAGGCTGAACTGGCAGCCCCCAGTGTCCTGGCACGGTGGGCATCTGTGTCTGGATAGTGATGACCTGTCTCAGGCACACTGTGTGAACCCTGCGCCTAGGAATGTTGCACCTCAGCTCTTCCTCCTTGTCCCTTGCCATGCATTTCACTGCAGCCCCCATGAAACTCTGCCTAGACCCCCAGGGTCCCTAGCTGTGGCTGCTCTGCAGCTGGGGACCCTGCCCCACAGAGGCAGGACAGTGGCAGCCCTGGGGGGCCATCACCTATTGCCAGTGCTGCTTGGGAGCACATCTACCTTGTACCTTGGTATCCCTGGCCCTCCTCCCCTTGGAGCTGGGTACTTCAGTGCATCTGGGCCATGTGGGGCAGGAGAAGCAAGACCATGGGTCAGRAGTGGAACCATGGGGCGGGAGACTGCATGGAAACCCACCCGCACCTGGCGGGTGCTTTGAAGTGACAGTGAGGCTGTGATCAGAGCACAGCAGTGGCGGGGGTGTGTCTGTACCCGGCTGTCAGCGTGGCTGGCAGTGCCCCGACAGCTTGTCAGGTGCTTTCAAAGCTCAGCACCGCACTCCCCTCAGCCTCTCATCTCCTGCTGCTKCTGCTGCTGCTTGCAGGCACCCGCCATTAGCACTCGGTCAGCATGTGCTGGCATGGGGAGGGGGATGTCCCTCAGCCTCCACAGCTCGGGGACAAGTCAGGGCTACCGGGCCCCGTGAAGCATCATTGAGCTCCGTTGCAATAAGGGCAGGAAAAGGCCAGAGGTGGCACCGGGGAATAGAACAAGAGGARCTCCTGATTGCCTCAGCAGTGACTCCCAGCACCATCCCTGCCCCGGGCCTCCACACCTGAGCAAAGTATAGCTATAGCCATGACGGGGTCACGGCCAGGATCCCATCCGGCAGCTCGGTTACARGTGCAGGACGACGTCAGGCAGGTGAGAAACAGGACAGGCACCGAGGAGGCGAGCGGGGGCAGCGGGCRGCATGCAGGGGCAGCAGGGCCGAGCCCCGCGTCCATCGGAGGCCCTGCCCTGGCGGCGGGCGCTTGGCGGGCGCTGTCCGGCAGGGGGCAGCAGGGCCCCGCGCTCGCCGCGCCGCGCACCCACCGCCGGGCCCTCACCGCCGGGGCAGCCCCTGATCGGGCCGGGCCGGGCCGCGCTGAGCTCTCYGGCCCTGCCGTAGCCTCTCCGCGGAGTCCAGCGCTGCCGCGGGCTCCCTGCTTCCTGCATCCTCGGGACCCTGTGGGGCACCCTACCATACCCGCCCTGAGCTGTTCCCTCCAGCCACTGCATCGCCGCGCACCGGCGGGACRCGGCTCAGCCCTTCTCTGTGGGGCGGCTGGAGCCGGCTCGGCTGCTTTCTGAGATGTATCGCGGCTGTGAGCGCCGGCGGCTGCCAGCCTGATACCATCAGCCCCGGCACACCAGGGCAGCTTCTATATTAGTTTTCTTTAAACGGAGGATAAGCTCCCCAGGCTGGAGAAAATGTCATTTCTCTGAACGCTTCCATCTCATGTCAGTTCAGACATCTCCTGGCGGCATCACAATGACCCCGGAGCGGGGTGAGGGGTGGGGATAGGATGCWGAGGCTGGGGCACACGGGGACAGAAGTTGGGGACAGGGACCAGTGTTGGGCAGGATTAGTGGAGACCCACCAGCTGTGGTGGTGGCCGTGTTCCAGGCAGGTGAGCACTGCTATGGGGGAGCATGGGGAGAGCGAGGGTGCCCGTGGCGTCCAGCTGAGTTACTCACTTGTCGGCTACTGGGGTGCTGAGGCCAGCTGTGAAATCACACTGGCGAGAGCAAAGCACAGTCCTGAAGGGCTTTTGCCTTTCCACCATGACAAATCCAATTAGGTAACAGGGAGCGCATGAGGAGGAGGAGGAAGAAGAGCAGAGGAGAGCCTGCCTGCACCAGGAACATGATTTTCTTCCCACAGCTGACCCAGAAAAACACCTTGCGGGGCTGTAGCGCACATATCCATCCAAGGATAGCAACTGGGGCATGGGCCCCTGGGCACCTGGCTGTGTTTGCTAGGCACCCCTGAGTGTTGCAGCCCTGAGTGTTGGGGCCAGGGTTGGCAGCATTCCCATATCATGTGCCAGTCTCCTTGCTCAGCCAGTGCTTGCTGGCATCCCCACGCCATGCTCACAATGCAGGGGAGACCCCATTAGGGAGGTAATTTCTTGACACGATTCCTCATTTTCCTCTCTCTCCCACGGAGACACTCTGACCTTGACAGAAATAGCTGCCTGCGCCTCAGCAGTCAGATTCCAGTCAGATACTGCTGGGGGCCCTGGCATCTTCTTCCCCTCCCCACACAGTTCTGGGGCCCCCCAAGCCCTCTTCATGCCCCGGAGACTTCCTTCCCTGCCCCCCTGCTGTGGGGAGCCCTATGGGAGCAAGGTGCTGACCCCCAGCTCCTCACCATGGCTCATGCCAGCCCACCCATGAGCAGTGGGAGCATGAGGACAAATATCATGCATTCCCAGTCCCCCATCCCCAATGMTGCCAGCCCATTGTGCCAGCCTCAGGCTGATCCCAGCTCACGCAGGTATTTCCGCGGCTTACACGGCTCCCCATGGTATTTAGCCTCTGGAAGACGACGTTAAACATTGCAAGCAGTGACAAATCCTGATTGCTCTGAGGAGACAAGAGGCCGCACTAAGCTTCCAGCCAAACATTTCCATGCGAGGGGAACGAGCTGCGACATGTGTGGTGCCCGCRGGTCCTGCTCCTTCACGCCTGGGGCACCCAGCCCTGCTTCCACATCCCCACTGGGACAGCCAGCTCTGTTCCCACATACCTRCTGGGACATCTAGCCCTGCTCACACATTCCCATTGGGACATGCAGCTGACGGGCAGGCCCTGGGCATGGGCACACCACACAGGAGCCATCACCCTAGCGTAGAAGTACCCCTGAGAATAGTCATCATTGGGGCATAATGGCAATGGGGACAGGAATGGAAAGACACCAGCCCACCTTGGACTTTGTGGGGATGTCAGCCCATAGGTAACCTTGAGGATCATTTCCAGGTACCCAAGTCCAGAGAGCAAATTAGCATGGACRAGGCTGTGGCATGAAGGAAAGCAGCCTCCAAAACTGGAAATGCTGCTTCCTGAATAAGTGAAGGCAGCTGGAGGCACAGGGATGTTCCTGGACAGGGGACGTGGCACAGGAGCTGGGGCTAAACTGGGATGACAYCAGTAGAGCTGGGGCAACAGCACACCAACACACCCTGCCTCCTGCTCTGCCCCTGCCCCTCACTGTGGCCATCCCAGCCTCAGATCCCAGCCCTGCTGGAGCCCCTCACCAAGCCAGAGGCCCCCCCTGAGGCAGCCCTCCCCTCCCCAACAGCACGCTCCCCCCGTGCAGCACAGCYAGGCCCCGCCTGGGTGCCCCGGGAGGGAAGCTGCAGCGCTGACGCCAGCATTACAACTGCCCGGGATATGAGATCCGCTTGGATTCAGCAATTTCAACTCATTTCAAGCCCGATTCTGCAGCAATTTTCTGAGCCAGTGGGATGTTTTTGCCACTGCAAACGTCCCTTCTCATGCATGGTCGCACCGTTTCCCTTCCCTGCTCCCAGGAGGATTTGGGGAACGGTGCCAGTTTGGCTCGACCCCAGCTCTGGCAGCAGCACAACCATCTCCCACACTAGCAGCCCCCAGGGCAGCCCCCTGCCCCACACAGAGCTGCTAGGATGGCTCCTGCAGGACACAGCACTGCATATGGGGCTGGAGCTGCTGCCTCCATGGGGCACCAGGCTCCACATTCTCAGCCCAAACAGAGCAGGGCACCTTTGGCACAGCACGATGATGGTATAGGCTTCTTGTTTCCCCTGTCCTGTGAAGGGCTAAGCTCTGGAATATCTCCTGCTGCTCCCTGATCTGCCTCCAAAGGAGGAGGGAAAACAGTGTGGGGCAAGGAGGCCAGGGGCTGCTGCAAGCATACCCTAGAGAGGCCAGGACTCCTCCTGCCACTGCAGCTGTGCCTCTCTCTGTGCTACAGGAGAGTCCTTGCCAGCTGAGTCCCCTTGGCTAGGCCTGAGCCAGCAATGGAGATGTGGGCGTGTGGGGCTGGCAGAGCCCCTTTCATGCCAAGCAGGCTCGCTGCTGGAATACCAATTTCTCAGCTGTGCTGCCAGCCAGGCAGAGCAGCGGGAGCCACCAGAGCCCCAGCACTGGGCAGGGCAAGCAGATCACCACCAGGCTGCTGCTCCAGAGACAGCATATAACCCATGTCCCCAGGAATGAGCAGGATCTAGACCAGGGCTTCCTGCTCCTGGTGGGTCAGGAGCATAGGGATGCCATGCAAGACAGGGATACACCATGSACATGGGCAAGGACACCTTCCCAGCATATCTGCCCCAGTGCTGCCAGTGACTGTTATAGCAGGGGAACATTGGCACCATMCAGCTTTCAGGATCAGCATCTGCTACAGCCCAAACTCGTATGCCAGAGAAGAACCTCTCCCTGCAAACCATTGCCCCAGAAATCCTGCACTGGCCAAGTCAGAGGCTGGAGAGAGCTGTGCTGCCCATGTCACATGGAAGCAGGGTGGCTGTGAGTGACTGGGGACCCCAGCTCCTCACCTYCTTCCTGACTTCACTGTACAGGCATGGCAGCACACTACACACACATGACAGCCTCTAGTAGCAGAGAAAATGCCRTCACATAGTTGTGCTTTTTACTCCTGCTGCTCCTGGGGGGAATCTGTCCCAGAATCTCACTCATTCCCAACCTAAATTTATTCATGGCCAGTTTTTACCATTTGTTCTCATGCCAGCATTGTCCCTTAGCTTAAATAGCTCTCTTCCCTCCCTTGTGTTTACTCCTTTGATATATTTATAAACAGCAATCCTATCCCCTCGCAGCCTCCAGCCTGCCAGCCTTCACGTGCCAATCGCTTCTGGTTTCCTCTCCCGATTCATGCTCTGTCTGCCTGAGCAGCCCGGCTGCCGGCACAGCATCGGCWCCAGCTCCTCAGCCCTGGCTGCCCGGGGTTTGTACATTGCTCTGCCCCTCATTCCACAGCAGCCGTGGTTGGGTCTGCTGTCCCAGCCGGGGCTAACCTGCTCCCTGCAGATCTCCTGGCAGATGGTGCTTTCACAAGGTTTGTTTTCATTTTCAAGTGTCCGCCAAAAGGGACACCTGGGCAGGTAAAGGAGCCAGCCCCATGGGAATTGTGGAAGATGAAGTGACGGTGGCAAAGGCATGCTGCAGTGCAGGGCAGGGAAATGAGGGAGAGGGTGGGCAGGAGCAGTGAGATGGGGGGGCAGGGGCTGGGGAAGTCCACTTCATCCTGTTGACAGACAGAAAAGCTCTCTGAGTTGTTGAGCATGCTGCCCACCTACCCTGGTCTCTCCCTAAGTACTTCAGTGGGATGCTGGAGCTGCAAAAGTTTTCTGCCCCATGTTTCTGCCTCCTGCTTCASGAGGTGCTCAGGGTCCCCACGGGAAAGATGCACCAAAACTGCACCCCCAAACATGCCAGAACGAGCTTGTCAAGCTGCTAAGGCAGTCCCTAGCTTGGGTTTGGACTGTGCTGAGCAGCAATCCTGCCGTCACTCTGTGCACCCTCCGGCACTCTCCAGCCGGCTTCCCACCCTCAGACACCCCCGCACCGGGCACGCCGCTCCCGGGCACACAGCACAGCACGCTACGGATAAGCACTGGGATGGGCTGCAGCTCAGCCTTGCTGCTGCAAACCCAACAAAACATTCACATACACAGAGAGCAATAATGATGGGTTTGGGTAGCGGGTTCCCCTTGGCAGTTGGAGGAGATCCAACACGATGCGCGGTACTGTGCAGACACAGCTGGCCCCTGCCACTTGTCCTCAGGACCAGAGAAGGATCCCTAGCCCTGTGGTTTCACAGCACGCTGGAGGAAGCAGGGAACATCAGGGATGCCCGAAAGTGGGGTATGCGATGTCCCCGGGGCTCCTTTGTGGAGCTTAGGCAGCCTCTGCTCTTTCACTGTTGTCACCCCGCAGGGACCCCAGTATATCAGTGCCTCTCTATGGTGCTGGTTGGGCGCTGGTTGCTTTTTGCTGCAGATCCTGGACACCCCCGGCCCTGCCTTGCTGTCCTTCGCACGCGGGGCCTGTGGGGAGGTATCCCCGCATTCCCGCTTGGCTCCGGGGGCAGCGCATCCCCCGGGGACTGCTTCTCTTTGAAAGAAGCCGTACAGGGAGCTCTGCCGCCTCTCCCCAAAGGGTTAACAAGCAATTTCCTTTGCTGACAGCTCGGAGACCGTTCTCTATCGACTGCRGGAGAATAAGAGGGGAGAAGCAGCGAGATAAAAAGGCAGCAGAGCTGGCACCGCCTGCTTAATCCCAGCGTTTAATCTGCTGGGGCAGCGCAGGCAGCCTTATCTCGCCGTCCTTCTGCTGCTCCATCTCATTACTGCTCCCACGGCTGCCGGGAGATGGGGGAGCTGAGCCGAGGAGCGGGGCCCGGGGCAGGGATGCCGCCTGCCGCCCCGCTCAGCAGCCCCCGCTCCTGGCATCACCGCACCCCTCGCTGCCCGGCCGGAGAGAGGGGGGAAACACGGGGATGGGCGCACAGGCTGCATCCACAGGCAGCATGCTGGCTCGCGCCTGGCGCTGTCACACGGCCTCGGGGACACAATGCCAGTGTCACACACTCAGTCACACGTTTCCCGRTCATTGAGCTCCGGTGGTCCATCTTGCGTGATGCCCAAGCCCCCGTGGGCTGATGGAGGATGCAGGGCTCCATGGGACGGTGCGTGTAGAACAGAGCAGGGCCAGGACAGCAGGCAGAGCAATACCACCTTATCCTGCATATGCCCCTTCCTCTATCCCCACCTATCCAGGTGTCCCCCTGCCGGGTGCCAGACCAGGTCCGCTCCACCCACCAGGCACACCATGGCCATTGTCTCTGGGGCTCASCGGCCTGGACCTTGGAGCTCCCACAGCCTCAGGGCAGGGTTAGGCAGGAGGGGAGGGGGTCCCTCCAGCCGTGGCATTTATCTGTAAATCCACAGCACTGACACGGTGAAGATGAAGCCTCTGCTCTTGCYGGGTTGTCACGGAGGTTATCCTCCTGCCTACGGATGGGTTTACACTGATAAGATTTATCGTCACCCTAGCTCAGGTGCTGCCAGCACCTCACTCCCTGCTGCTCTTGCAAGGCTGTGCTGCCTGCCTGGGGGTGTTGTGAGGGACGTCAGCAGCACCTCAGAGCAGTTGCCAGTAGAGTGGGTCCCCAGACAAAAGGACAGCCAGACGTGACCCTCTGCTCYCTGCTGCCAGGGCTGATGGGTTCCCTGCCCACCTGTTGCAGGGTGCATCACACATTCTCTGACCATTTCAGCAGGATGTGGAGGGATACTGGTCCCTGAGCTGAACCATTCTGAGCAGMGCACACATCTGTGCTGCCACAGATTTGCTGACAGTGCTGGCATTGCAGCTCCTGTCACAGCTYGGCAGCTTCATGGCTCTCCTGCATAGTGTGGGGTGATTGGGACTCATGGGRCTGCTGGGGCAGCCATGTGTGGAGCCACCACAGGTAAGATGGYCCGGGCAGGGAGTGGAGGGAAGACTGCATCCTGCAGCCTGAACTCAGCGCCGTGCAGGAAMGGGCAGGGTGGCTATGGGAACCGGGGCTTTGTACATCATGTGCTCCAGGATGACATGGGATGAACAGGAATACCCTCAAAACAGGAACCTGGCTCCAAAACACTCTTCTGATCCCTCACCCACTCCCTGCTGCCTGCCCCCATGCCACACGCCCCACCACTGATTTCCCTGGGGCCGGCACGGATTGCCCTGAGCCACCTGGTGCAACCAGGCAGGGGCTGAAGCAGGCTAAATCCCTGAGCAGCGGGAGGGGCAGCTGCCTGCCAACATCCTCCCTGTCTCCAAAGTCACCTCGTAAGCCCTGCACAGCTCTCACATCACACTGCTCCATCCAGGCTCCTACCTCTTACCCTTCTCCTACCCTCCAGCCACAAGCCCCCSATTGTTGTGGGCTCTGCTCTCTCTGACATGAATTCGACTCCAATGTGTCAGAACTGAAGGAAACAACATGCAAGCAAACAGCCTGAGCCCTGGATGCACCCTCCTCCCCAGGGCCAGCTCAGGTCCTGCTGGGATGATGGTGTAACCCCACAGCACACCGGGACCCCTAGTGAAGTGGGGTGATCACAGCTCAGTGGGAAAGGGCTCGTTAATAGCTGAGCCCTTTTAGCAGAGATTAGGGAGCTGCGCGGCTTTGATCTTTGATTGCCAATTTGCATCTTGAAGGCGCTGGGACCTCATCCAGCCTCAGCGCAACCCTTTGTGGTTATCTCGTGGCTAATGGATTTGTTCTTAATGCTGGAGCGTGCAGGCTAAAGGCTGATTAAACCCTCTCCGCGGCGCTAAATCAATGGAACAAACATGATAGGGGTTGGCTTTCCCCAGCCTGGGTGCTCCCGGGCGGAGGGGCTGATCGAGAGAGAGCCCCCGCGCCCTGGCACTGACAGGGACTCCCTCCTTGGGACTGCYGGGAAGGGGAAGAGGTGCAGGCACTGGCGGGCAGGGACAACCCTGCAGCCCAGATCCTTCTATCCCCACATCCCCATCCTCTGCTCACCATGTAGGAGGTGATGGGCTGGGGGTCTCAGGATTCACAAGGTGTCTGCCTCTCCTGGATGTTTGAGCCACATTGCCCATATGCTAGTCCTTGGCACCTGCAGGAGCTGCTCAGTTGTCTGTTTCAGTTCCTTCCAGGTCCCAGGGCTTGCTGTGGGTGCAGGGACGTGTCCTGGTAGGAATGGGATAGGGCAACCTGCCCCTGCAGCTGGGGAATTCCTTCCTCCTCCTCATACTGCTTTGCCTCCCACATAAAGGGGAGCAGCACTGGTAGCTCCCATCTCCTCTCTTCAGAGCATTTCTCTTTGCCCCTGCTTGGAACCAGTGCATCGTTCTCAGGACTGTATGCTGCCCCCAGCATTCCATACATCACATGCTGTGAGCAGGTGTAKCTGTACACACTTTCCATGATTCCTGTGGTGTGCACTGCATGCCCAGCTTCAGGAAAACACAATTCTCATTGTGTCTGTAGGCAGCATGAGCAGAGGGGACAAAATGCGCCCTGCCCTCTCATGCCCCAGGAACAGCTGGTGCCTCATCCTAGCTGCTGCCTGGGCTGTGGGCCTGGGGATGTGAGCTGAGTATCTGAGACAGGCAGCACTAAAGTTTTGGGACTAGGAGCTGTGGGGAGTAGGAGCTGTGAGGATGAGGGTTGTGTGGCTGCAAGCTGGGAGGAGACAGTCTTAGGGCATTTTGTAACCTTTGCTTTTTGTGGGGCCCATGGCATTGGCCTGGCTGCTGCCAGGTCAAAGTTACCTACAGGTGACAGGGGCCCAAATCAGGGAACTTTCTCCGTAGCACAAGAGGATGAGACATGAGCTGCAATTCAGGCAAGCTTGGAACAGTACCCTGCTAGGGACCAGTCTGTGGGAAAAAGGTGCTGGGAGCAGACCCGTGAGCCCCAGACTGTGCCCATGCCAGGCTCAATCCTGGTGAGCAGCTGCCCCAGAGGCAGCTGGGCTTCTGCGTGGATGGAGCTGGTGGGCTCACACACCGAGATTTCCATCGGAAACCCTCACTATTGAAACATCTCCTCTTTGCCAATATTTGCCAAGCACATGAGATAAAGTGACGACAAGTCATCAATGCTGGCATTTCAATCCACTAGGGCTGGCAGCAGAGGGGCAGCCAGGCAGTCGGGCAGCTCCTGGAGGTGGGGAGCCCTGCCAGCCCAACCCTCCAACCCMCCTGCAGTGGTACAAGGAGAGCCAGGATCCCTCCACACTGCTGTGCAGCACCTCTGGAGCCTGGGATGGATCCTGCTGCCATGGACACCATTGCCTCCACCACCCTGCCCTGGGTAGCAACACAGCTCCCCTCCTGCCAGCACCCCCACCTCTCCACCATGACAGCCATCTCCACTGGGTCAGCATATCCCTGAAACCTTCAATGCAGCACCAGCTCCCTGGTTCCAGCACTGCCCCATCCACTCCCTGTCACCCCAGTGATCTCAGTRTCACTGCCCTGCCCTAACTGCACCAGGCATCCCTTTGCCCCCTTCCTCCAGGCTGCCTGGGCCRTCTCTGCAGTGGTCCCTAAGAGGATGAGGCAGGACACAATGCTGAGATACAGCTCCTGGAGGAGAARCCCAGAACATTATCAGCACAGGGAGCTAATTAAGGTCATGTCAGGCGATAAGGAAACAGGATGTCAGAGCAGCAGCAGCAGCACAGGGGGGTCAGAGCCTGAAAAACTCCCTCTGAAAAGCAACTCCACTGAGATTTGATCAGCCAGGTGCTCAAGGACAGAGCAGCTGTCATGGCCCCACACACAGGGCTCTGTGTATGGCACATGCTGTGCCATGTACAGGATAGAATGGAGTGGGATGGGGTGAAATCGGGATGAAGGTGGGATGGGATGGGATGGGATGGGATGGGATGGGATGGGATGGGATGGGATGGGATGGGATGGGATGGGACGGGATAGGACAGGATGGGCAGGAGGCCTGGCTGTGAAACACCATTTCCTGGGCTGGGAGAGCCAGCTGAACAGTCCTGATTATTCACTCCTATCCTCATGCAGAAGCAATGCACCTYGGTGTGACGAGTGTCATGCCAGCAGGGCAGAAGTTACTGTGAGCCCCTGCCCATAATTAGCACATGTAATTGCAGACACTSTCTGATTAGCAGGACCTCAGAGCCAGGCATACCAGACTGCTCGACAGTGCTCACATTGCTCCTGCCTCAGACTGTTCACCTCCCTGCTCAGTGATGGCTTTGCCTCTGAGCCAGGCAGTGCCATGGGGCTGGGAGAGCCAGGCTGACCTGGCATGGCACACCACAGTCACAACAGGGTGATGGGAGCAGGCTGTGGACAGGGGGACAGGCATAGGGAACACACCGCCAGTGCAAAGCCATCTTTGCTGAGCAAGCYGCCGCATCACCCTGTGCCCTGCCTTGCTGGGCAAGAGCTGAGCTGATGGGACATAATTGATACTTACATCAATCTCAGGTAGATTTGCATAGTGCCCTCAGTCCCATGCTGCTCYGGAAGGCGGGCTGCTCCATGCCTTTCCCAGGGGCAGCAGCATCAGATGCTGGGCCAGCCCTGCCTCCTCTTCAGGAGTCACAGCCCCAGCATGGCCCTTAACTTGCCCCCACAGGCACCCTAGCCCTCCTTGTCCCACCACAACGGGGACACCGACGCGACTCTTCCCTGCCCTGCTCCAGCCACTGGAGCATTGAAGACAAATGAAGATGCTTCTCTCTGCTGTGGTCTCTCCCTCCCTCCTTGGGCTGTGAGGAAATTGAGGAGATGGCAGCTTGGGAGTGAAGGACACAGCAGGTTTTGGAGGGCAAAGGGATACAGCTGAGCTGCAAACACCCCCAGACAGCTCGGAGACACGGCAGTGCCCACCTCTGCATGTCCGGACGGAGTATGAGGTCCATGGGAGAAAGGCAGCATCCACAGACAGTGCCTCTCTTCTGGCACACTCGGTTCCCTCCTGCCCCTGTCCTGCACCCATGGCCTGGGAGAATTCCCCCATCAAGTCACTGAAGGGGTCTGGGAGGAAGAAGAGCCAGGAAAGAAAAAACCTGGGGTGGCGGCCAGAACACCAGGATGCAGGCAGGGACCACAGCCCTCACTTTGCTCCCTGTGGGTGCAGGTGSAGGTGGTGGAGGGACAGGACAGTACAGGGATGTGCAGGGTGTCACTGATCCCAGAGATGACAGATTGGTGACACATCCGTGTGCAGCCGAGTGCAATGCCTCTCCACAGCTGCTGACACCAGTGACAGCCGCTCCCAGCCCCACGCACCGTGGGGACCACCACACTCCAGGCACAGCCAGACTGCCGATGGATACAAGGGGAGACGCTGGCACATCTTCAGCCCCCAGCCCTGCCCACAAGCCCTCTGTAGCCACTGCCAGTGATGCCTCMCCAGTGCCTGACCGCGGCACCCACAGCATCTGCAGCACCTGCAGCACCTGCRGCAATTGCTGTCCAGCCCACCCCAGGCATGGGGGACGTGGTCACGGACTGTGACTGTGACCGAGAGTGGGGGGGCCACCACCTGATTGCAGCTGCCCAGATGAGTGCATCCAGCTCAATCAGAGCTGCACAGCCCTCCTGCATGCCGGGCACCAGGAATTAAACTGCTAATGAGCTGCTGGCTGGAGGGCCGGCAGTTAGTGATTAATCAGAGGCTCTACTCTGACAAGGCTGAGCCTCCTCTGCCTTCCTGCCCGGCATATCCCAGAGCTGGCTGCTGGCAGTGTCCCCCAGCCCCTGCTCCCTGCCTGCCCAGCCATTGTGGGCAGGGGACAGCCTGGCTCAGCTCTCCAACACAACCCCTGTGCCACTGGGACACAGTGCTGGCAGGTCCTCCCAGCCTCTGGCTTTCCTCGCACCCTGCTCCTTCTKCACCCACCTTCTCTAAGCTGCAATCAGGTGAGAACATTTTGTTCTGCTGGAAGAAAACCTGTTGAGCCCAGCTGAGCTCAGCCAATGCTCATCATGTGCGGAATGTGYTTGGGCTTCTGTCTGAGAGCCCAGAGATGGGCCTAATGATCTGGAGGGCTTCTGCAGAGGGGCAGGGGAGGAGCAGCCATGCAGCCAGCGACATCTCCTGGGGATAAAGCAGACAGRTGCAGGAGCCCTGAGTCCCAGTGGGTCAGGGTGCAGCTCCAGCTCCCCTACCCAGCAGCACAGTGCAATTTACCACCCTCACTTGCTGTCTGCTGTTGGTACAATGGTGGGGTGGTGGGGTTGGCAGAGCCCTGCCTGTGCTGGCAMAGCATACCGAGACATGAGGGAAGGCTTTGCAGCATGAGCAGGGGACAGCCATCCACAGAACAGTGTGAGGAGCTACMGGGAAGCTATTCGGCCTCGAGCCTGACTGGTCCCTACTGGGACCCTTCATGGTCATGGCAGAGTCAGGACAGGGCAGGACATGGCAGAGGTGTCAGCACCCTCCTGTCCTTGCACTCTCCCTGGCTGCATGTTGGGGCAGTGCCTGGGAGAAAAAGGCCAGCAACCGGCAAGGAGCAGGTTAGAGATGCGTGTTTTCCCCTATTGCACAATTAATCATGAGAAGTTTTTCCTCCTTTCGTGCATGAAACAGAATTTGGCAGGGAGCTCTGACCACAGGGAYTGGCTGCTTGCTCTCCGGTAAAAACCCAGCCACATCTGGCTAAGAAATAAACTCAGAGCAACCCTGTGTGTGCAGGTGGAGAGAGACAATGCCAGGCCAGGCAGGAAAATCCAGTAGGGCTTGGTCCACAGTCCTTCATGCAGTGAGCACCCTCAGCTCCTAATGTTTGTCCCCCCTCCTCATCCCCCAACACATTCATGGCCATGTTGAGCTGTCAGTGCCTTCATCCCTGCCTGCAGGCCTTGTTATTCCAGTCGTGGACATATAAATGCCTAGGCAGGGACATTCACCCTGTGGCAGCATCTCCTGTCTGGACTCTCATCCCACCCTGTCTGCCTCCCCCTGCCCACTCCATCCTCTAGCCTGACTGGAGCCTCAGCCCATCCTTTCCCAGAAGGAAAGCAAGCTCAAGCCTCCCCAACAGCGTTCCAGTTATTTGTTATTGGAAAAAGGGGAAATACGTTTTTCGACAATTATTGTTTTTTCCACCTGACTGGCTGCAAACTTGTTAATTTTTTTCTTTAATGTGTGAACAGTGTCGACGGCAGCTGCATGTCAAATGACTCTACGCCCTATCTGCGGGTCCCTGGCTGGCTTTCAGCAGTCGCACCGCAAACATTGCCTTCTATAAATAAAGGCCTATATCTCATCAATGGCAGAACAGCAGAGCTTTATATAGTCGTCTTACATAAAACCGTCTCTCTTTATGGGCTTCAAACCATTTGCGTCACTTAGTGCAGCTCCGTAAACCTCCTTCTCCAGACGCTCCCTCATGGAGGGAGACCCGGCACGGCTGCCCCATGCCCCAGTGGGGAGCTGGGATTGCCACTCTGCCTGGGGCTGTCCCCCAGTGCCTCCGCAGGGCCAGGCGAGAGYCGTGTCCTCCTTCCCCTGCCCCACAACCTCCCTCCAGCCCACCCAGCCGTAGCACCAAGTGCCAGGATGGCAGCTGGCACTGCCAGGCAGCCCAGAGCTTGCAGATGGCTGGCCAAGGGCCAGCATCACTCACCCTGCCCTTGTGACCCTGTCCCTGACACCTGTCCCTGGGCAGTGCAGTCATGGATGCTGGGAGGTGCTGCTCTGTCCTCCGTCATTTGGGAATCAGGGACCCGAGGACACAGGGTGACTGGGGACATGGTGCCAGGCTAGGGGGTCAGGCTAGCTCACTACAGCTCTAATACTGATATGCAGAGAACATGAGCCTGGACAGTGGCTTTCCACCCCACTGCCCAGTGAGTGTCTGGTGTGGAGCATTCTAGGGGCTGCCCCCATGGCCACAGGACACAGGTCCCAGCCCCAGCCCACACTCAGGCTCCTGCAGTCCCCAGGGCCCCTGGCTCCATATGGCAGAGCCTTCCCTCCGGCTCGCTGCAGGCGCCCGCCTGCACGCAGTGATGGGTCGTGGGGGGGGTGGCGGGGGGAGGGGTGCAGGGACTCCTGCTGGGGGTGCAGCAATGCTGGCCTGCAGGAGGCAGCCCACATCCCATCTGGGACTCCAGGAGCCGGGTGGGGGTGTGACASAGCTGCACAGACCCTGCTGACAAGCCTTCTTTTACCTCCATGACATCCCTGCTGACTACCCCAGGTGGCTGGAGCCAGAAGGAGATAGGGATCCAACAGCATCGTGGCACCTGTGGTGCACTGACCCGTGCTGGCTGTCCCCAGTGCTGTCCCTGGAACCCCTGCCACAGCTGACAATGGCACCAAGGACAGGGTCAGGGCAATGACCTTCCAGCCATGGGGCAACCTGGCACCCGACCATGCCACTGGCACAGGGCACCTGCACCCCAGCCAGCCCTGCTCTGCCCCATGCCCAACCAGCCATGCTGCACCCCATGAATCCCCCCTCCCCTGCACCATGTCAGCCCCACAGCCCTGTGTGCTCATCGCCCCATGGTCTCACAGCCCTGTGGCCCCCAGCCCCTGCAAGCACCAGCTCCTGGAGCCAATCCCCTCTGAGTGTCCTGTCCCCACCCCTACCACAGCCACTCGGGGTGCCCAGCCCCCTCTGCAGTGCTGGAGGGGCACTGCCCCACAGTCACCCCCCGGGTGCCCCAGCCCCAGGGGGCAGCAGTGTCCCCCTCCCTCTCAGCCTGGCACGTGGGCCCAGCCTCATGGCACGTCCCACATCCCTGGGGAGACACACCAGGCGCGGGCGTCCTGGCCGCTGGCTCCCCCCGTATCGGAGACAGGCTTATTAAGTGTGTGATATTAAATTACCCAGATAAGAGCATAAGAGCTTTTAAAGTCAATTCATTAAATATAATTATGAAGAGAGCTTTTTTATGCTCACGGTGATCCGATCTCAATCAGGGAGACGGTGGGAAAGCCGTCGGCTCCTCCAGCATCTCTGCTCCCCCGCTGCGTCGCCTCCGCACCCCCCGGCTCCCCCGCCTCGCCCCCTCCTGCAGGGAGCTGGCACCCACGGCCATGGTCCTCGATGCCCACCCCACTGCCGTGGCAGTGCTCTGCCCTCTCCCCAGTGTTGCTCCTGGTGTCAGTGCCACCCCACTTGGATGGAGGGTGGCATGGGGGTCTGCTCAGCAAAGGGTGGGGAAGGGGAGGCAGTGGGGRTGAGATAGTTGGGGCAGTGGCAGAGGAAGGCAGCAGGGTATGGAAATGCTCAAGGACAAGAGGCAGGGGACTGGGAGTTCAGTATAGGTTCTTCCCAGCCATGGATCCCTTTCTCCTCATGATCCAGCCCCCTTGTTGTCCCCTGCAGACCAGCCTCCTCAGGGACATAATGATGCATGCCTACTCCCCAGGCAGGAGGGGTGCATGCTTCCCTCCCATCCCACATTCTTAATGACAGTTTGTGACCAATTAATACCTGCCTGGACCTATGGCTGGACTCCTCACGTGCAGCCCACAGGGGCACATGCCAGCCCTTTGGACTGGGGCACCCCTCTAGCTTCATGCACCCCCAGCCACAGGACAGGGTGCAGCTGCACATGGGGCTGAGCCCAGCTTTATTGGGGGAATCCATGAGGGAGCAGTGGTTCCAAAGATACTTCATGACCCCCATGCCAGTAATGTCTCCCAAGCAATCAGAAAGAGTCAGATTGCCAAGATGCTTGTGCCCTTGTCACCTTACCCACTGTCAGCAAGGGCTTTGCAGTGACACCCCTAGGTGCAGCCAACCCCTTGCTCTCCCATAGTGCCCAAAATCCCCATTATCCCCATATCCACACACAAGCTGCCACAGCCCGAGCACCTGGGACAAGGAGTGGCAGCCTGGCTGGCAGGGAGCAACGTGGGCTCTGGACTGGGGTCCCTGCAGAAGGCTTCAGCGGGGACTGGTGGGAGCAGCTACCCGCTGCTGGGAGCTGCTGGACTGACATTTATTTTTAGACGTGAATTGTATAAATTAGCATTTCTCAGCGGATTAAGCAGCGGGAATTGTGTAAAATTAAATGGCAACGAATTGCATTAAAGTCCCCCGTTTTCTGGCACAAACAGCGCCTCGAGCTGTGCCCAGGCGGCTCATGTGTAACAGCGCCGGAGATGCCGCTAATGCTGCTCCGGACAGGAGCACAGCCAACCTGCAACATGTCTGCACCACTCAGGACACAGGCCTGGAAATGCACAAGCACAGCGGCCAGACTGTGAGCATGGAGGGCTCCAGATGGGCTCTGAGCCCCTGCCTAGCTGGCTCAGGCACTGGGCTGGGACTGCAGGATGTGGACGCAGTGAGCGGAGTGCTGTGACCCAGATGGGCACAGATGGGCTCAGCTGAGCAGCTCGCAGGCATGGAATCAGTGAGGGATGCTCCAGGCTTTCCTGAGCACTGGCAGCACCAGCCCCAGCCCAGCCAGTCCCTTCCAGGCATGGCAGGACACCCACCRCGGTCACAGCCGTGCCGTCCTCCAAAGGGGATGATGCTGTGCTGGGACTCGTACGGCACTGCCTGGCCCAAGAGCMGCTCTGTGCCCCAGCCAGGGCAGATGCTGCTGTACCTGGAGCCCACTGAGCAGCTGGGGGCCCCCAGCTCGCCCAGCCCAGCACAGTAGTACAGGGAAAATGGAATGAATGCCAGGGGCTGAGCAGGCACCAGGCAGGGCAGGACAGGTGAACAACAACCACATCAGGCTCTTTTACCCAGTAAAAAAGAGGCTGAAAATGTGACATTTATTAAGTACGATTCTGGTGGAAAGGTCAGAGAGAGTGCCTGTGTCGAGCAGTGGGAGAGTCTTGCTGGGAGAAGGCAGAGACGACAGCCTSCTGCCCCCACCCACCCCCTGAACCAGGATCTTTTGGGTGCATGTGGAATGCAGCTGAGGATGTTCCCCATCTCCACATAGGGCTTTCCTCTCTGGGATCTGCAAGGGGTACTGGGGAGACCCTCACACAGCCCACATCCCGGGCAGGCAGGAGGCCTAGCTGGGGCCAGTGCCAGCTCCGAGAGGCACTGCCAGCTCTCCGCAACCTCCCTGCTCCCCCCAGCCTCCAGCCCCGGCACAACTGGCTTCGGCAGCCACACATCACAAACAAAAGGCTTTTGACAACGAACGAGGTTTTGAGAAAGACACTGGGCTCCTGCCCGGCTGTGAGCGGAGCCTCCCACTGCAGCCACTGCCGGCAAACAGGCGGGATGCTGCTGCCAGCTGAGGGGGCCCCCTCCATGCACTTCCTCCCACAGTCCCCCAATTCCTGCACACCCCATCTGTCTGTTCCCCCCATGCCAGAAGCACTGTGGGAGGGCTCGCTCTTTCCCTCAGTGCCACCTGACGTGGCCCGAACTGGCCTTGGGTTGTGGGTGTAGCCGGATGCCAGGCAGGGAGCTGAAGGTGGCTGTGAACCACCCGCGGCATCTCAGCCCCAGCCCCGTGGGGACGCTTCCCAACCTCCCTCTTAATGGCATGTAAAGAGTGTCATTGATTTCCTGCACCGGCACCGCGCTCTTCGCACCCCGAGCTCTGACGCTGCACTCGCCCAGCCGGGAGCGCTCCGTGCCCGGTACTCTCACCAAGGCATCCATCGGACACTGTGCCGGCCCTGGGCAGCGCCCCCGGGCACAGCAGCGACCGGGGGGCTGCAGAGCACGGCGCAGCTCAGTGGGATCAGGAGAGGCTTGGCCGGGGCTCCGGCACAGCCCTCTAGCAGCCCGCACAGGGGGCACATTAGTCAGCGGGGCTGCAGGRAGCCTCGCTGCGGCTCAGGGTTGTCCCTGCCGCTGGGGAGATTTACAGCCCAGCCGGGCTTTATTACACGGAAGATGCTTACGCTGGGGATTTTTTTTCCCCAATAGTTTCTTAATTTGCTGTCCCATAAAGAATGTGGATTTGTGACGTTGAATAGGGGAAGATCATTTACCACTCACGGCTCTTACTTAAAGGATCCGCACGAGTTATTTATTTTGTGAGCACGGGCTGCAAGCAGCAKCATGAGGGGACATGCTCCAGCCTTGGCTCTGCTCCTGCTCCYGGACAGCCAGTCGGAGGCAGCCCCACAGCTTGGCCACTCTCGTGCTGAAAAACTTCCAGCCTCTGGACGAAGCCCATCTCATGCCCAGAGGGAAGGTAAAACTCTAGCAAGACTCCTGCAAGCATGGCTGCAGGGAAAGCTCCTTCCCTTTTCCAACATTGCTGAGGGACAACCTCTGCTACAGAGGCTGCTCGCTGTGGGCTGGGTGCCCTGGGACCCCAGGCCATTTGCCCTGCTGGGATGTGCTGCAGTCTGAGAGCCCTCCATCACTGCTAGGACATGCTGTGACTCACGCACTCGCCCACAGCAGCGGGGTACAAAAGCTTTCTGAACATGAAGGCTCACATGGGGACCCAGAAATGTCACCAACAAGGCTTGGAGCTCCCTGCCACATCAGCAGCCTGGATGCCCCTTCACTGGGGCCACGGCTATGAGGTACAGGAGTGCCCAAGCCCACACACCACAGCTGGGACTCGACCCGCCTGCCAAGCCTGTGCTGTGTTTCAGTCGTTCCCAGGAGGCACAAGGGACCGATTTGGCTCAGGGAATGGGAATAGAAGGCTCCAGCTGCAAATGGTGTGTTGCCTTGACAGGTTCCCACTGCTGCTGGGACATGTTATTGTGGCAAGGCTTTGGGACATGTTATGTGGCATAGAGATGTATCACATCTTCACTCATCCCTCCCCACACCCATGYTCTGCAGCCTCTCCTGCTCCAGCTTCACCCCTTTGCTCCAGGCAAGTGAGAGGTGACAGGTACACCCTATTCTGCTGACAGCCCCTGATGCCCCAAAGGCCAGGAAGCTTGTGCTGTGGGCARGGTGGGTGAAGGTTTTAGTACCTTATGCTCCCCTTCTATGGCCGTGAGCCCATGGGTCAGCTGGCACTAACCATTCTCATGCCTGAAACCTGCTCCAGTGCAGGGCGGCAGCACACCAGAGCCCGGCCGCCTGGGCATCCCCAGGGCATACGCGTAAGCAGATGAGGTAACCAGGCCAGCTGGTCCTGCAYGGCCACCCGCTGGGGAACCAGGTCCCAGGGACTGTCCTGGCGGTCACCCTTCACTGCCAYGCAGCACAGCCCATACCACACACTCTGTCCACTCTTCCCCACTGTGGGAAGCTTGTACTGCCCCATCCACCTGAGCTCTGCCCTGCCAGCCTTGCGGTGTGGCTCAGCACACACCAAATCCCATTCCCATGCCGCTGCCAGCACAAAGCTGGGCTCTCTGCCTCCCCTGCGAACCAAAGCTGTGCTGAATCCTCCAGGAGTATCCCAGGGCTGTAGCCAGCATGGCCAAGCCATGTGCAGGACTATCCAGCACCAGAGCTTCCTGCTCCAAACCCTGCTGAACCACACTGCTCCCCGGCAAACTCAAGCAGCTGGCGTAGAGCAGGCACAGAGCCCAGCAAATCCCCAGGAGGAGTGGGGCTGCCCCCCCGCTGTCCCCCGCTCCTCCCCGCTCCACTGCAGTGCCCCATGCCACCACCAACCCCCACCCCCCTGTACGGGCAGCCCCCCCAAACGTCCCTTTCCCAGGGACAGCATCACTCTGCACATCGAGCAGGCGTTGTACCGATGGGCACGAAGTGAAACGGAACATGCTGCATCAGCCATTTCCAGCCCCATGGAGCCTCGTCTCTTCCCCAGTATCCTGCACAGCCYATGGCATCGCACCCCACTCCCGGCACGGAGCGGGGTCCGGCTGGCAGCGCAGCTCCTGAGAACGCAGGAGYCAGCTGAGCAGTAGCCCCTGGCAGCCGTAGGAGAGAGGCGGCTCATTTCCAGAGTCATTAAGGTCTGAAAAGGGTCCCATCAGGTATTCCGCCCGTTCAGCACATTTATTTTCCCAAACCACAGCGGGGATTTGTGATTCCAGGCTCAATATTGGTGGAGAGCTGCACACTGGCGGCGGCCGGCCAGGGGCTCGCTGCCTGGGCAGACCGGGCGCTGCTGAGAAGAGGCCCTGCTGCCAGTCCCGGGCAGTGAGTGGGCAGCCCCGGGCAGCGCCCCGCTCGCCTGGCTGTAGCCGTGCCTCCGGAGCGGAGCCGCTCGGCATTTGTGCACACGTGCGTGTGCAATGCCGGCAGTCTCCACGTTTACACACATCCCAGTGCTAATCCCCCAAATGCAGGAAGATTCCCCGATGTGCAAAGGGGTCTCTGCCTGTCCCCCCGGCTCCAGTGCCCTCGCTGRGCAAAGCACTCTGCGCCAGGGCACTTTGACCCGGGGAAAGAGCAGGCTGGAGCAGGACTCTGTGCCACAGCTTTCCCCCTGCCCGCTGCACACCCACCCTGGGGACTGCTGAGCCCCGCTGAGCCCCGCTGCTCACCCACCGCGGCTCCTGCCCGTGAGCCCCTCAGGCACAGACCTGCCGATAGCCCAGTCCTGCAGCTCAGAGCCCTGCTGAGAGATCCCACGGAGGATCCTCTCCCTCTCTCCGTGTGAAACTTGGAGGGAAACTCAAACACAGAGAGATGCAAACTTCAGCAGCCGGAGTGAGSCAGGGAGCCCTGCTCCGGTGCGGCGCGGACGGATGGATGCCCCCCGAGCCAGTAGGGGACCCCAGGGAAGCTGAGCCGGGTGTGCACTCACCACAGTGAAATCACGGGACGAGCAGTTCTCGCCGCTGAAGTTGCAGCTCTTGAGCATGTCGTCGAGCTGGTGGCCGGTGCGGTTGACAATGTCAGCCATGTCAGGGTCAGGGTAGAGCAGGTCCGTGGCCTTGTGACCATCCCGGTCCTTGGGGGGCAGCCCGGTCATGTTGGCCAAGTGGAAGATGTCAGCGTCAGTGAGTGCCGAGTGGCGGTAGCGGTTGATGTTGCAGATGGTGATGGCGGGGAAGACCATCTCGCGGATGGCCTCCTCGTCCAGGGCCATGACGTGGGGGTGCTCCAGGTAGAGCAGCGCTGACTTGGCCGCCTGGTAGAGGAAGAAGGCGAGCGAGGCCAGAAAGGCAAATGCCCAGAGGGTCTGGCGCACRCCCAGCTGTCCCGACCGGCAGATGTGTCCCAAGCCGTGCAGCGTGCTGGTGCTGGCAAAGGTGGCCAGATCCCGGGAGCGGGGCCGGGCAGGCTCCTCGATCAGGCTCTCCTTGTCCCCTTCTTCTTTCTCCTTCTGCTTCTCATCCTCCTCAGCAAATTTGATTTTACACACGATCTCAATCGGCATCTGCCCCGCGCAGCTGGTGTGCCCAGCCAGTGAGCTGCCCCCTGGCACAGGCACCGGCCGAGAGCCCGGCCAGGCGCTGGGAGGGGGTTCGGGTCCCCCCCAAGCCCCAGCACGGCACCGGGAGGCCCGAGCCGTCTCGGGAGGGAAGCGCAGCCCCTCTCAGCAGCTCCGAGCCGCCGCTTCCCTCTTGTCTCACTAGTCGATCGTCTCCTTGTGCCTTCGCTTATCAGCACAAATACAGCTGTCAAAAACCCCTCTCTCTCCTCTCCCTCGCTCTGTCTCTCTGCCTTTCTCCCTCGCTCCTCTCTGGTTAAGACCCCGGCAGATACAGGCAGCATTTAGGCATCATGTGCTAATAAAATCCAGGGAATACTTAATAATTCAAGACATGTCAACATTATTTCATCGTCAAATAAAGAGCGAGCGTCAGAGAAAAGAGGCAGTGTGAAGGGCCCGGCGCCTCCGGGGCAGGGAGCCACGCTGCGCCCGCTCCCCAGCCCCGGCCCCGAAGTGCTGCCGGAGCCACTTGTTTGAATGGCTCGGGAGCTGCCGGAGCCGAGCCGTGCCGAGCGGAACCGAACCGTGCCGCGCCGTGCGATGCCGAGTCGTTCGTGCCGCGCCGCGCCGAGCCGTGCGATGCCGAGCCGTGCCGAGCCGTGCCGTGGCGGGCGGGGCACGAAGCCTGCCCCCCGCCGTCGCCGCTGTCGCCGCTCTCCCCGCCTGGCCCCGCCGTGCCCCGCCGGCCCGTGCGCCCCGGGGCAGAGCGCGGAGCGGCTCGGCGGGGGCGGGCAGCCTGCGGGCAGCTCGCCCGGCGGCCCCCTCCTGCTCGCCCGCCTGCGGACTCCTCCTGCCTCGGCGGCTCCCTGGCCGTTAACCGCCTCCCTGCCGCGGCCCGCCGCGACCCACGGCGACCAGCGCCGAGACACGGCCGTCCCGGTCCCGGTCCCGGCAGTCCCGGAGCGTTTCTGCYGGCGAGACGCCGCCGGAGAGGGGCTGAACACGGGGCGCCGGGGGTGCACTTTYCCGCGTCCCCCCCCGGCCCCGCCGTGCTCCTCGGTGCCCCGGAGCCAGGAGGGCGGCAGTATCGCCACTCGCGCCCCGTGTCCACCGCCCCCCTCTCCACTGCGCTCGCTGTGCACCCGGGATGGGGTCCTTCGGCTTAATTTCTGACCCATTTCCCTCCCTCCGTCACTCGCTGCTCCTCATTGTTCCAGGGCAGCGCACAAGAAGGAAGGGGGGTGGGGGGGAGGTTGGGACACCGTAGGCAGTGACCAACTCTGCTGGAAAGGGTGAGCTGGGGTAGCCCTGACTCCGTCCTGCGCTGCTGAGCCCTCGCTCCTGCTGGGGTCTGCTCCCTCTAGGGCACGCTCCCGTCCACCCTGAGCAGAGCCCCAARCAGCACCCAGCTCCCGAGGCAGCACTGCCCTGCAGGCAGCGTGAGTAGCAGGGTGTCCTCCTGCCCCGTCCTGCCCGCGGCCGTGGGGCTCTGCCTGCGTGACTCAGTCACGAGGTGATGGGTTCACCTTGAGGCACCAACCACATGGCACCCAGGTCTGGCTGTTCCCAACGCACAGCACCTCTGACAGCAAGTTTTGATCTCTCCCAGCTTCCTGCCTTGGTTTCACCAGCTGGTGATGGAAGGTTTTCACAGCCAAAAAGGCTGAAACAACCCCCTCACTCACGAGTCAAGTAACTTTCTGTGACACTGCCTTGTGACACAGTGGTGGGGGAAACACCAGCTCTCTGTCCCCAGAACAAGCCCAGCACCGGACAACCCCCCCCAGCAGACACGGCTCTGCTGAGAAGGTGCGTGCCTGGCAGGGAATCCGGGGTCTCCGGAGGACAAGTGATGAGACAGCCGCCCATGAGCGCGACAGGAGGCCTCGCCTCTCCTCGGGGACAGCGCCGCAGGTCAGCGTGACCTTCACTGTGCTGCCAATGCCAACGGCAAAGCTTTCCCCAGTCGTCCGGCAAGCGCACACGCATCTTCAATCTTCCCATCGATCTGTGCATGGCACACATGTTTCTGCCTCTGTGTGGGTCAATACAGCATGATAGGCTGCCTCCGGCAAGGAGCACGCACAGCCCYAGCCTGTTTCTCCCTGCCCAGGGGATGCAGCGTGCACGTGCCAGCCCTGCACACCCAGCTCGGACAAGCATGGTGGCAGCGGGCTGGGCAGGTGACCCAAGGGCTGCTGCCACCACAGGTGCCCCAGCCACACAGCCACCATGCCCCAGCTGTGTCCACGGGGATGCTTGGCCCTCTGGGGGATACTCGGCCCAGCAAGGACCATGGGTAGAAAGGGCCTGATCCTGTGGTGAGGAGTTTCCACAGAGCCAGGCAATGGCCAGCCCCGGGTTTTTGGTCTGCAGCTGGGGATGCAGTCCCTGCCTGAACCTCTCAGGTGCTGTGGTGGTGAGGGACATRAGGGCATGGAGGATCTGCCAGGCAGGTCACCCCACAAGTGCAGACCCTGAGGTATAGGGCAAATGGAGCTGTGTGRGTGTGGGACCAGCTGGAGCCCTGTGCCCTCCATGCGCTGGACAGTCATGGCATGGAGCAGGACAGTCTCTTGGCTCCCTGCAGGGCCCTCTCCCCCATACCAAGGGGAACACAGATCCCTGCTTTCTCTGGACATTCTCAGCTCCATTATCAACTGCCACCTGGACTGGGGACATCTCTCAGCACCATCCCCACAGCATGATCCCCTCCCTGTGGCCAAAGAGGCAAGTCCTCTCCTGTCTACTCTACTRGCTCTCCTTCCCTGTTATACTCTACTCGTGCTGGTCCACCCAGCAAGAGCAAATGGGTCTTGGGGGCTCATCCCCTTGCAGGATTTCCCAAAGCTAGAGTGCAGTCAGGCTGGGTTGGGATCAAGCTGTGCCCAAGTGAGTGGCACCCGCAGCACAAGCCCCATCCCCAGCTGCAGCTGCAGGCCTTCTACAAGCCATGGAGAGGGGAGGACCATGGCTTCACAACCAGGGAGCACTGGAAGAGAGGGCATGCTGGGASAGACACTGGGATGGAGGGGCAGCAGCATGGCTTGGGAAGTTGGGCAGTAGGGTTTAGGGACTGCTTCCTACTCAGACCACACAAGGTAGAGAATGAAGCACCTCATAGGAACGGCTGGTGCTGCCCCTTTGCCAACATCTCGGCAGGTCCCCAAGGTTCCACACTGGAGCCTCTCACCTGTGGCTGAGCATGTGCACATGGGGGACATGAGGCCGCATGGGGGGACTCTGTRGTGTGTTATGGGGCTCATTCTTCCCCTTCACCTGGCCACATGCAGCTGCAGAGTCTGTCTGCCCACTGATCTCCCTCATCCAGTCCCTGGATATGATGCTGTCAGGAGAAGCACAGTGCCCTGGGCCCCAGTGCTGACTTCACTGGCCACMGTGCAAGCAAACCAACAGGATGGGCTTGCCAGGAGACTGGGAAAGTGGAGTCCCCTCTGCTTACCCCTGTGCCCCCCAGCCAGGGGAATGCTGATCGTCAGAGACTTGGCACAGGGCCCATGTACTACACTCAGATGATGGGGGGAGGCTGCGGGTGCTGGGGAAGACAGGACTGGAATTCGAAATGATGTTGACAAATCGGAGAAATGGCCTGAAAACAATCAGATACAATTCAAAAGGACAAGCGCCAAGAGCCAGGCTGGGGCGGGAAGCAAATCTGCCCAGCAAGCAGAGGGCGAGCGGCTGGAGGGCAGGGCTGCCAAGGAGGCAGGAGGGCGGAACAGAGCCCAACTCCGCAGTGGGCAGCAACATCAGCTTGTCTGAGTTTAACACCCAATCCCAGGACAATCCCAGGTGCATAAACAAGGCATGCAGAGGGGCAGAACCCTCAGGCAGGATGTGTTCTGCAGGTGCAGTTATCTGTGTGAGCAGGAGCTGTGTTTCCAGATGCCCAGCAGCCAGGCAGCTGCTTAGAAAAGCATCAGGAGTTAGGAGAAAATAGGAGAAACCTCATTCATTTGGGATATGGGATGTACCAGTTTAATATGGGATGTCTGGCAGCCCTGCAACTGCACTGAAGTCAGTGAAAAGTACAACGTTGCTCAGGGCTGCGTGAGAAGGAGAATCATTCGTAAGGCATCTGAAGTGTTTGCTGGCAGCAAGGCCTTACTTGGAGCCCCATGTCTGGTCTGGGACACACATCAAGAAAAATCCAAACCAATTGTAAAGAGTAAGGAGGATGGGAATAACAGAGGGCAGTGACGGACACCAGCTGGAGGCACTGGAGGTTTGGATGAGAGCAGAGGAAGTTAAAAGGCTGCATCCATGGACAAAATAACTGAGCACAGGAGCAGTGGGCTTTCTAGAGCATCAGGACCCTGACACACCATAGAACACAGCAGGAGAGAGGTGAAGTCTCCACATGGGAGAAGATGTCCCACAGTCTGGATGGATATTTGGTGAACCTGACCCTGCTGCGGTGCCCTCCAGCACCCTCATGGTGATTCATCCCCTCCAAGACACTGGCACTGGCTGTTTCTATTCTTAGCTCAGTCTGGATGAGGRTTTGGTTTCCCTTTCTTGTCACCCAGCCGATGAATTGACTCTTTTCCATACTGAGACCCAAACTCCCACTGTGCTCCAGCTGGTGCTGTGCCACTGCAGTGAGCTCACCCTCCCAGCCAGCCTGTGGGGATGTAGGGGATCAGGCCAGGGGACCAAATTGTCCCCCATGACCGGGGCAGGCCAGGAGGGTTGGGGACACAGGTGACAGGACAGTTACAGACCTGGGTGGGCAGCAGGCAGCTGCCTGACAGGAGACCCCCAGCAGGGAGCTCCCACCTGACACTCAGTTGGGCCAAAGTGGCTGGGATATGGATCCAGCTTGCTGAGTGCTTCTGCTCGCAGCCCAAGTCTGTGAGCCGACTGCCACGTCTTCCTTGCCAGCTCCTCACACTCCAGAGCTGGCGCTGGCCACGGCCCCATGCCCAGAGGGAAGTGGATCTGGGGCAATCATTAATTTTGATCTAATTGAAGGGAACGTGACTGCGGAGCCCAGCTGGCCGCAGCACTCAGCTCTGCCTCATGCAAGTTGTGTCCTCCGAGACCCTTGCACACGCATTGCCTTAACAAGAACAGCCTCCTTCCATGGCCTCCCCGGCACGCTGCTGGCGCCTGCCCAGCAGGTCAGRCTCCACGGCAAGGACAGCGAGTGCCTCGGCTGTGGGGAGATGKGGGATGACAAGATGTCCACTCCAATTACAGGAGAGCAAGGCTGGCGACAGTATGATGGGCACGCCAGGCATCACTGCCTCCTATGGAGGTGGCCATGGGGGGGCCACAGGAGCAGTAATACTGCCTGCACCCCACTTGCTGAAACCTCTGCACCATCCACCTGCACCACTGGGAGCAGTGGGGTTGGGAATGGTGGGAGGGAGCTGAAGGCGCCAGGGTAGGAGTGGAGCCATTGCTGTGAGCACAGTTACCAGCTGCATGGTGCTGTGATGGGGAAGATGGCAGCTCCAGTGYTGCACACCAGTCTTCCTGGTGGTCCTGGTCCCCAGCTTAGCCTGCTGTGACAGATGACAAATCTGCCTGGGCCAGCAGATGTATGGGAGATGCAGCACCCCATTAACGCACTGACCCYGTTTACGTCAACTACCCCCATTAAACACGATACCTTATTAAACGCTTTACCCCAATTAAGTGCAATACCTTAATTAATGCAACACCCCAATTAAAGACAACACTCCCATTCAATTTATTCCTTCATTAAGCGCAAAACCTCAATTACAAAGTCTCTTCTGTAAGCTGTGTGCATGAGCTCGCACAAGGTGCCCTGGACACCTTTTGCTGTTGCCAGGAAAACAACACCGAGTTTATATGGGTTTTGAGGGCCTGCCTCTAGGAATTTAAGGAGTGGGTTTCAGTAGGATCTGGGTGTAGGAACAACTGTTGGATGGCTGAGAGAACAATACCTGCATCAGAGCTGGGTTAGATCCCRTGGACACTCAAGGGGTAATGGATCCAATCCCTGGATCGTGGGAGAAAAGGGTTTATGCTGAGCCCAGGCTGATTCCATGGTGCTTAACCCTGGTGAGCAGTGAGACCTCATTGGTCACCCTCCTGACTTCCTTGTCCCAGATATGTTTACCCAGCCAGCTGTTGCCCCTGTGCCCAAGAGCAGCAGCAGGCAGTGGGTGATGTGTCCTTCCCACCCATGCACAGCAGCCCCTGCTTCTGCTCTCCATCCAAGACCCCCCACATGCCATGGAGCTGCACTGCCCTGCCTCTGCCAGGCTGAAATCCAGAGGAGCAGGAGACATCAGTACCCCCATCCATGTTCTGTTCTGACCCTGTCACTCCCAAACTGAGCTGGGCCCTTGATCGCACTGCAAAAACATTCTCACTGAGAGAAAGCACATTTAAAAGCTTCCCAAAACCATGCAGAGGAGCAAAACRAAGTCCCCTCCCCAGACATTTCAGCAGAGAGGGTGTTCAGCATCCCCAGGAGGATGCTCAGCCCGGCACCCATCTCCTGAGTCTGGAGCCGGTGATGCTCACTGGCCCGTGACCAGCAGGAGGTCAGGTTCGGCTGACGCTCCAATCCTGAGTGGGAGGAGTGCAGGAAATGGCCTCACCGCCCTCAGAGCATCCCCTACGGCTGGAAAGGCCGTCGCAGACGTGACCGGAGAGCKGCTGCATGGCAGCAGGAGCCCTGGCTCTGTGCATTGGTGATGGGATGTGCACAGTCCCTCCTGCCCTCAGCGCTGTTAGGAAGGGGAAGGAACCCTGGGAGCCATCGCTGCAGTGTGCCGAGACAATCATTTGTTTTTATAGCCTTTTATTGCTGCAGCTGGTTGGTCCTCCCTTCTCCCTGCCATCTTGAGGAGGGCAGTTGGGCAGGCTGGCACATGGCCATGCTGTGCGGGGCAGCTTGGCAGTAGGGCACCCTCCTGGGGTGCCACTGGATTTGCACTGCTAGCAAAAACACCAGCATGGCAGGGAAAATTGCTGGGACAGTCTCCAGCACTACTTCCCTCACAGGCCCTCTGTCCACAGCTTGAGACCCCCTGCCTCCACCACTTGTCACCTGCCTGGCGGTTTATAAAATTTTAAAGTTAATGGTGTAATAAACTCCAATAATGATATTGCAGCTGCACCARGGCATCCTGGGATGAATACATTACAGGAGCTGCAGCAGTTAGGCAGAGAGGGCAGCACTGGGAGATGCTCYAGCCTGTGCAGCCRTGATGGACAAGCTTCATCCAGGTCTGCCGTGAGAAGGCCAAACCCCTGCTTAACTCCCTCCCAAGCAACAACAGAGCAGAGGTGACTGGAGGGCGGGCAGCTCACCATTGCCACAGTCTTCTCTGATCACAAGGCAGGCCAGGAGACCCTCAGAGATTTGGGAGGGGCTTAAGCCCCTAAGGCAGCCTGCCATTAGTTTCTGATTTATGGGCAGGGGATGTTTGGATGGATGAACTGGACTGAGACTGGAGGATYGCCATCCCTCCACATCACTCGGCTCCATGCTTGGGGGAGCCCAGCCACCATGTTCAGCCCCCAAGCACCAGCTGGGTGTCCCTGTCCTGCCTCGACAATGGCACACCCTCATCAGCATGCACAGCTGCTGATATGGCTAGGGCTGCTGCTGAACACAGCTGGCACAGCTGGGATGGCATCTCATAGCCAAGGGCACATGCCAAGAGCTGTGCCACACTGGAGAGGCAGTATGCAGAAGGATGCAGCCTTGCTGTGGTGTGTAGGGAGGGTGAGAGCCCTATCCCACCCCAAACAGCCCCGAMCCTGCACCAGGGGCAGGTCTCTTGTGGGCTGGCATGAGAGTGGAAGGATGATGGATGCTGCAGGGCTGAAGGCCAACACAACAGCATCAGGAAGCCCATCACCAGGGGCTTCAGATACCTCTGCAGAGGTGCAGCCTGCAAGCAGCCCCAGGGCAGGGCACAGGAAAGGCTGGCACTCCAGGAGCACCCACAGGGGCAGCAAGGCTGGTACCCACCCACCCCACTCCTCCACCTCATCTCTGGCCCTGAGGGATGCAAGAAGCTGGATGGGCATGTGCCCAGCAACCGGAGTGTGTGGATGTGCTCTTCATGCTCCGAGAGGCATCATTCAGCTGCTCCCTCATGCTCAGCTGTACCCACAGGCCCCATCCTGCCATGTCCCCTGCAGTCATCATCACCTGGTGCTGGGTCAAACACCCTGAGGCTCCTCCTGGCCCTGGACTGCTCCTCCTGTCCCATCTGCAGTACTTTACCAAGGCAGCTCCCGGTTCTCATTTGGCTTTCCTAAAAACAACAGAGTCRTAAACCGCCAGCAGAGCTGCCTCAGCACGGCAATAGGGCTGAGGTTTTAAATGCACCCAAGTCAGGAGGCTGGGAGTTATGGTTCCCCAGGCAGCCATAGCTCAGCGGCATGGTGCCCACGACAGTCCTGTGCGTGCACAGCCGTGCGCCATGGGCAGGGGGCAGAGTTAGTGTTACCATGGGAACCATCGCTCCCCATTTTCCAACATTTGCATGATTAAAACCTCAGCCTTAATGCCATAGCTCCACTGATGGCATATACAGAGGAGCACGCTGCCTGCCCTTTCCAGGCTGCTGGCCAAAGGGGCTGGGAGCCAAGTCCAGGACTGTCCCTGCCCCTTGATGGCTGGTGGAAAGGTAGTGGACAGATTGGGTCTGCAAGGTGACTGGGAAGTTGGAGAAGTTTACTATGAAGTGGACCCAGGACTGAGTACACCACAGGCACAGCACACAGCTGGCCACCAAGCACACTGCATAGGCCCCTGCATGGGCCATGGGCGCTGATGGCAAGGCAGGTGCCACCTTGCTGTGAAGCACATGGCAAACACAGCACACGCTCTGTGCCCAGCGGGTGAGGAACTGGTGCCTGCAGCCCTCTGTGTGCTCCAAACCCCAGGCATGCTGCTGGCACTAAGTGCATGTTGCAAACTCCCAACAACTCATTGAGCTCCATCTGGAGCGTACTGCAAACAGGGAAAGCATCCGACTGTCGAGCATCCTGGAAGCATTGACCCCAAAGGTGAGCTGGGCATTGCAAACCATCATGACACCATTGGGCACCAAGTACCAGTTCCCTGCAAACTGGCAGCTGATGCTGAGCACTGAGGGCACCACCAGTGCCACATGTGCCACAGACACTGAAAACTGCACTGTGGACRTGGGATGCATGACGTACTGTGAGTTCTGAGGGCACTGGACTGAGCCTCAACAGGGACAGCACAGGTTAATGGMACTGCTAATGCAAGAGCTGGTGCACACAGACTATGCAGCTGCTCCAAAGCGGGCCAGCATCTGGCACCGAGCACAGGCTGGGTCGCAGGAACACCACTAACGCTGTGCAGAGAGCTCTGTAAATGGCAAAAGCATCAGGAAGCTCGTGCTGACCACATCATGGGCTGCACTTACAGAGCATGCTGCGAGTGAGCAGTGCGTTGGGCACTGGGGCGGGATGCAGGGCAAGCACTCACACCGGCGGCTGCGGGACAGTGCGGGCAGTGGGAGCACACTGTGGGCACCAAGGCTGAGCCCGCTGTGAGCACTGCACACGCACTGGCGCTGGGCACCAACCACAGCGCCAGCAGTCTGCTGTGAACACTCATCACACCACGGGAATCGAAACACTGAGCACACCATGGAGAGCCGGCTGGTGCGAGCATGGGCTACGCCGCAAATGCCAAGTCGAACAGACGCCGGGCACACCTCGAGTGCAGAGATTGCTGAGCGCTTGGCAAACACAAAACCGCAGCTGACACCAGATACCGAAGGTGCTGCAAACATCATTGGCGGCAGGGTGCACACCCCGAGCACGCTGTGTATGCYGAGCGCTCCTGACACTGAGCGCGAGGGCTGTGTAAATAACAATGATGCCACAGGTATTAAGTGCTGAGCACTCTGCAATTATCAAGCAAGCTGTGGGCATCAAGCGCTGCGCACACCACGACTGCAAACACACTGCAGGCACCAATTTGACAAATAAACTCCTGAAAACAAGCATGTGGCTGGTGCTGAGAGCACCAAAAAGAGCGTGTGAATGTGGGTACAGAGTGCTGCGGGCTATTGTGTACACCAAATCTGGCGCAGGCGCTGGGGATGCTGCACACATCAGCTCGGGCATTGTGTGCATTGCAAATACCCAATATAGCTTGGGCACTGAATGCCAACCAAATCCTTCACTGGCTCCTAGCTATGTGCTGTGCCATAAATAAGAAACGTGCCAAGTCACTACCCTCTAAATGCGTTGCAAACACCAAACAGTTGCAGACACCACGCAGTCTCACACTGACCATTGAGAACTGGCCATGCTGCAGCCAGCCCTCTTCCCGTGCCAGCCTCAAAGCCCACTGCAAGGAGCAGCATGGAAAGTGCTTTCCAAGTGCTGCAAACACCAGAGCTGGTGGCACCGAGTGCTGACACACCACATGTCACAAACCCATCGCAGGTGGGCAGGCTGCCAGTCCTGTGGTTGCCCCACACCAGGGTGCGTGGGGTCCTGCCTGTCTCTTTGGGAGCGACAGCCATGCAGTAGTGCCAACATTGCGGCGTGTGCCGGTGTGCTCAGGGCCTGTTATTTCATTTTCACTTGTCCCATCCCATTAGCACAGCTGTCTGCCACCAGAGAAGGGAAAATTGATGCTAAACGGGATATCAATTTATCATGGAGTGTGTCACCCGCCGCACGGCTCTGCCAGCCGAGCAGCAGAGACGCGCTGCACCAGCCAAGCAGCACCTGTAATTAACAGCTCGTCAGCCTCCCCCCACGCTGCAGCCTGGGCACCAGCTGGCGGGTGTGGCACRGGGAATCCCAGCTGCGGTGTCACCCTCCACCCTGGCCGGGACCCCGGCATCACTCCTCAGGGCCACGTGTGCCCACCTCCCAGCCAGGGACAGAAGCAGGCAGCAGGWTGCATGTGGGTGTGACAGGGATGCCATCCTGAGGGAGACCCGGCTTGGAGAGAGAGGTTTGTCCCCTGCCCCAGCCTTGCCTCAGTCGTTTCACCCCTGCCCTGATCCCTCTCTACGGAGCTGTCCCAGCGCAAGGCAGAGCTGTAACTCACGAGGTGACGGTGCCCAGTGAGTAACGAGCTGGGAGCCCGGCTCCTGGGCATGAGTTACAGCCACTGCCTGTGCTCAGTGAGACATCAATCCCRTCGGGTGGCGGGGACAGAAATGTAGAGTTCAGCGTGCCGGGAAGGGGCCGCAGGATGGGACATCAATCCTGGGCAGGAGGATGTGATGCCAGCACAGGCACGGCTGGAGGGCAGCCACTGAGATAGCCCCTCGACATCCTTATGTTTACCCCTGGTCTCCCTGGGTGCTCCCAGCCCCARGAGAATGCAGGCTGCTGTGCCCAGTCCACGCTGCCCAGCTGAGATGCCACAGCAGGATGGATGGGCCAGATGTGACTTGCCCCAGCCCAGGGAGAATGTCCCAGCAGCCAATCTATGGGAACAAGAAGGAGGGAAGGGCCCACAGGGACAGCCTAGTACACAGCTAGGAGTGGGGCCCCATCCTGGTGCTACAAAAATCTCTGGGTTTTTTTCCATGAGCAAGCTCTCCATACCTACTGTTCTGGGCTGCTAAGCTGTGCCCCCACCTTCCCTCAATGCCCCTGCCATACAGGAGTGCTGCAATCACACAGCCCCTTCCCCACTGTGCCCTGGCAGGAGAGGGACAGAATTCCCACCCCAGCCTCAGCTGGGCATCACCACCCCTGCCCTGCACCCTGCATGCCCGAGTGGTGCGGCAGGAGCAGCGGCAGTGGCAGGGCGGGAGGGAACGGGTGAGCAGGCGGCCAGCTGAGCCGAGGCTGTTTGCAGCTTTGATGTTAAACACCCAGAGATGAAATGCGTGGCCCGGGGCTGGGTCCCTTGCAGCCAGCCGCTGGCCAGCCTCTGGCTGCGGAGCCGTGCCAGCGCTGGGGCCGATAATTGGATGCATGTTTCTTCCAATGAGTTTGTATCATTTTTATGTAAATTTGACATTTTCCTGATGTTCTGTAATGTGCACAAAGCAAGTGCCGCTCCTGCCGTCGGCAAAGCCTATTTCCTTCCTGTCTGAAGTGCTGTGTTGATTTAARGGCCTGCTAATACGCACAGCCGGGCCCCCCCGTGCACACGCACGTGTTCACACGTGGCTCGCTGGCTCCGATCTCTCTCCATCACTCTCATGTGCTGCTCCTGAGCACCCAATCAATCCCATGTCCACCCCAYGGCTACACTGGGACAGCATGGGGGTGGCCTCCCCAGGACAGCAAACCACTGTCTTTATCCATCTCATGTGCCACCAAATCCCCACTAGGACCACTGGATGCCACCTGGCTGTTTGGCTTATCGTGATGGGGGTGAAACGGTTCCTCCATGCCCAGGATGGCAGGAATGCCACCCACAGTCCCTCAGGGTTCATTCATCTCCTTTTGGAAGGTGGGAGGAGATCAGAGCCCAGGAGCCAGAGCAGGAGGAAAGGAAACAACAAAGAGGCACCTTTCTGGCAGCACAGGGAGGTGCTGCCAATTAACAGATTTCAGGGGACCATGTAATGGGAGCTTCGGACACTGCTGCTTGGGAGCTGCCAGAGGGGCTGGGGTGCATCTGCCCAGGCATCCCGTGGCACTCCTGGGCCGGGCTCTGTGTGTCCTGGTCACAGACCACCTGCCCACGGGCAGCAGCTGTGGCACTGGGGGTCCCTTCCTGCGGGTGAGGGCACCCCTGCTCCCACATCCCTGGCTTCTCGTGMAGCACAATTTTCCTGGGCTCTGTCTGTGGCGCAGGCGACTGGGTTTCAAAGGCAGCGCTGCTATTTAAAGCCCTTATTGTTCGCGTCCTTGACACCGACAGCTACATCCTGCTGTCGTTCGATGTGAGCGCATCCTGGCCCGGCCAGCCAGAGGAAGGCAGCTAATGAAGAGCAAGTGCAAAGACGCCTCTTCTTTGTCCTGTTCACAAAGCAGCTTCCCAAACAGTCCCCCTCCGCCCTTCACTGAGCACCTATTTATAGTTCCTCTTCCCCAGGGCACGCTGGGAGTTTCCTTCAGACACTGATGCCCTGGGATACCTTCAGTGGGCCACAGGGAAGAAGGCTCTCTGACCCGTCAGTCCTGAAGGTCAAGACAAATATGCCCCATCCTTTCTTGCTCCCCTTCAAGGGGCAGCCACGAGGACAGCTGGGTCAGCCAGGGCCGGGGAGAGAGTGGGCATCCCACAGGGTCAGCTCCCTACCCAGCCCTGGCAGCCAGTGGTCCTGGGGGAGCTTCTCCATCTGGGCAGCATTACTGCCTCTCTCTCATCATTCCCATAGGCGAACGCACATCTGCTGCCGCTGYTCCCCTGCCTGCCTCAGGCACGGGGCTGCACAGCTGTGGGACACAACGGAGGGCTGAGTGCCCCATCTGAACTCTCCATGCCCGGGGCAGCCTGTCTCCTGGCCCCTCATCACAGCGGGCATCTGCTGCAGCCCCGTGCCAGGTGCTGCTCTCTCCAGCGAGAGGCTTTGACAGGAAATTAAAGATTAATGTTCCCCGCGGCACCTGTGCCAGTGGCGCCCACGGTGCTGAGGACGTGCCCAGCATGGCAACCTGAGAGGGGGGGCAGGCAGGGGTGCCAGAGTGCAGAGGGGCTATGCAGGAGGCAGAGGTGGGGTGAGGAGGGAGAGGATGCCCTGTGCACTGTCACTGCACTGGGCATCCAGAGCCAGGCAGGGAAATGTCCCTCTTCARGCATGGCAGCCTAGGGGTTGAAGGGGCTGGAGAGGGAGCTGTGGAAGATCTCCGGTCTGGAAGTTCTGCACAGAGCACTCAGCCCCTTCCCTACCTCCTTCAGCCCCTCAAAGGCAGCCCCACTCCAGGGCAGGCTAATGGATCCAGCACCTGGCTAACTGGCCACCTGGCACAGMGAGCTGGGCCATGCAGCTGAGCAGGCAGCATGATGCCAGGAGCATTTCCTCCCTCCCACTGGGAGGGGATTAAGCTCAGCCAAGCTCTGGCTGGCAGTGGCCATGCCCACGCAGCTGCATGTGTGGCTGCAGCTGCCTCCTCRGCTCCCAGTGCAGCCGGGTATTGCATCCTGCTGCACCCACCGCATCCTGGGGCACTCCCCCGCTGTTCCCAGCGCACAGGACTGTGCCAGATCCTGTTGAGCCCTGTGCCAGTTCCCATGGGCACATGCTGAGGCCTGTTCTTCCACTGCCTGCCCTGGACAYGCACCCATCCAGACCATGGGTCTCTCCCCATGAACACCGGGCACCTTGGTGTGCAGGGCTATGGTTTTGTGAAATATGGCCCCTATAAATCCCRTCGTGTGCGTGCCATAATTCTCAATATATTTTCAAATATAGTTCAATTATTTTTCCCATATATCATGGGGAAATTGCATTGGCGAGTGGCGGCACTAAGCAGGGAGCGCGTGGCGGGGCGGCATTAATAGGATTGTGCATGGTATTATGCATGAGGTCGTTCAGGACACAGTGGGGAACCTCCCGTGCTCCAGAGAGACGGGAAGGAATAAATCAGGCTATTAGCCCAGCACCTTGCTCAGGTCTGCAGGGGATTAATCTCTACAGCGTGTAGGGATCCCAGCTGGGCTGTCTCCCTGGGCTGCTCTCGGGAGCTCTGTCCCACTCTCTGCCCATGTCTACCCAAAGCACCAGGGAGCAGAGGCAGTGCTGAACATGCCAGAGTCATCAAAGTGGATGTGACATGTCACTGGGGAGTGGTTTGCCATACTTGCATGCAGGGCAGTCCCTTGGCCCAGCGTACAGGCTGATATGACACTCTGGGAAAACCCTGGGTGTCTTGCGACCCTCTCTGGAAAAGCCTCATCCTGAGCTTCTGAGCTTGTAGCTCCGGTTCCAGCCCTGTGTGAGGCCCTGGCAGCTTTGTGGCCCATGTCACCCTGCAGGTGGGCAGCACAGGGCACCCTTGCYGTATCTCACCACGAAACAGCAGCTTGGCCAGCAGTACCTGGAGAGCAGCCGCAGCCTTCAGGACAGGCGCGTATAATCAGCCGGGACAGTCACATTTCCTTCRGTTCTCCATGAATATTTATGCAATTTGTGCAGAGCTGCCGGAGCCGATCTACTGAGCCAGAGGGGAGATGGCAGCCTGGCCCCCCAGCTCCCATGGGAGCTCCTTGGGGCTGGTCCCTCTTGGCTGGGCTGCTGCACACATTTCCATGACATAGCTGCAAGCGGTGAGATGGGAACTGAGGGTCCTGGGAGTAGTGACCTTGGGAATGGTTGTAAGGGATGTCAGCGTCCAAGGTGGGGCTGGACATTATTGTGCTGGGTTTGCAGAAGGGACATCTGAACCAGACACASACCCCATGAACAGCACCAAAAGCTGGTCCTGGTACTGGACTCGTGGACTACTTGCCTCCTTCTGGTCCACCTGGGAGAGCCTGGAAGCATTAGCACCTCATGGGCTGCTGCCAGCTGAGAGGGAGCCCAGCATACAAGCAGCAGGAGAACTCGGTTGTATCTGTCCAGGGTGTCTCTGTGTGAGGGCAACTGGAATTACTACAGAGGCTAGACATCCAGGGCTGCCTCTATTCCAGTAGCACGCAGGACGTTTGCTCCCGTGCACAAGGCTTGGCCCACTAGGAGCCATGAAGAGGTTCCTGCACTTGGCAGATGCCGCTCTGGGTGGGTTCTGGAGACTGCCTGACCCCACAGTGGGTGCCCCACAGCAGGCAGAGAGGTGAAGGACCTGCAGGGCCACGGCACGGGTGCTCCCCGGCAGCGACSGAGCTGGCAGTGCCAGAGCAAGCAGCGAGTGCAGGTGAGGTTTACAGTAAAGGGAAAAACAAATTATTAATCATGAGAGCAGCCCCAGCCGGGCTGTCAGGGCCGCATGGGCTCATGAATATTCAGCATCGGGCTGAGCACTAAATCTCATTTAAATGTCAGGGACCATTAGGCAGACAGGGAGGGGGTTGGGATAGCAGCTCCCCACTCTGTGCCAAGCCCCGCATCAGACGGATGGGCTGGGACTGGGGTGCTGGCACCCCGCTGGCATGGCTGGACAGAGGTCACACTAATGCTCTGTGTGTCCCTAGCCCAGCACCTGGGTGCTCCTTGGGGGTGTCTGAGACCCCCTAACGCCTCTGCCAACCGTGAATGTCTTCTGATTGCTGATGGGGGCTGAAAACCCACACCAAGCACCTCACAGATGCAGGCACTGCCAACTGCATGCCCTGCTTCCCCCTGGCAGAGGAGCAGACCCTAATGGATCACCATCCCAGCCAGGTTCAGCCTGGCAGGGCMGTTTGCTGCCCCTGGCATCCCAGCCAATCCTCCTTACTCCTCAAGGCACACACAGGAGCAGCTCTGTGTCCTTCCTGGACACAGAGTGCCGGAGGGATGCCAGAGGAGCATCCAGAGGGATGTCTGGGAGGACTGAGGCCATGCCAGGGAGGTGCAGGCAGCACACTCAGGGCTATGCACACTTGAAACTCTCCTTTGGAGCCCATTCTGTAGCAGTGCCTGGACTTCTYGAGCCACCTGTCGTCCATACTCAAGAGTGGTTGGTGGCTCCCAGTGGTGTCCGCAGCGGTGGCAATGGCAGGAGGCAGCAGCAGGSAGCAGGAAGGAGCAAGCACGCCTGGGCACTGCCTCCCTGTGCTGGCACTCACACTCTCTCCAGCTCAGCAGGGGCCTGGCAATTACACGGATACRTTTAAGCTCTTAATCCTACTGAAGATTATTCCAAGGTCGGGGCACTAGGCAGGTCCCCATGCACTGCCAGGCTGCAATGCATCCCTGCTGCCATCTGCCGGGATAGCCCAGCTGAGGGGTTGCTGCCACCCTGGCACACAGTGTCTCTTCCCATGCCTGGGCCACCAGCATGCCTCCATCCATGGAATGGTCCAAGTCTTGAGCCTGCTGGCRTCTCCTGAAGGCTGAAGGTTGGTGTGGGTGATCCTGCTTGCAGCCTCTCCGAGGTGCCAGTGCCAGCCACTGGTATCTCCCCTAGTTCTCCCAACTTCCAGCTCCATTACCTTCCTGATTTTGTCTCATGGTGCTCCATGGGAAGCATGGATGGCCTGAAGAAGAAATCTCTCCAGCAGGGCAGATRAGACATCTTGGAGTTGTCATAGCTGGGGCTCCAGAACTGCTGCATGCCTATCCAGGGTGACACTGAAGCCCAGACATGCAGAAGAGTGCCTTAGCCTGAGTCTGGAGAGCCTTGACAACCAAAGAYATGGCTCACAAGTTCTAAAACTTTTATAATTGCTGGCACTGGCAGGTGATCACCTAAGAGCAACCAGTGGTTTGAAGATGGTGCAGACCAACCTGGGAGCAGGTCTGAAGCCCTCTGCAGAGAGGGAACATTAACTGCAGAAGCTCATACCCTGGGCCATGCTGGGGTCTCCCCCAGACCTCTCCAGATGCGCAGGGATGCTTTGTGGAGCCAYTGCCCCAGCCTAAGGTGAGTGGTGAGATGATAACTAAAAGGAGGGAAGGTGCCCAAGACAGGAAAGAGGTGCTCGGCCTGGACACGGGATTCCCCCTCCTGCCCTCTGCATTGCTCATTGGAAATCAGCACCCACTCCCCCGCACAGCCGCAGTCGTGCCTTGCCCACTGCTGACAGCTGACGGAGCCCTGCAGGACCTGGCATTTCCTCCCTGGGAAGATGTGTAAACGCTGCAATCCATCACTGTCCCGTCTCCTGTGGCAGGCCAGCTGGCTGGGGACAGGGCTCTGGGATGGGACATGGTGTCTGGCATTACCAGCTGGAGACAGYGGGACTTCTTGGGGTCAGTCCCAGGGGACAGGGAGAGGATGATGCACGCTGCATGTTAGGGTGATGCCTGTGACCACACTGCATCATTTGGATGCACAATTGACATTGGACTCRCCCTACTGGGCAAGGGCAGAGCCCTTGTCTGATCTTCACCTCCAGAATCTTGGAATCCTGGAATCCCCTCAGCAAGATGCTCCTCCAGCTCAGCTCCCACTCCCTCCTGCTGCGGGCTGTGCTGGTGACCAGCGCTGGGTTGCCCTGCTTTCCCCTCCCCGCAGTGCAGCCATCCCACACATCGGCACACAGACACAGCCGCCTGCACCCCATGGCACAACCCAGAGTATGCCCCTCCGCTCACACCCCCATGGAGCTGCTTGCACCCCAAATCCCTGCATCTCCTCCTGCTACTGGCTGGGAAGGTAAAAAAAAAATATTAATGATTATTAGGAAGAGCTAAAGCAGAATTGCAAATGTTATTTCTCTGGTAGATGGATGATAGCAGGATGGATGATAGATAGCTGGATGGATGGATCTCTTTCCCTCCAAGCTGTAACCCCCTTCCAATCGCTCCCTCCGGAGCGCTGCTGTCACCTTGTCTCTGCTCAGAAGGGCTTTTACTGGCTCACTGGGGGATGCACGAGAACAGGTTATTAATACATGGAGAGGGGGATGGAATCCATTTGACTTGAAAATAGCTGAGAAACTGAACTGCACTTTTAAAATCTGCTTTTAATCAGAAGGAAAAGAAGAGAAGTTTGAACAATTAGGGAGTAATGAAGAGCTTTGAAAAAAAAAAAAAAAAAAGCTCTCTGAAGATTAGCTAAGATTTTTACAGCACTTGGAGAATTTAAAGAGCTATGCTGGTATTGAGCAAAACGATGCAAATATTCCCTGTGAAAATCAGAGGTGGTGGGATTGACGGCGAGTGCCAGAGCCTGGATGTCCGCAGGTAGGTTCAGCACTGATTTGCCGTAAGCAGCGATGCTGTGCTGCCTGCAGGGCAGGGCAGGCAAGCAGCCGACAGCAGCAGGGCTCACCTGCACCACTGCCCGTGAGAGGCAACGGGAGCATAGCCAAGAGGGAGCCCTAGCTAGCCCGTGGACGAAGAGCCATGGTGGAGTCTGAAATGGAAGTGCAGCCACTCACTATGGCAAGGCTGGACCCATCCCTTCCACTCCAAGCCCTTGGCAAGAGAAGCAGGGATGATCCCCTATGGGTTTGGCTTTTGTGGGTCCAAGGATGCCCAGCAGATGGTCATGATCAGAGACTGCTGATGGCACATCCCTGAAGGAGAGCACATGGAAAACTTCCTCCCTGAGGCTCAGACACATAGTGAGCAGCCGTGACACCGGCATCCCCTGCCCTGAGCCAGCCCTGGCCTCCACCACGCGGGGAAGCCGCCAGCCAGTCCATCCGTCCCAGCCGAGCTGGCGGCTGCTCCTTCCCAGTACCTGCCAAGGGCCCGTCACCGGGAGGTGAGCGCGGGGGCTGCACAGCCGTGCACAGCAGCAGCTGGGTAATTTTCATGCTAAGTGAAAAGTAAAGTGCACAGACTCTTTATTAGAGCGAGCACGGTGCGGGGAACAATGAAGGCAGTGATGATCGTTAACTTTCTAATCGGAGGAGAAAAGTCCTCAATGCAATTTTTATGGTAATAACATCGACACTAAAGATAATTGCTCCCCGCGTCGCGCTTAGCGCCAGGAAACTGTTTGGGAAAAAAACATTAATTTGCAGGAACTGAGCCAAAGTTTCCTTAAGGCAGCTGTTCCCTGTGCCACCCTGTTCCCAGCCCATGCCAACACTGCCCGCTGGCCAACCCCTTGCCCTTCCACCTCTGTCCACGGTGACACCCCTCATGCCTTGTGCCAGCCAGGCTGGGTTTGCACCATGCTGGTGCTGTCTTTCACAGCATCGGTTCCCGGGGCTCAGCTCAGCAGGAAATGCTGGAGATGGTGCAGCCCACCTCTGCGGTGGTGGAAGAGGGCCAGAAACATTTTGGGTGATGTGATAGAGCAGCGCTCATGCTGCAGTAAAGGGGACGGGCAGGGCTGCCCCATGTGCCGGGACCACCRTGAACAGGGAGGAATGGGAGCTCACGCTCCCTGGGGAATAATAAGCACAGGAGAAATTACAGCCAGGTGACATTTTAACGAGCTGGCGTCCTGTGTGGCATTAATATTCCAGGGGCTGCAATTCCCTCGTGGGTGTTTGAGAGATGAAAAAAAATCCCAGCCCAGTAAAATCAAATAAATAAATCTCTGCCTAAGCGTGGMGTCTCCCCCGCCCCCGGCACGGAGCGGGTGGCACGCGGTGTGATTTCCCCTGTGATCCCCTGCCGCCGAGCAAGCAATCGTCTCATCTTTGAGCGCGGCGGCAGGATGATTTATCCCGGCTCCCGGCGCCCCGGCTGGGGCGAGAGCGTGGGGCCGGGGATGATGCATTGGGCAGGAGCAGAGGTGGCAGCGGGGGGAAGGCGGGAGAGCAGGGTGCGCACACAGGCCACCACTCAATTCTAAATTAATTTTAATATTTGACAAATCAAATCTACTTAGGTGAGCCATGGGCCATGCAAAGGAGATTTATGAGSGTTTGGGGCTGTCGGCTGCACGTGTAGCCCTTATTCGCCACCGCCTGATGGGGTTCCAGCACTCACAGCATCAGTAACTCCCCGCTCCCCAGGAGCAGGGATGCAGACAGTGAAACAGAACGGTGGCAAGAAAAATGTCCCAGACTCTAAGTCCTGGCTTATTAGGCTGGCAAGAGTGGCTGACCCTTTGCCTCCCCCAACTCTGAACACACTGGCTGAGCTGGCAGCCCAGCCACAGCCCTGGCTGTAGCTGGATGTGGTACCTGGTGCCCAGGATGTCCCTGGGAACTCCAGCTGAGCTGGAGAAGAGCAGCCAGCTCCAGGCTGCTGGCGACAATGCTGGAGCAGTTTCCCACGGGTTGGGGGCAATTACAGACCTGTGGAGAGAAGAGCCATGATGGGAGCTGGTGTGGTGTGCAGGGTGTGCAGARCCATTCGCCTGCAGGACCATTTCAGTCCCAGCTCCATCAGGCCCACAGATTCATGGGCTGTGGGAGGTGACAGGAAACCTGATAGGTTTTAAGACAGAAACATGCCCTGAATCTGCAAGGTGCCTGAGCAGGCGAGGCAGGGAATCCAAAATGTTTACAGCCTCAAGRGACTGCGGAGCAATGAAGGCAGGCTGGGCTGCCTGGGATGAGATTTCCACGCTGGGGATAGAATGCTGCCATCCCTAATGCCGCTGGAAATCCCTCCCTCAGCGTGGCCATCTCCTCAGCAGCTCTGCAGAACTGGTAGGAGAGACTCAGGGAAGCCCACTGCCCYGGGGCTGAACCCATTCTAGTGGCAAAGCCCTGGCATGAGGGCTGCCCTGGATTGCAGAGGTCTCTCACAGTGATGACAGAGAGGGGTCTTTAGTGCTTCCTGCCCCGGTGTCCCTCACACGTACCTGTAGATGAGGACCAGCCTGTGCTTGTTTCTTCYTGCTGGCTCCTTTACTCGGCACAGCCAGGTGTCCGTGCCCCAGYGCTCAGGCAGGTAGACCAGGACTGCCCTGCACCAGCCCTTGCCTGCAGGACACTGTTACAGAGATGTAACACTGGACTCTCTGCTGGAGACCAGCCCTCTGTCTGGCTACAGACTCAATCTGGAATATCTCAAGGGACCTACAGTATATCCCTGTATTGAGAGAGATACTGTGGTCCACAGCCCATGGCATGGCAGGCAGCTTTTCCAGCTCCTCCAGCAGCAAAGAGGAAACTGGTGCACGAAGCTCAGGCCAGCCCAGAACCCCGGGGGGCTTCATTTCCTGCTCTGCCTGTGCCTCCCCCAACTCCCATGCTGTCAGCGACAGAGCCCTCCATCTGCCCTAGGTGTGCCAGGGAACAGCCAAGGGCCAGGGGAGAGATGTGAGCTACAGGAGAGGCAGTCTGTATGCAGGGATGACATGCACACCTACACCTTGCAAGTCTTACAGTATGAAACAGAGATGACAGGTCTCAGAGGACTTTAAGAAATCTCTACAAGTTGCCTGGGCCAGTGGGGATGAGCTTTACAAGGTGATATATGTAAGGAGAAGGCAGTTTCCAGCCCCTGCGTGGCCGTGTGCTTGGCCAGGCTCCCAGCTGGGCACAGGGGGCAGCTGCTCCATCCTGGCATGTCCCTGCACAGTGGGATGAAGCAGGATGGATGCAAGGCCATGCCTCCAGGGCTGTGAGCTTGCAGTTTCATCCCCACAATGGCACACAGTTCCCRATGGCTCTCTCCAGCCCAGCTCCAGCCCTAGAAGTGCTCCATCCACAGCAGAGGCAAACAATGCCAGCCTTCGTGATGCAGAGTCCATGGCAAGGTGGGCACTGTGTTACAGCTCCAGCTCTCAGCAGAAGCGTATGCTCCCATAAAGTCTCTACATTTGGATGCAGAGATTTTCAGGGATCCGCGAACGCTGTGCYGATAATTAAACATCTGCTCTGCATTTGTTTGTCTTCCTGCCACGATGCCGCTCCAGCCCTCATTCTCCCCTCCCAGTCCTCCAGCAAGAGGTCTGGACAGCAATCCCTGCTCAGTGCTCTGACCCAGCCCTGAGGGCTGGAAGAGAGAAKGCAGCTCTGGGCACTGCTCGGAGCAAACACTTGCCAGCACCCTCGGTCTTTGTGAGGCTGCAAAGCCAACAGCCTTCTCTGTGGCTTGGGCCAGCCCAAACAGTTTCTCTGAGCTCCACCAAGCACTGCTGGGCAGTGCTCGTCCATGCAGCTGCCACCATACTGCAACAGGAGAGCATCAAAACAATCTCCAAATTGATCTCAGAGTCTCTCCTGCAAGCCCCAGTCATGTCCTGCTAGGAGCAAGCGTCTGCTCTAGTTACTGTCTCCTAGGAGAGCACCGAGGGCTTCAGGCTGTCACAGGAGGAGCAGACCCAAACATGACATCTCCATGGAGCCCGGGGTATGGCAGGCAGGGCCACGATGGCACCRTGGCCTGGATCGATGGGACCCGGCTGGATCCCATGGGACCCCTATCAGCTCATACGCGGCAGGGCTGGTGGTGGGATGAGCCGGGACAAGGGCTGTGTCCCTTTCCCAGCTGTACCCCAGCCCCAGCTGTGCCCCTGCCTCTGGCCAAACACCCAGCAGGGCTCAACTGAGGCAGCTGCCCCTGCCCACACCGCTGGCCCTGAGGGGCCACATCCTGGCTGTACTGACTGCACTCCTTGTCTGACCATTGATGGCAAGCTGGGGCACCTGCAGTATYATGCCAGATGGGCACTGCCAGCAGCCACACCACCACCTCTGCCCTAGGGACCATAGCCCAGTGGGGTGCCAGCATCYGTGGGGACAGCACCCTGCTCTGAGTGGAGTTCCAGGAGTCGAGGTGGGCACAAGGACAGGGAAGGCTTTTTGGGGTGCACTGCAGAGCACCTTGTGCAGCACCCAAACCTGTCCCAGTCACTTGCCCCCCTTTACCAGGGCTGCCCTTCCTGCCATCCCTTGTCCCCTGCCTACTCCCTGCCCTCCCTCCCGGCCCAAACACTGTTTGTCACACTTGTCACCATGGCAAGGGAGAGATTAGCCRTAGACCCTCCGCTCCTGCCCCAAGCCACTGATTCATATTCATGAGACTTCAAAGCATCTCTCCAGCTCTCCTGCACCAAACCTAATCCTGTGCTGCAGCACCGTGCCAGCAGCCCYAGCCCTCACTCTCAGCCCCAGGCTGGCAGCTGGCAGCCCCACAGCCCTCCTGCCCTGGCTGCCCGTGGCCAGGTGGCCACACTCCCACCGGCCCACAGTCACAGGGGGATGCTCTGTACCATGGGGTTGCTTCCATGGGAGCCACAAAAATCAGGAGTTACAGCACAGAGGTGATGTCTTTTGTGTCCTCACCTGCATCTGTCCATCCTTCTACCCCTCAGGACTGTATCTGCAGCACCCTGTGTGGACTGCCAACCCAGCAGCATCCTTGCATGGATCACACTCATGTGCCCCACAGTCYCCTCAAACCCACCACAATCAACAACCAGCAGGCATCAGACAGAGACTACTGAGGAACAGCTGAGTGTGCAGGGCACAGCCTTGCTGGGCAGTCTTCCTGCTCCCATCAGTGACAAATCCTGCAGCCCAGTACCAGCAGAGAGCCATCAGGAAGTGCACTGGAGACACTTGGAGGCAGGCAGGACCAAAGAGAGTACAAGCTCCCAGCCTGCCCCTGCAGAGCTGGGGCACAGAGGATGGGAGGAAAAGGCACCCAGGAGTGCTGTCTCCTCTCSCCGCTGCAGTGTGGGAGCAGGTGGGGTGCAGACCCACGCAAGCACTAGTGCTTGCACCGGCAGGTACAGCTCATCTGCTCCGCAGCAGATGACACCAGGGTCACACACGGGCAGCCCCACACGAGAGCCAGTGGCACCGTGCCACCCGCAGGCACTCGCAGCCCTGTGCCCGCGCTGGTGCCGGGAAGGTTCTGGCTCTGCACACAGGTCCTGGCGGTGGGCGGGCAGCGGGCGGCAGGTCCCCCACGGAGCCATCTCCTCCAGATGGTGAAGGCCATTAGAGCCGCTCTCATGCGCATGGAGCCATAAAGTTTATGGGCCTCATCATTTAGCTGTAATGGAAATAGTTAAATCTGTCTCTGTTTAAGCAAACTCTGCCCTCGTGGGAGCGCTTGGCACAGGCAGGCAGAGGCCTCCGGCGGCCAGCGGGTGCCTCCGCTCGCCATCCGTCACCCAGGCAGCTGGGACACCCAACCCTGGCACTCCCACCTGGCGCTGGGGACATCCCTGCCGTGTCAGGATGGGGACAGGCAGTGACCCTGGCACCAACAGCCCCAGTGCCTCAGTTTCTCCTCAGTGCAGACCATGTTTGAACCAAGTTTGGAGAGACCAGGCAAGATTTGGGACTACATAAATTCCCTAACAGCAGAGGCTGAGAGGTAAGTGCAAACAGAGAGGCAGAGAGGGCAGGGAGCTGCAGGCAGGATGATGCCTGTCTGCTTCAGGGAGGGTGCCTGCAGCTGTGTAGGGCTGAGGTGGATTTGCAGCCCCCRGGCTCAAGCCTGGAGCCTGCCGGAGTCCACTGCATGGGGCAGAAGAGCAAGTGATGCACCAAAAGCCACTTTCTATCCCTCACAGGCACCCAGAGACCTGGGCAGGGAGATAKGATCCCAGCACAGGCCAGATTTCCCCCAGGTCTTGAAGCAAGATCTGGTCAGGCAGAAGGATTAGAGCAGTACACCTCTCCGTGCCTCACAGCTCTCCTCAGCCCTGACTTGGGGTTGTGAGGCTGAATTCCCAGCTGGTAAAATAAATGCCAGTGTGTTATGGAGGTCTACTTTCTCCCTACAGTTCCACGGGGTTAGTGGGGGTGCTGACCTGGGATGGGGTGAGACCCTGGAGCTGCCGTGGGTCTCCTCACCTGTGCTTAGCCAAGGTGGTGCTAGGAGCTGCCCCCTCCCTAGCATGCAAAGCATGATTAATTAYAGAGTAAGTCATTAATATTCACAGCTAATTAAAGATCTTTATCATGAATAATGGATATCACTCTCCAAATTATGGGACAAGGATGGGAGAGGGGGGCAGAAACCCTATGGAGAGAGGGGTCTAACAGAGGGACAAAGCTCTGGGGCAGTGGTGGTGCCCTCCTTGTGGGATGCCTGGGCCTGGTAGCACCCTGGTTGGGCACGCAGTGATGGGCAGAAGCCAAAGCAGTGGGCATTGGAGCAGGCAGGGGATCCAGCCACACTGGAACAGGGCCCAGGTGGCCCCAGGGGACCACACAACCCTCCTTGTGGGTCTCAAACCTGCCACCCCATCATGTGGGGGATGCAGTCTCGCACACTTCGTGCTGGCCCAGTGTTGCACTCCTCCTCCTGGAGCAGGGATTGTCCTAATCCTGTGTCATACAGTCTCCACGCCAGCTGGCCCCAGCAACCTCCCACAGCAAAGCTGGGATGGGGCTGCCTGGTCCCTGAGGAGCAGGTGGGAAGGGAGGGCACCGGCACTTTGCCTGAGCTCCTGTTATACAAATGAAAGGTTTTTAGTGGGAAAGACTCTGGGAGAGTAATACATCTCCCATATTGATCGCAGGCCAGGGACCAAGGCACGGCTTAAACAGTAATTGATTTCTAGCCGCCGAGATGTGTTGGGGAGCATTGATTTAACAGCACTGCAGACACACTGCTACTAATCTGATTAAAGTATTTAGCAGAAATGTTATTCTTTTAAAAAAAAAACAGAGGGAGGTGACGATGCTGCCTGGGGCTGAGGCAGGTCTKTGGAAAAGGGACAGCCTAGCACCCTGCCAATGGGGACCTGAGGACAGCTCTTGTGCCTGCACCCTGCTGGGGGTGCCACTGCTTAGGCACATATCTCTGGCCAGTTGCGCTTGCAGCCATTCCTGACAGAGCTGCCAAGGATGCGTGCGAGCCCGGCAGGATGTAGGCAAGGCAGAGCCAAGGATGCATGCCGGAGTGTGGACAGCACATGGACCTGTGCCCAGCCAGCGACCCTGCCAGTGCAGCCACCAGCTGTGCTGGGGACACAGYAGGTGTGGGAGGAGGCACAGGCAGCCTGCAGAGGTGGCCCTGGTTGGAGACATGCCCGGCTGGTGCAGCAAGCTCATGCACCACACCAGACCTGCAGCAGTCAGGGAGGTGCAGGAGCCAAGGCCTGGCAGTGCCTGGGCATGGAGAAATGCTGGGCAAGGGGACCATGTGCATTGCTGGCYCACTGGCCATGCAGCATCCCCAGGGGCAGCCCATCCCCATGTTGTGCCCTGCCACGGGCGGCCAGGCCATTACGAGCAGCTCTTGCATGCTGACCTGACCCTTCCTGTCCCTGCCTAGCCCTAGATACTGGGCTACTGAAGATGAGACTCCCCCACACCATTCCCAGCCCTTGTGGAAAGGTACCAGCTGAGCAGGTGGAAGGGTTCCTGCCACTCCCCATCACACTCATCAGCCCAGTTAATTAACAGGCGATGTCAAACAAATAAATTATTCCTGCTTCCTATTGATTCTAATTTACTGGCCCCTGGAGAACCCAGGATCGTTTATCCCACCTGTCTCCCGTGCATAGCAGCTGCACTAACATCTGCCCTGTTCCCCTCAACTCTTCTGCCCCTCCACCTTTGGGGCAGAGCTTTGGGGCACACAGCGCCCTACACCACTGCCTGTTGTACCCTGGAACACAGTTGCAGCCYGGTCTGCTTCTCCTACTGGTAATGGCAGAAACCCTACTGCCAGCAGCACAGGGAGGGAAACTGTCTGCCCACCATTCTGGTACCCCTGCTTGTCTGGGTTTCAGCATCATCCAGGGCTTCCCTGGCTCCTGCCCACCCTCAGCCCTCCCCAGCAGCACCAGAAAGGGTGTGGGWACCAGTTCTGGCTACCTGAGCATCCAGACCCCCAGCCCAGGCCATGCCCACCATGACAACAGCCGGATTTCCCCATTGTGCCAGAGAGAGGCCACTGCTGCCCACGCGTCAGCCTTTGATGCCTGCCTCCTCTGCAGGAGGCTGATCAAAGCCCGAGCCCCTCCCAGCTGCCACCTCTATGGATGCTGGATCAATAAATCAATGCCAGCTCAGCTGCTGACTGCACAGTAAGCGTGGTTGGGAGATTGTGGAGAGGAACAGGGTCCTGGCATCCRCCCCTGCCTGCTTCAGGGCCTCAGCTCATGGCTGATGCCACACTGGGCTAATGATGCACCACCCACACCAGTCCAGGCTCTTAGGCAYGATGGTGATGGCAGCCAGGACTGTCTCCTGCTGGGGTCTGGGCAGCACCCAGTGACAGTCCTGGTCCTCGCCAGGCCAGGGCACTACTGCCCAGTGCTGCCTCCAGCAGGAGGTTGCAGGAGTCCCAGGGCTTGCATGCAGTGATGCAAGTGGCAGCATATGTGCCCTCCTTTGGGCATAGGGTCATCAGCTGAGGGATGCTCTGGGCAGCAGCCTGCCAGCACAGAGCAGCCCTGGCCTCACCCCAATTCCCAAAAATGACAGGCCATGTCGTATTGGGGCAGCTGGAGCCTGGCCCAGGTCATGGAATGGGATTGTGAGTGCAGCCTGCCTGCCTGCCTGCCACTCCAGGCACTGGTGCTTTCCAGATCTGGATGAGCTGGATTTCCTTGGATTGGATGGATTAAATTGATCCCGGCCAGAAGCCAGTAGCAGGCTGCTTGCCACGTGCCCACAGTCCGAGCCTGCCTGGAGCATTTGCTGTTTGGATGGGGGGCACCTGGCTTCTGGCTTGGGAAGGGACACACACAGCACTGGACTCACTCCTGGCAATCCTGCCAGGTATCGTGTGCTGCCTGTTCTTCCACAAGCCCTTGGACATCTCCTCGTAGCGCTTGCCCTGCAGAAGGTGGAGCAGTAAGAGCCTGCTGCTGTGCCATGGGGAGGGCAAGGAAGTGTTGTGGATGCTGGTGCCAAGCTCTGCTGCCTTTGTGGCCAAGGCCAGGGGGGCTGGCAGGTGACTAACTCAGTCTGGGTGATTCATGCCAGGGGGCTGGCAGGAGCAGCCAGAGAGACAGGGTGGCTTCAGCCGTTTCAGGATGCCTTGCCCAGAGCAAGCCCATCATCCCGGCCTCCAGCTATTTTCTGAATCCGCAAGCCTGCTCCCACAAAACTGCTGGGCTATACCCATGCCTGGGAGTCGCCAGCCCGCCCACCACTGACCCACCATGCACCCTGTGAGGACCGTGGAGTGGCTGGTGGAGCGGGAGGTCGGAGCTCCCATCTGGATTGGCGTGGTCCCGCGGCAACGCGCGGTGGGGCGCGTGTAGGAGGAGCGGCTGGCAGCACCGCAGCCCAGAGATAAGCTCCCTGCTCATCCTCATCGCATGTGACGGGAGGGAGATTTATGGCTCCGAGCTGCGATTTGTGCGCGGCTCCAACACACCGTATTGATCACTCCTGGTTGCTCCTGCTGCTCCCTCACCTCTCAGCCCCTGCCTGTTAACTCTTCCAGACCTGGGGACCCCCAGGGCCAGGCACCCTTCTGTGCTGCAGCAGCTGGTGCAGCAAGGAGCACCCCAGGTCCGGGCTGGCTGGGATGCCAGGGCCCATGTCCTGGGAGAAGAGCCGGGTTTTTYCTGGCTGGGGCTCAAAGCAGGGCAGGCAGGGGGAGTCCGGCTGGGTTGGAAAGGAGCGGGGTCACAGAAGCAGGGGGATGCTGGAGGAGCCAAGGGGACAAGGATGGCAGTCAGTGATAAGAAAACAGTGCAGAGGGGATGGGGCATAGTGCCAAGGATTAGTGCTGTGTGTATGGGGATGGCAGGTGGTGACAAAGGAAGTGTTCCCAGGGGACGGTTTGCAATGGCCATGRGCAGTGCCAAGGGCACATGGACAGAAGTGTGCACCAAGCAGTCCTGGGGCCAGCTGGGGGGCTGATGCCAAGGGGATGGGGATGGGGGCAGCCGAGGGGGGACGGGGATGGGGCTGCAGGTGGCTCTGCAGCAGCGGCAGGAAATGATGTGTGAAATGAAGAGTTCCTGCCCAGTGCCCAGAGGGAGCGTGCAGCATACTGAGCAGGGCTGGGGCTGGGGAGGGGGCTGCAGGGGGGCGCACGGCTCGGGGGGTCCCCAGCCTTGTGTGGGGACCCTGACTGACAGGGCTGCCCTGCAGCACGGGGCTGTGTCCTTCCCACAGGGGAAGCGGGAAGGGGGCTCTTAGCGTGGGAGTGCTGGGTGACTGCTGTGGGGCTGGAGGCTGTGTGGAGCACAGCCTTGCTAGATCAAGCCCTCAGTGTCCTCCTGCTGCGACGCCCCAGCACCGYGTACCCGCCACCCCCTCCCTGCTCACTGGTTTCCCGCTGCTCCACGGAGATAATTAAATCCGCTATTTCGGCAGGTTCCGCATCCCCTGCCAGGCGGATCCGCAATCAGCCTCGAGAGGACCGGGGGCCACCCACCTGCGCCCCTCCACCCTCACCACCCCCACACCAGGACACCTTAGCCGGCCCTGACACCTCTGCCTGCCTCGGGTCCCTGTCCGCACCCTTGGGGACAATCCTGGGTGTTGCAGGAGGGGTAACACACTCCTCTCCYGTGTTGGTCATATCTCCTCTCCGGTTCCAGGGTCACAGCCTCATGCTAGCTGCTCTTGAGGAGTGAGTCCTGTCCCCAAAGCTAGCCTGGCTGCACAGGGACCCTTCCAGGGGTGCCACAGACCCTAAGCATGGGCAGGCTCAGCTCCCCGCTGGCTGTCGCATGTCCCCAGCTTCCCATTCATCCCCAGTCCCGATGTTATCATCTTCCTGCAGCACCGGGAGAAGTTTTAAATAATTCACGGAGGTGAGCTGGGGCACAGATGCTCCCACAGGCAGCTGGTGAGAGCGGGCAGGCAGCGGCTGGGTGGCAGAGATAGCGGTGCTGTCCCCGCCGGCTGCCCAGGGCCTGCTGGCACCTGCCAGCTGGGGAGGAAGGGCTTGGGCTGTTTGCGGAGGAGAAGCACTGAAAACATCATCCACGAGACAGTTCAGCAGAGTCGGGAGATGAGCAGGGTTCTCGGGGAGCTGCACATTGTGCTGCCCCCACGCCCACCCCCACGTCATGCCCCCTGCCCACCTGGCTCTCCCCTCCACCTCCCCTCTGCCCCCAATCCACTGTGCAGGATCCCAGATTGATTCCTGAGGCAGCCTGTGAGGCTGGCAGCTCTGGCTGTAAATTTTGATCAATAATTTAAGGGGGCAAAACTATTAATAGAATATTAAACGATCTGTTCTTGTCTGAGGCACGAAGGCGGGAGTGAAGTTGAAGGCACCTGGATGACCTGCAGAGCTACCTCCTGGTCCAGCCAAAAACCCCAACACTGCCTGGTGCCAGCGCAGTGGGGAGAGTGGCAAGCCTTGCTGTAACTAATTGTCAGCTGTGCCAGGAGAGGGGAGGGCAGCATCCATCAGGGAGTGGAGTTATTGATGGACTCCAAGGCTGCTATTACCTGCCAGCCCTGCTATTACACACACCATCACTCAGTGCGTGGCTGCAGCCGCCACGCCAGCCCCTTGGTGTTGCCTTGCAGTGTGCTGGCCAGGAAAGCCACTGGAAACAGGTATAATTACACAGACAGTGCCCACCAGGAGTGTTTCAGCTGCAGCTCCACTACCTTTGCTGCTGGCTACACATTGCACTGATGCTGTTCAGTGCTGCCTGGGTTTTCCTCTAGGTCTTGTGTCCCCAGCCCCACAACAAGCCAGCACTGTGCAAACCCCATGGCACATCCCTGCCCCACCCCAATGCCTTCTCCAGCTTTCACAGCCACAATGGCCCCACACAGCCTGGCTGAGCCATGGGCAGGAGGAAGCCCCTGCCATSCTGAAGTGGAGAGCTGGCCTTCACCACCAGCAGGTGATGCCTTTGGGAGCCACTGCACTGTGACACTGAGAGCCCACCGCAGCCTGACTCATTCTGGAAAGATTAGTCCCTGATCCTCCACTGCCCAGACCCAGGGAGGGCAGCTCTGGGAAGYGAGGAAGTGAAAATCAGGGAGATTAACCCTGGTCCCCAGTGGGATGGAAAATGGAGGCACATCTGCTCATCCGAGTGGAAGGAACCGCTGCCCTATGGGGGAGCAGATAAAAATAGTCTGACATTTACCTGCCAGCCCCAAGCAGGGCGGGCGGAGGGCACCATGGCCAGCCTGTGTCCACAGAGGGATGCAGGTGTCCACTTGAGTGCCTGGCACTTGCCACCCGCTGTCCTGCTCAGGCTGTACAGACAGCGTGTGGCATGCAGCAGTGTGGCTGTGTGACAGCAGGGCGGTGTCCTAGGGTAGCACCAGTGACAGGGAGCCCTACCAAGGCCAAGGCACCTGCTGGGCACATGCAAGCATGCATCCTGGGGCAATGGGACAGCCAGATGTGTGTGTGAAAGGGATTTGGTGTGATCAGGGCTACCTGTGCATGGAGGTGGGCAGCAGCGTGGSTGTGATGTGGGAAGCTGTGGCATGGGAAGGGCAGTGAGTTTAGGATTGGGCTGATGCCTGAGCCTGGAGCCTGTCTGGGGTACCACTGCTCCTAGAACGATGGTTGTGAGAAGACCAGGCAGGGCAGAGATTCCTAGAAGTGGTGGTTAGGGAAATAYTGAGGAAATCAGAGGAAACCTTTTACCTGGGCATCTTTCCTGCAACTAGCAGAAAGAAACCTCTTCACCTGTCCAAAGCTCTGCAGTTCTGGGCTGACAAGAAGGGCTGATGGCAATCTCTGCCCTGCTCAGGAGCCAGGGGATGCTACAGCAGCTGTTAACAGTTCTCCACCTGCCTGCAGCAGCCCTGCCTTCCCATGCACAGACYAGAGCTGGGCATCCTTCTACACTGGCCCCTACTAATATTTCCCAGCAGTGCTGGCCACATTTCCTTGGGATAACACTTGCCTCTTCACAGCCATCTCCAAGCAGCAGGGGCAAGCCACCCTATACCCACAGAGGTCAGGATGCCTTCCCCAGTGTTGTCAGCCTGGCATYCCACCTCTGAGCAGGTGTTTACCTTGCTGTGCACCCAGAGGCTTCAGAGTGCCTGCCCAAGCTGAGGCACAGCATCATCCAGCCCAGCCACAGCGATTTCAAGCCGAGGCACCAAGAAGCCAGTGTGTGGCTGCGAGTGGGAAGGGTTAACTGCTGTGAGAGCAGAGCCTCCCCTTCCTCCCCCTGCACTGTGTTTTACAGGCCGGAGCTATTACCAGGAAATGTTCCCATCAGCACCATTGATCCCCTTGTTTACAGCCCAGTAATCCTCCACTGTTGACTCAGGAGCAAAGAGAAAAGAAGGCAGGAGATGGCTCCCACTTGGGCATTGCCTCTGCCCTGCCTGCATCCCACCAAGCCTGCCTGACTGCACTGGGGTGTCCCACACCCGGCTGGGCCCTGGAGTCTCTGCAGCCAGTAGGAAGGCTATGGAGGGTGGCACAGTGGCAGGAGCCGACTGTGAGAGCAGCCATGGATGTCCCCACATGAGCTGACTCACGCAGGCAGCTGCAGGTCCCCTCTCACCAGCAAGACTCTCCTGGCACACGACTGTGCCCCCTGCCAGCTGCCTGACACCTGGTGGAAGGGCCCGTGTGACAGCCCCACTTTGTTCTCATTAGGGCGATGAGCAGAGGCGTCATGCTAGATTAGAGACCCTCCCGACTCACAGCTCTGCACATGCCAAGATGGAGCAGCTGCCAGCTGGGAGAGCCCAGCAGCAGCAGTGGGTACCCACACGGTGCCCGGGGAGGCTGCAGCCCCCAGGCTGCCCACCAGGCATTAGCGTGGCAGGGTTGGGTGCCACTCTTGGTGTGGGGCACTGGCCTTTCAYAGCCCTGCCTGCTCTTTCCATGTGTGTCATCTCTGCCCACCCCAGCAGGGCTCGGAGCCCTAGCCAGCTCTCCCTAATGCTTGGCCCAGCTGAGATCCTGCAAACCTGTGCCAAGCATCTGAGCCAAGGGCACTTTTGTGGTGTTTATCTGTGGGACTTTCATGAGCTTTTTCCTTCTGGCTCTGATAACACCAGGGGCTCAGCCACCTCTCTGTGCCCATGTCCCAGGCACATCTCCATGCTGATTAGGACAGCAGGATCGCRCCTTCCTCTGTTCACTCACGCAGCTGCCTGGATTCAACCCATCCCCTGGCCCCAATTCTGCTAGGAGAGGATATTCTTTGTTTCCTTCTAAAACCCTCCAGGCCCGGATTTACCTTCCCTCCCTCTGCAAACCCTCAGGAGCCTGGCTCTCCCCCAGAGCCTATGGGAGAGGTAAGGAGCCAGGTAAGGCTTCCCAGGTAAGGCTACAGGTCACAGCCTGCCTCTGCTGGGGCTGATCCAGTGCTGGGCAAATCCCAAGGCAGGGCCCCACAGCCTACCCTTTCACTATGCCTCTCAGCCCAGCTTCACAGCTCAAGCACTGCCAGAGCACCCCCAGCCCAGCCCAGTGCACCCCAGCTCTGCACGGGGCTCTGCCCCAGCCCAAAYAAACCCAAGGCCTTTCAGCCTGCCYGAACTGGCATCTTTCCCCTTTCCTGATCCCTGGTCACTGGGGGCTAGGATCTCCTTATCATCACCCCAGGAGTGCACTAGGCTGTGGATACCAGCCCAGGGGCCACACCTAGCCCTCCTTGTCCCCTGGGATGTCCCCACTCACTATCTGGAAGTCGCTGCTGTTGCAGTCCTCCTTGGCAAATGTGCAGCGGACAAGCATCTCGCCCAGGTCCATCTGGTGGCCCGCTCGCTCATAAAACTCCTCCAGGTGGAAGGGACGGCTCTTCTCCTCCTCRCTCATGGCCAGTGTCCCCAGCAGAGCCTCCAACCTGCTCCTCTCAGGGCTTTCCGGCACCAGGGGCTGGCCAGCACCATCCAGGAGCCCCAGCATCTCCCCTGCCCAGTACAGATCGTGGCTGGAGAGCAGTGAGAAGCGGGCAGGGTTGAGGTTGCAGAGCGTGATGGCAGGGAAAATCTTGTTGCGCTCCGTCTCCTCCTCCAGCTGGGTGCTGTGGGGGTACTGGAAGTACAGGCCCACGCATTTGGCATACGCATGAATAAGGAGGGCCAGCGAGCCCAGGAAGGCCAGCAGCCACAGCAAGTTGCGGACGGTGTAGCGTCGGTGCCGGAAGATGTGATGGATGCCGTGGAGGGTGGAACGGCTGGCAAACTCTTCCAGGCCACACGGGCGCTGCCGCGGGGCAGGGATATTTCGTGCTGGGCCCCTGTCAGGGCAGTCCCCCGCAGGAAGGGCTGCAGCGGCCCAGGGGGATCCCCAGGGGCGTGGGGGAGGCCTCTGGGCTTCCTCCAGCCACATGCTGCCGGCCGGCTTTGCCTCTCCCCGCTGAGCACAAGGTGCCCGATGGGTTTGAGGGAAGGCTGACCGTCAGGCCGGGCTGTGCAGAGTGATGTGCGGCGGTGCCGGGGYGGGACTGCTGCGCCGTGGTGCCGCCTGCACCCTGCCCCGAGCGGGAAGCTTGCTGAGTGCCGACATCACAGATGTACTTAGCGATCACCACATCCTGCAGGAACTGGAGCCAGAAGATGAAACATCCTGGAAGGCTCAGGGCACTCTCACTGCCTGTCCCCCGGGGTTGTGGGCAATTACTTGGAGTCCTGCTCGCTTCCACCCTCTCTGTGCACTTAGTGTTGGTTCCCCAGGGAGGAGACGGACAAATTCCTCATTTTCCCCTGCCAGGACATGTAGATGCCGGCTGGGTAGAGCTGCATGGCCCTGGGCTCAGGCATGCGTTGCGGGGCAATATGTCTTTGGCCATGAAGATGTGGGGCAAGCCCAAGCTCTGCGCCAGCACTGCAGACCCACAGCTCTGAACCACAGCTCATCAGGCTAGCCAAGGAGTCAAGATGTCGAGTGTCACCTCTCCCTGAGCCCTTGGACTCAAACACCTCCTCTGGGCTCCCCAAAAGCTCACCATGAGCACAGGGAAGAGTGAGGGTTGACAGAGCACATTGGGGTGGTGACACAGACTTCAGGGGGGTGCCAGGTGCTGGCATCACCTGCATGCCACCACRGGGATGATGCCAGGCTCTCTGGCATGCTGCTACCTCAAGGCCAGAGGTAACATCAATGTGAAATGGTGGAGGGGCCAGCACTGCTCAGCATCCCTCGCCTTCATAGTGCACAAAAAGATGCAAAATCTTTCATGAGGCCAGCATTGAAGCTGAAAAAGTTGCTTGTGGACGGTGAGAAGCACTTGTGTACCCAAAAGCCTGTGCCCCTTTCTGAACCATCTCAGAAGATCTAGCAGAAGATGCTGCTTTTTCTCACTGTGCTCGCCACACATGGACCTATCTGAGCAGATCCCACAGCACCAGTTTTCTGATAGTGGAAGCAGAGCAGAGACACAGAGCAGAGCGGTGTCTGTGAGGCCAGGGAGGGCTAGGATAGTGGGCTGTGTTCTCCAGCCTCCAGGAGGGAAGATGAGGAAATCAGAGGTAAGAATGCTCAGGCACAAGGAAGAGGTGTTTCCCAGGCCCTCTGGGGCTGGAGGGGAGCAAGAGGACTGGGCTCTTTCCTTCAGATGTTCAGACCTGGCTGGGCACCACAGGACCTCAGAGCGAAACAAAAGTCACTGCAAGACTCTGGCAGTGTCTGTAGCCACAGGCTGGTGACACCAGCCCTGCCCAGCTGTGCTCCCCTGGCCTGTGCTCCCCAGCACAGCTTTAAATCCATTAGCTTTGCATAATTAGATTTTTCTCAATTACCAGATTATGATAATTAACAGCTCATTTGTAGGAGGCAGTGCCTAATCCCAGCATCATGCTTGGCTCAATGCCAGCCTGGCTCTCAGCTGCTGATGCTGGGACAGGGGGCAGCAAAGCAAACACCAGGACAGAGGAGCCTCAGGGATGCTCCCAGGATCCCCTAAAACTTCTCAACAACTGCTGACCTAGACCTTCCCTGCATTGTCTAGCCAATAGAGTTTGCCTGGATGGATTGGTCCCCAAAAACAAGGGAGATGRGAAACCAGGCAGTAAGAACACCGTCCAGCAAAGGGAGTCAGCAGGGTTTTAGAAATGGCTCAGTCACCCATATGGCTCCAAAGATGCAGAAAACATACTGCAATGCCTCCTTTTACAAGAAGCCACCAAGGGAAAACATGGGAGAGGTTAGCATTGTGAGCCAGGCTGGCACGGCTGCAGTCATTAGGAGTCTCATTAATGAACTTTCCTAGTCAATAACGTTGTGAGGAAGGACAGGAGAGCAGGGAGGCAGCGGCTGGTAAGGTACCAATCTTCATCACAGGAAGGCAGGGCAGTTCAGGCAATTACTGCCCATCAACAGAGCTTCATCCCTGGTAACATAATAKAGCAAATATTAGGAGAAAAATGCTTCTGAGGACCTCGAGGGCAAGGGAACAGGGAGCAATATAGATATGCTTGGAGCTCACACAGAATAAATCTACTCAGTCCAACTCCATAGTCTTTTTTTTKGGGTAAAATTGCTAAATAAATTGATGGTGAAGAGACAAGAGGTATGAAATATTAGGCTTTTATTAAAGCATTTGATATAGCATCTCAGGGAACTAATTCTAGTTGGTGGGGATAGYCATTCCCCACCTGGGCTGGCTGCAGCCAAGGAGGCGCGGGAGATGGGGCGGCCCTGGGCAAAAAGAGAGTATGGTGACATCCTGTGACACCAATGATTGCAGTGCCAGCAGGGCAGCCCCCCTTCTCCCACCCAGGTGAATGTGCTGCAGCTTGTGCTCCACGATCTGGCTCGCGGGGTGGCTGTGACAGGAGCACCAGTGCTGCATTTGGATAATCCGGATGCATCCCTATGGGACAGTGCCCACAGCCAGCCCAGTGTCCTTGCTGCACCCATTTGGGGACACAGCCTCCACATGCCCGAGGCTGCTTCAGGGCTCGTCTGCCCCTGCCATGGGCTCTGCTTGCAGAGCTCTGTCTGGGAAGAGGCATTGAGYGTGGATAGCAGTCATGCCTAGCCAGGCATGACTGGATGGGATGTCTCAAGCTGTTTCCATGCGTCTACTATGCATGGCATTTCTGCTGTTCTGCCATGAGCATCTCTAGGCAGGGGATCTGGTCCTGCCTCTCCCCCCAGCATGGGCTGCAATTTCGACTCATAGAGGCAATAAATCAGACTGCTTGCCCGGAGGTGGCTATGTGACCCCTGCTGCTACAGCTCACATTTCCCAGCCTCAAATTATCGCAGGCTGCCAGAGAGCYGGACGATTTTGTGCTGCTCCACCAAACACCCCCTGCTCTGTTTTTATTGCCAGATTTTGCCAAAGCCCCTCGAGTGTCTCCATGTCCAGGCACAGTGTATTCCAGCATATGGCCCCCACTGGCAGCCCTGCTGGGGAGCAGAGCTGCACCAGSCCTGACTGCTCAGCACCACGGGGAGTCAGATGAGCAGCTCACACAGGCAGCTTCACTCAACCACAACRGCATTTGCTCCTCGACCAGATCAGCACAGGGTCAGAGGTTCCCTGCCAAATTTTGACATGTTTTTCTCAGTGGGGGAGCAGCCCGGAGTGTGGTTTTTGCTGGAAACCACCTGGAGCTCTTCTTCTTTAAAACAGTTTTTCTCAATGGGGTTCCTTTGATGCTCACACTGGGAGCACCACATGCCGCAGTTACACTCCCAGCTGGAGTCTCCTTTCCCCTCACTGAGGCATCCCTCTTTCTGTCGCCTTCAGCCCCTTCCCCTGCCCCAGCAGTGCCAAGCAGCCAGGGGCTGGAGCTGCTGGAGGCGGTGGCAAGCTCTCTGATGGAAACAGCCCTGCCACAGGGGTGCAAGTGAGGGAATCTTTCTGCTGGTAGCCTCACAAAGTGTTGGGTGTCATGAGATGCTGGGTGAAGCTGGTGGAGAAAGGGCTCACAATGGCACAGCTCATCCCAATGTCAGGCCAGCCAAGCTGCCCCATAAGTAAAGCACTAAATCCATGAGACTATTCAGACATCCCAAGTGTGTGTGATGAACAAAGCACACAGATTCAGGGGCCAAGCAGAGAGAAAAGATCCGTGTTTGTGTGGCATCAGCAGATTTTCACCCAGCCCCCACTTTTGGGGCAACAGAGGAAGCTATTAAATGAGGCACATCCACAGTGGTCCCAGCAGGATCCTCTCCYCTTCATGCTATCTCCTCTCTCCCTGCAGCCTGGCTTCTTCCCACACCAGCCTCTTTCCAGCTCCTTGCACTGGTGATAATCCCCTAATCTGTGCAAAGCAATAATTTTCTGCATGGCACAGCGGCTGCTTTTAGATCCGCATCCCTCCTCCTCCAACAGCCAGTTCTCTTATCAGCAGCAGGTATCAGGTGAGCCAGGCACCATCTACTTCTGATAAACCCATGTTTTATTTTGCCCTATTTCCATTTATCTCCAAACTTGCAATTATCCCTCATCTCCCAACGAATTGTGCTGCCTTGCGTGCCGAGGAGCAGAGGCGACGCGTGCTTTGCCGGGTAGCCCTGGGCTAGAGCCTCCTGCCGGCGAGGTGCAAGGATCCCGGGGCGTGGGGACTGCCCACCACACTGGCTGTGGAGCCGTCCTTCCTTTTCTCCACACCCGGGCCGCGTTCCCTTTAATCTTGCACAGCGGTGGAGATGGATTTTCTCCCTGTGAGCCAGATGTGTTGCACGGAGCATAAACACCCGCGACAGTTGTTGTGCTCCTCGGTGCGAAGGCATCAGATGTCTGCATTAAAACAAAGCTCTCCACTTAATTACTCAGGCTGATAATTCAGCTCGTGGAGGCGGCTCTGGCTGAGAGCAGAGGGCTGGATCACAGCTGGGACTGGAGAGCCTTGGAGTGCACATTAATCCCGGCTCTTGCAGCCCTGATTAACGGTGCTGGAAACCTGCCCGCCCCGCTCATTCCCAGGGGAAGGGTCTGCTACTGTCCCACCTGAGGGGACCCAAAGTGGTGCCCAAGAGGCTCCGCTGACTCCTTGCTGGGCCAAGACGCCACCTTCCCAGCGTGGTCAGAGTGGGGTAGTCAAGGATATGAGGGACTATTGCTCTGGGGGTGCTGTGCTGCCCTAGGAACACCCATSCGGTGCATCTGAAGCCTCAGGACAGTGAAGGTCAGGCAGGACCCCAGGATCACCTCGTGCAGGGACCTGTTGCCACAGTACAGCTGGAGGGAGCTGGAGACAGMCCATGGCTGGGCTCAGAGCAAGACCAGGCAGACCACCCAAGGCTTTCTTTTTAGGGCCAAAGCTGCTTGCTTCTGTTAACCTGAATTTCTCCTTGCAGGACCAGCAAATACTTTCTGCAAGTTATCCTCAMTCCACTCAGTCACCACTGGGCCCTAGGGGCACTCTGGGGGGAGTCCCTCACTCAGCCATGATCCCTCAGCCCATGGGAGCATCCACCTGGCTCTGCCAGTCTGTCTGGATGTGATGCTCCCTTGGACCTATCTCCCCTGCTCTCTCCCYTCTGCCAACCCAGCCCCTCCCCACTTCTCTCTCATCATTCCTCTCTCTCTGTGGCTGTGCATCCTTGGATCTAGGACATCCCTSTCCCACTAGAGCCCCAACCCCTGAAAACCCCACAGATCTGCCTGTGGGATCCTGGCTGTCCCAGGAGACTGATTTCTTCCAGTTTAGCTTCAGCCCTCTTATCTCTTCTCCCTGGTCTGCCCACTTTGCTCTGTGACTGAGGTGAGTGGGAGCTACAGACCCCATCCTCCCTGGGCTGAGCACCCAGGCTGGTGCTGGGCATGCAGGGCAGAGGGGCCCAAAGCAGGCAGGCAGGCAGGCAGCTGTAGGCAGCGTATTCCASCGGGACCCCAAGAGTTAAATTGTCATGTATTCAGGGCCACGCGCTGGCCAGGAATTACACTTTTATCGGCATGCGGTGCTGCCGCCACTTGAATTGGGACTGGGAACTCTATTTCCGAGCTCACCCAAATTATTCTCGAAGAGATAAAGCGCGGTGCAGAGCAGCGCCGGCGCTTCATTAACATTCCCCAGCCCATTCAGCTTTAAACGAAGATTGCCTGCCTCGGAAAATGATAAAATTGCACATGTGAAGCAGGGCATTATGTTCCATCAGCTGATATTATTTCCCATGCAGGGGCCGAGTGGAGACACAAACAGCTATTTATGCAGTACCTGGCCAAGCCAGGGTGGCTTAGGAGCAGGGAGCAGGCGGCGGCAGGGACGCAGGGTGGGTGGCAAGTGCCCCTCACCCATCCCTGGGCAAAAGGGGCTGCCAAGGCCACTCTGCCCTCCTGGGTCTTTCCAGTCTTGTGTCCAGGGTGCAAGGTGGGTCTGGGACCACAGACCTGCCCCATGCATTGGGTATGGAAAAGGGCTCAGGGGTGTTTATGTTCCCCTGGGCAGCACTGGCTGGGGCATCTCCATCTATTGCCGTGCTCCAGGAATGAGTGTCCCCTCTCAGGGTGAGCAAGTGGGGTGCTGGCTCCACGTGCAGGATGAGGTCCCACCTCCTGTGGCTGAGTGCTGGGCCAGTGGGACAGGGGAGCATCCACAGCCAGGGAGCATGTGGCTCCCCAGAGGCAGGCATGGAGGGCTGAGTGGGCAGGGAGGGCTGAGCAGGCAGGCCCCCGGGGCTGCAATTGGATTTTGCTTGGCCATGCTGAGTCTATCGATCCAGTAGTAATTAAAGTCGCTCCAAAACCTGACTCATATTCAACCTTGGGAAGAAGGAGCTTCTCTGAGAAACACCCTCTGTTCCCCATGGTCTGGTGCAGTATGGAGAAAAGCCTTAGCAGGGTGCTTCCAGCTGGTGCCAGCCCCTGATGGTCACTGTCCCAAAGGTGGACCGTGCCTTGGCACTGTCTGGGGCCCAGGCAGCAGTACCCATCAGGCAGWATCCCAGTAAGTGCCCCCAGAACCACACAACCTTGGCTGCAAATGCTGATTAGGTTCAGCCCTTGGAGTGACATGGACCCTTAGAGCTATTTTATGCATCTGGCTATTTTCTCACCAAGTGCCCGAGACACAACCCTGGCATGTAGTAGTACTCTCCTGTCCCCATTTCTTGCCATTGTCTAGGCTCTGTGAGGGACTRGCACAGGGAGAGGAGCCTGTTGAGCCCACAGCCACTCCCAAGAGACACCGAGGTGTTGGGGTGGACCTGCTGCTGTGTGTCCACGGCATGCAAAACCTTTTCTGCAACTCGGAGGCACCCAGGGAGGTGTGAAGTCCCGCGAGGAGCCTGCGAGGTGGTTGTGTGTGTCTCTGTGTGTGTGTGTGGCCAGGGACTTGCACGCCCAGCCCTGCCGCCAGCCCCGCTGCTATTCCCGGTATTCGTAGCAGGTCGGGACAGGCACGGAGAAKGGGGAGCAGCCTTTCCCCGGCACCCCCCGCACCCTGCCCTGACCCTCCCGCGAGAAGGCAGGGCTGCCAGGACCCGGGGGCTGCGGCAGGGAAGGGGGCGTGGGGCCGGGGGCAGTCCAGGTGTCCCCCCGAGCAGGGGACCCGAGGGCAGAGCACGGGCAACGCGGGCAGCGACGAGGCTTTGCGGCGGGGAAGTGGCTCCATCTGCAGGACACGAACCAGGCCGGGAGACCCGGTGCGRGGGATCCCCGCCGCCCCCGCCMGCCGCTCTGTATGCGGGGCACAGCGCTGGGGGACAGCGGACAAGGACATCGGCTCCTCCGGCTCCTCCGGCCCCACCCGCGCCGCTCCCGGGATGTGGACATAGCGAAGCGGTGCCCCCTCCAGCACCCCAGCGCCCACAGCACCTCCCGCGCCCGCAGCTCCCCCGTTGCCCCTGCACCCTCCAGCATCCCACATCCACTGCCCCTGCACCCCTTAAGTGCTGTTATAAGGTACKGCCGATGCCTGTGCATCCCCTGCCCCCAAAGGCGACCCTCACCCTGCTCWGCAACCCTGCAGCCAGTGCTCCCACCCGCACCCCGAGGCATCCCACGCCCAAGGATCCCGGGGATGCTCCCCCACGCCCGCAGCCGGCGGGGCGGCGGGTCGGACCCCGGTGGCGGCGGGAGGCGGAGGCGGGGCCGGGATGGGCTCCACCCCGGCCCCCGGCCCACATAGGCCGGCCGGGAGGGCCCCTTGTCCCCCGAGCCTGCGCCGTCCCGGGGGCCCACGGGGGTTCCAGGCGGTCGGAGGGGAGCGCGGGTCAGGAGCTGCGGGTGGACACGTGGAAAGGGGGTGCCTGGTTTTGGGGTCCGACCCGACCCCGTCCCGGGCGGCGGGATGCTGCGGCAGMGGTGCGGGCAGCTCCTGGCCCGGCTGGAGCATGGGCTACAGCTTCTGGAGTTCGGCGGCAGCGTCGAGGAAGGTGGGTGCCTGCAGCCCTTCGGCCCGGGGCACAGCGAGACCCTGTGCKCTGCCCCTGGCGTAGTCTGGGAAAGCTGGGGGCCGGCTCCCCGTCTCGGCTGACCACCCGCCGCTGTTGCCCCCAGACTACATCCGCATCGCTCGGTGCTTTGAGGCGACGCGCCAGCGATGCTGCCGGCTGGAGCAGGATGGGCATCGTGCCCGTGAGCAGCTGGCCCGTGTGGAGGCCGAGCGGGCAGCACTGGAGGTGAAGCTCAAACACGCCCGAAACCAGGTGGAGGTGGAGATGAAGAAGCGGCACCGGGCAGAGGCTGAGCTGGAGAAGCAGGTCAGGGGGCTGGCCATAGGGGTACCCTGCGGGGCTGGCTGCGGGCACCTCAGCCTGCTCACCACCACAGTTTCGCTTGCAGGAGCGCAAACTTCAGCTGGTCCTTGACTTGCTGATGCGGGAGCCGTGGGGAGCCGAGGCACTGAGCAGGGAGCAGTGCTCTGTTCTCAGCGCCCTGGCTGGCCGGCGCCTTGCGGGAGCCTTGGCACCCGTCAGGAGGTGAGCAGGGGTGGGGGTCCTAACCCCAGCCCCTCGGGCAGCCCTGGGGTCGGCTGTGCCCCTCTCCCCCTTATTGCTGGTGGGGTTGAGGAGCTGGCTGGGCAGGGAGGTGCTTGGGCTCTGCAGAGGGGGCAGCTGCAGGAGTGCAGCACCTCAGGTGCTGGCTGAGGGGGGGAATTGCTCTAGCTGAGCTCACTCTGCAGGTCATCTGCAGTGGACGAGTCGTGCCAGTCCCTCCTGTCCCACTCGGATATCAGCTATGACCGCACCGAGGATGATGTGGTAAGAAGTGTTCTACTGTGAGTCTCAGGGTTCACCCCAGCAGCGAGGGGGTGGTTTTGCCCCACTTCTGCAGTGGCACAGCCACTTTGCATATCCATGGTTAGGGGTAGGCTGTTATCAGGGCTGGAGRTGAATGGTGGGGATGCCGATGGCAGGCCCTGGCCTGATGCAGCCCCACACTCCCTGCTGCCTTTCAGGATGTTGATATGACGGTGGTGCGGACCCTGAAGCGCAAAGCTCCGGAGAGGCAGGTATGAGGAAATGCTGGGATGTGGCAGTACTGAGGGCTGGTGTTGAGGTGGAGTCTGTGCCCCTGTGTGGGTGAGGATCCCCCAGCTCTGATCACACTCCTGTGATGTATSCTTTGGGTCCCTCTCCCCACCCAGGTCCCAGTGTGCAGCCCAGGCTGGGGTGCTGGCCGTGTGCCTTGCAAGGTGAGGGTACCCAGATACTTCTCCATCCCAGCACAGGAGGCTGCAAGGAGTCTGGCAGGGAATTTAATTTACTGATGCTGGGCTGGGAGCATCGTCTCTCGGCAAGCCTCCCACGATCAATAGAAACTCCATTACGCTCCACCGTGGCCCAGCTGGGCTCCTCAATAATTCATCCCCATGTGTGGGCATCCCGCACCCCGCTCTGCTCGCACCTCTGCATTGCAGGCCTGACCTGGCTTCTCCCAGCCCCAGGGCTGGCTCTGATCCAGCAGGGTAGCCTGAGTCCCCATGATGTCTGCTGTGGGGCAGGCTATGCTGGGGGAGTAGGGTGAGACTGGGATTTTTTTCTTTGGCTGAGGCCACTTTCTTGTGTACTCTGGGATGTGGGGAAAAGTCAGGGGGAGAGTGTTTGCCTGTTCTTCACACTATCCTCTGTTTCCAGCGTATGTCCCTGGCCCCTCAGATTGGCCCTGTGGTGATGGCAAAGCGGCACCGTTCTTCTGTAGTACCCCATAATGCTGTGAGTAGAGACCCCAGCATGCCCTGGGCAAGGATGGGTTGCATGGGATGTCTCCGTGCCAGAAGGCAATGCTGCAGCCCTCAGTCCTCTGGATTCTGTGGGGACAGTGCTCAGCTGTCTCCTCCAGATGCCTGTGTCCTTCAGCCTGTATCAGCTGGGTCCCAGTTGGGAGAGCATCCCTGGCTATACTGGACCATTGCCCTGAAGCCTTTATTCCCCCCCCATACCCACAGTGGCAGCATCCCTGGCTGTGCAGGACCACAGRGATGGGGATCGGGTGGAGCATAGGTCATGTGGGAGATGCTGGAGAACTTGTAGGGCTGCAGACATGTACCTTATCAGTGTCCCATTTTGACAGGTGAGTGTCCCCTCTGTGCCCTCTCCTGCTGAGGTCCCAGACTCTGCTGGCAACCTCCTGCCTGCTGTTCTGGTGCCACAACGCCGCTCTCGCCAAGGACATCGTGTCTCCACACGTCCAGGTCACAGGAAGGGCTGAGGAGGGGGTTGATGGGAGTTGTGGGACCAGCCTCAAGGTACTGCTATCACAGGGGAGGGAGGGGATCTGTTGGGGGATGCTTGTCCCCACTATGGAGGTACTGGGCCCTTTGGACATGCCAAATGCCACTGTCTCATACAGAGACTCCCTGGGAGGTGGGAAGCCTCCCCACATCCCAGCTGACAGATGGGGTGGTTTACCTTTCAGGTCTCCCTCCACTGCCTCCTCCCTCTGCAGAGCTCACCACGGTGTGTGGCACCAATGAAGATCTGGGCTGCCATTCTGTGGAGCAGAAGAGCTGCACTGAGGGCAGTTCAGTGGGGCAGCCAGGACCAGCCCCCTTTCCCTCACCTCCACAGAGCATCCCACCAATCCAGCACAAGTTCACCTCCAAAACAGTGCGTGTCCCAGCCTCTCCTCTGGGGAGGTGGGTAGGGGAGAGAGTCATGGGGTGGTGGACAAGGCTGTCTCCTTTATCCCTCAACTCCTTAGCTCTGCCTGCAGAGAGAATGGATGGAGACAATGGGACCTGGCTGGAAGAAGATAAAGGAGTGGTGCTGGGTCTGCAAGGAGGTCCCCTGATCCTGTTCCCCTTCTCCAGGTGATCCGCCCTGAGCCATGTGGTGTCTGTGGCTCCCGCATCCGCTTTGGGAAGACTGCCAGCAAGTGCTGCCAGTGCCATCTGCTGCTGCACACCAAGTGCCGGGAGCAGTGCCCCAGCCTCTGCGTACCCCGGCCTCACCACCACGCCTGGCCCCGTGAGGTGAGGAGGGCACAGTGGTGCTTGGAGGCTTCTCCATGACCCCATGAGGCTTCAGGGCTACTGGCCCCAGGATGCTGGGCCTCTGCCCACCCTGGCTGCAGGGCTGGGTGGTGGGTACAGGTTGGCATTGTTGTCCCCAGGGTGTGCTGGCTGACTTTGCACCCTCCACACCGCCCCTGGTGCCTGCGCTGGTGGTGCAGTGTGTGACCGAGGTGGAGACGCGAGGCTTGACAGAGGTAGGGGCCAGGATGGTGAAGGTGGCAATGCTGTGGTTCCCACAGGGCTGAGCACCTCTCCCTGTGCCCCAGACAGGGCTGTACCGGGTGCCAGGCTCCGAGCAACTGGTGCAGGAGTGGAAGCGGAAGCTGCTGCGGGCTGGGGGTGTGCTGCCTGCCCTCAGCAGCGTGACTGACATCCATGTGGTGTGTGGGGTGCTCAAGGACTTTCTGCGGGGGCTCAAGGAACCTCTGGTCACCTTCAGCCTCCACCCTGCCTTCCTGAGGGCTGCCGGTGAGCAGGGGTCCCAAGATGAGGGAGGGGAAAGGGACTGCTTCTCCCCTAACACTGCTCCCTGATGCCGCGACAGACATCCCAGATGAAGCTGCCAGTGACACAGCCCTGCGCCATGTGGTGAGCAAGCTGCCCCCAGCCAACAGGGATACTCTGGCCTTCCTCATGCTGCACCTGCTCAGGTGCGTGGCTCATCCTGGCACAGGGTCTGTCCCCATCTCCTGACTCTCTGCCCCTCACCCAGGTTTTGTGYCCTACAGTGGATACAGTGCAGATGAGAGGAGACCCTGGGCTGGGCAGCATGCTCACACCTTCTGTTCCCCTTGCAGGGTATCACACAGCCCTGACTGCAAGATGGATGTGTTCAACCTGTCCCGTGTGTTTGGCCCTACACTGGTGGGACACAGCTCAGCCAACCCCACACCGGTTGCCATCATGGAGGACACGCCACGGCAGTGCAAGGTGAGGGGTCCCTGAGGCACGGAGCATACCCTGGGTGCTGCCAGTGTCCCCATCCTACATCTCTCTCTGCCCAGGTGGTGGCTCGTCTCCTTTCGCTGCCACACAGCTTCTGGAGGGGCTTTGTGGGGACAGAGCAGGAGAACCTGGTGCCGATGCCAGCCCCGGAGCGTGAACATGGTGAGCAGGGGAGCCCCAGCCCCCACCCTCCCTGGCCTTGTGGCTTCTTTAAAGGGTCCTGATTGGCCATGGCTGGGGTGAGATAGCTGTCCCCCCTCTGTCCTGCAGAGCCGTTCTTCCATCCCATCGCATCCCCAGAGCCCAAGCCAGGCCAGCTGAGCCCAGCTGGTACCTGCTGCCTCCCTGGCACCCTTCGGAGCTGCGTGGGTGTGGCCACCCGGCCCCCGTGAGTGCTGTTGGGCGTGGGTGGGGGCCCAGGGGACCTCCCTTTGTACYTCTGATTCATCTCTCCCCACGCAGGCAGGGGCCGGCTCCGAGAAAGKTGGGCCGGTTCTTCCCTTCTCCCGTGTAGCCTGTAGCGGTGGCACCCTTGGGACACGCAGCTGGCACTGGAGGAGGAGCGAAGCCTGCAGGACCAGGCAGCTGCCCCTGGGGTGACAATGCTGAGCTCAAAGCTCTGCTCTGCTTCCCTGAGGACTGAGGAGCAGAGCTTCTGGCTCTGTCCAGCTGTTGTGGCGGGATACTGCCCTAGTACTGTACTCTGAATCAGGTTGTATTAAAYATTTGCAGCAAAACATAGGTGGCTGTGGCTGCCATCTGTCCCACCCTGCTGMTCCCAGGGGCTGGGGCTCACAGGGCAATGGAGCCTGGCCAGGCAGCAGACAAGAGCTGCACAATGCTCCATAGAACCTCTGCTTTGGGAGGGCAGGCAGAGCCCCCTCCCACCCGAGCTGAAGCCCTCTTCTTCCATCCTGGAGTCCGGGATGTGGGAGGCCCCTCTTTGAGCCCAGATGTTGGCCTCAAGTAATTGGAGCTGTTGCCGCTCAGGGCAGGACAACCTTGAAGTGTTTCCAGACTTCCTGGCACCTCAGTGGAGGCCCCTTTAACTCCTTCCTCCCCTCCAGCCCGGGCAGTACTCGATGTGCAAAGCCCATGCAAGGCTGAGGTGTACAGCTCTTTCCCTCCAAGAGGGGGAAGCAGGATCATGCTGTAATGCAGCAAGGTCCCAGGAAGGGCTCATCCCCCAGATAACTCTGCAGAAGGGGCAGTCAGTATAGAGGGAGCTTAGGGAAAAGAGGCATTACACAACAGGGATGAGAACTGTCCCTGGGCCAACCAGGGCCAACCACATCCTGCAACCAATAAACCTTTGTCCCTACTAAAAGGCAGACCAGATGTGGCACGTGAGAGAAAATTCATGTGCAAGCCTGAAAGCAAGTACTTTGGCTCAGTTTTCCCCAGCGAAGGAGTGTACACCAGAGGGCAAGGAAATTAACACATCCAAGGCAGAGGCAAAACTGAAAGAGTTTAATATGCTTAAAGCTAGGGAACAGCTAATCTCCTCTCAGCACCACAGGAGAACTGGCACAGGAAGGCACAAGGCTGGGAGCAAGGATTTACTCCAAATCCATAGAACTGGGGTGGTGCTGGATGGATGGAGAATATCTAATGTGGTGCCTTGCTGAAGGTGAGAGGCGTGATGGGGCCCTGGGTGGAGTGCAGGGCTTTAGCACAGGGTTCAAAACCAGGGAGGTAAAAGGATAAAGGACAGCATTAGTTACTTCAGACAATCTGTGCTAGGCTCATGAGGAAACTGCCTCCCATAAAACCAGGGTTTTAAGACAAAGTGAGAAGTGCTAGATCTCTGCCACTTGCACACACCTAAGTTGATTGCTCTGGTACCCAGTGGATGTGGCTGGTGACAGGGGCAGATGTGCAGTGAGCCACCCCCAAGCTACAGCCATGTTAGTATGAAGGAGGCTGTTGGCCCACCAGGGTGGCATGGCCTTGCTGCCCTCACTCTGAGCCCTGTCTAGGGAGCAGGCACAGGTCTCAACCTGACAGAAACAAGCTTGGCAGGGCTGGCAGCTCTCCTGGCTTGCCCATGGGGGCAGAGGTGGTACTGGGGAAAGGGGTGTTCTTGCAGCTCCCTCCAGGGCCACTTCACTAGTTCACCCCAGCCCTCCTGTGTGTGCCAGCACCCTTAGGACAGACTGGCACTGCTGTTTTCTCGGCAGTAGGCAAGAGCCCAGCTCAGGCTCTTGCAATCAAGCCGAGATCAGGGGCCTCAGTTTACTCCTGTGGGGTGAGCTGCCTATACAGGACAGGCACATTCAAAGCTCCCAGGTCCTGGAGATGGGCCAAGACCTTCCAGGGAGTTGCAGACAGCAAATGGTGCAGGGAGAGCCTGGTAAGGAATGGCAAGGTGATGCTGGTAGTGCCCGTTGGTGGAGAAACACACAAAGTTGGACCCAACACACTGCAGGTAGAGAGTGCTCCCTGCATAGGCATGCAGGCTGGAGCCAGGGCCACATACTGTTCCCAGTGCCTTCACCCTTGCCCAGGGCAGGTCCCTGGGCTACAAGAGAAGCAGCATGCAARGCTGATGCTCGTCAGCTTTAATGTCTGTCTGGAGCAGTAGTCAGGCACTTGCGGGGCTCCTGGCCTGCACCAACCCCTCTGGGGGTACTGAGAACCTCCCAGGACATGAGGCCTCAGTGCAGGCTCTTGTTGTGGGGCACAGTAGGGAGTGGGTGGATGGTGCTGGTCCGTGACTCACAGGATTATCTGGTTTTTGTAGCTGCGGCTCAGCTCCTTGTGAGGAAGGACGATGGAGTTGAGAATAACAACCTCAGCAGGGATGGTGACACTGCAGCCTGGGGGAAGAACGGAAAGGGTAGAGCTGGAGGGGAGAAACTGCCTCGCTAAGCAGGGCTAGGGCCATTCCACACAGCAGAGACTTACCCAGGATTGTGATGGATGGTGTGAGGCGCCCATCCCGGAAAAGGGTCTCGCTGTCGATCTTGGCATAGGGATCATTGGGGTTGGGGTCGCTCGGTGTTCCTTCAACCCGGGCCCAGCGCCCGATTGTGCTGTCCCAGCCCACAATGGTATTGAGGACACAGGTGTGATCCTGGAGTGAAGGAGAGGGGAATGCAGGGGGCTGCTGCCTCCCTGCAAGGGGTGGGRGTTGACACCTACTCCCTCAGGCAAACCCTGCTTACATGGAGTGAGGCACCGTGCAGGACGATGGACTCTCGCACACGCACGCCAGCGCCCACTGTCACACCCTCCCCAATGGAGACATTGGGACCCAGCTGTGAGAAGAAAGGGATGTGATGAGGACAAGGAGGATAGCGATGCCCTCGGCACCCCTGAACATCTCCCTGCCCTAGGGCACCCCCAGCCTGCACTCACCACTGCAGTGCTGTCGATGGAGGCTGTCGGGTGGATGTACACATTCCCTGCAACACAAGGCAGTGGATTGAGGGGAGGCAGCTCACAGGAGCACCTGCCTCTCAGATAAGGGGAGGTCCCACTCATGGGTCCCACTGCCTCCCCAGGCAGCCCCAAAATCATGAAGGTGTCAGAATGGTACCTCGGATGACAGGGCCTCCAGGTTTGTTCTGTGCCAGTCTCTCTGGGTGGCTTTTGCTGTACTGGTTCAGGTAAAGGCGGCTGGCATAGATAGCAGATCTGGAGGAGGAAGAGCAGAAGATTGTTATTGTCACTCTGGCACTACCAGGGCAGAGGTGGATCCAAAATCAGCACCACCCACCCACCCCCAGGGTTCTGCCTGAGCACCCTCCACTCCCATCYCTGATACAGATCACTTGATGCTCCTGCTGCACCAAAGCGAGCTCCAGCCCTTACCCAGCTGACTTGATCTGGCTCCAGAAGCCATCAGTTTTGTAGACATAGAGTTTGCCCCTCCCAGCCAGGGCTGTGAAAACGTCCTGTTCTAGCCGGATCACTTCTGCACGCTGCCAGCCATTGGAGCTTTCCTCTCTGCAAGCAAGAGTCGTGTTAGACACCCACCCCAGACATGGTCTCAGCCAAAGACCCCAACAGCCCTACCATCCCCAAATTCAGGGACTCTGACAGTCCCAGATTCCTACCTAGCCATGCACTTCTCCCCAAAAGTGGGGACAGCACCAGCTGCCAGGCTAGGCTGGGACAGYGCCACTGAGCCCCAGAGCAGTAGGACAGGGCTCTGCCAGCCAAAATAAGCTGAGCCAGAAGTTGATGGTGCAAGAGCCCCACCCAGTCCGGGTGGGTGTATGATCCTGCCCCCAGTCCAGAGCCCTGCACAGCTGGATTTTAGCTTGGGTGGTGGCAGAGATGTAAGGTGACAGGCTGGCTAGTGCAAAGCGTGGGAATGGGGAGCAGAGCATTCCCAGGTGAAAGGCTTGCTCAGCCTCTTRTCCAGAGCTGAATGAGAATGGGGTGGGAAGAGAGGGAGAGGGAGAGTCTCAAGCTGACCAGGAGTAGAGCAGTGAAACAGCAGCCTGGAGAAGGGAGGGAAAGCATGCATTCCACTAGGACCAATCCAGCCCAGAGAGCAGCCAGTGCAGACACAGAGGGAGACTTACCCAAGGTAAGGGCAGCTGGTGCAGGACCAGGAAACAAGTGAGTGATGGCAGAGAAGGAGAAAAGATAGAGAAAGAATGGAGGATGAGTGTGCTGCTGCAGCCCCGGGAAGCAGGGAGGTAGGAGGGACACAGAGCAGTGGGGCACTCACAGTGCTAGCTCCTGCTGGTTCCTCTGGAAGACCTCGCCAATGTGCTGGAAGATGGCAGGTGTGAAGAGGTAGATACCACAGTTAATGATCTCACTGACAAAGGTGCTGGGCTTTTCCACATAGTGCTGAACCTGGAGGCGAGGGAAGAGACATGAATCCCAGGGTGCAGCCCCTCCACCCAGCATCAAATCCTCTTTGGCATGCTGGGAAAACACACACACATGCACACACACACGCAYGCACGCACGCACACACTCACGCAGGCAACACAGCACCTGCTGCCCGCGCTGTACTTGACTCCCCAAGGCCCTCCAGTACCTCCTGTGTGTCTGCATTTGCCACGATACAGCCATAATTCAGTGCTTGTGTCCTGTTGGCCTAAGAAACAAGGACAATGTTAGCAATGGTGGAGCAGAAGGCACAGGGACGCAGAGAAGATGAAACCTGGACTTCACAATCCAGGACCCACCCACCACAGGAGCTGCTGGCTTCTAAGGCCATGGCAGAGCACTGCAGCTCTTCTGCTCCCCAGCACTGCCACTCACTGTGGTACCCAGAATGACAAAGCTGTGCACGTCCCCATGCTGCTGCCGAAACTCCAGCATCTCCTGTAAGGGGAACTCTGAGCACACGTCTGCATTGAGGACAAAGAAGGCCTCAGCACCACCTGCCAGGATCTGGTCTCGGAAGTGATAGATGCCACCACCCGTGCCCARGGCTGCATACTCCTGAAGATACCTACAAGCAAAGCAGGGAGAAGGGAGGGCTTAGGGAAGCAGGTGCTTGGTGGAATCAACTGGCAGCAGGGYTGGAAGGGGTTGGGAGGAACTGGAGAGACATAATCCTGCCATGCAGCGATGGGATTCACACGGGCATTGCACAGAAGGAGGAGGCTGTGGCAGCTTAGGCTGTGTGCTAGAGAGATATCCTGGGAGCAGCAACCATCCAGGGCAGGACCCAGGGGAAAGGAAAGGTGGCAGAACTAAGTGGGGAAACTGACTGTGCTCATCCACAGTGGGACAGGGCCCACCTGCCCAATGCCAGAGCGCTGAATGGGGACTGCCAGCCTGGGGAAGGTAGGTGAGGGCCCGAGCCAGGTTGTGCCCCCATATGTGCCCCGGGTCTGAGAGAGCTSCTGCCCACCTGATGGGGATCTTGAACTCCTGCTGCGCTGACACGAGAAAGCGGCTGAGGGCCTCGTTAGGCTGGTAGAAACCCATCAGCAGGATCTCCTTCAGGCCGGGCACCTGGGGAGGGATGCAAGCAGAGAGCAGAAAGGAAAGTGATGACCCTTCGTTCTTAGCTCCGCGGCCCCAGCCCCAGCCCCCCGGCCTCCCGTACCTTGGCGCAGGCCTCGATGTGGTGCTGCACCATGGGCACCCCGGCCACGGGGAAGAGCGGCTTGGGCACCTCGAAGGACAGCGGCCGGAACCGGGTTCCTGCGGAGCAGAGCGGGGTCGGCGGGGCACTGCGCCGGCAGGACATGCCGCGGGCCCGGCGCACTTACCCTTCTGCGGGCCCCCGATGAGGATGACGGCCTTGAGCGGCATCGCGGCTCCGCTCCGCTCCGGCGGTGCCGCACCAAGCTCCGGCTACGCAACCGAGCTCCGCGCCCCGGCCCGGCCCAGCCCCGCCGCCACTTCCGCGCACGTGGCTGGGACACGTCAGCGCCGCGCCGGCCGCTGCTGCCAGCGCCGCCCGCCCACCGCCAGGGGGCGCCCGCGGGAGCCTGTGGGCGTGAGGGGCGGCTGTGGGCGTGAGGGGGCGGCTGTGCCCGTGAGGGGCGGCTGTGGGCGTGAGGGGCGGCTGTG
>NW_026623313.1:520140-579129 GCF_030028575.1 Malurus melanocephalus | reverse complement strand
GGGGGCGGCTGTGGGCGTGAGGGGGCGGCTGTGGGCGTGAGGGGGCAGTTGGCCGTGTGGGTGTGAGGTGGTCAGTGCAGGGCTGCGATGGTCCATGTGGGTGTGCGCGGAGCGGCTGTGGCCGTGTGGGTCGGGCCACGGCAGCGTGAGTTGTGGCTATGTGTGCCCCATAGGTTCTGTGCGCCGTGCGAGGACACCATGGGCTCTGACACGCCTTTGKACTCGGGCGTGCGACAGGCACAGATTTGTGAGCCTGTGTGTGTGTCGGGGAGCGTGTGAGTGCCCGCAGGCGCCAGGCTGTACGCGTGTGCCCATACAGGATGATGTACGGGCCCACCGCGGCTGGTGGGTGCACCCAGGGGCTGGTGGGTGCAGCCAGGGCAGCTCTGAGGGCCAGCGTGCTGTAACCGGAGCAGTCCCCGCCGGCACGGCCCGGCCTCATGGGTAGCGGATATTTATAGCCAGGCATCAGGTCCCTCACCGGCACCTGCCACGTCTGCAGCAAGAACCCTTCCCCGCTGTCCGGTCACCATCGGGCCCTCTGGCACGACATATTTTCACTCCATGACGTGAGGGCCATGTGAATCAGCCCTGCTGTGCTCACCCCAGTGCTTCGCAGCTTCTCTGCCTCTTTCACCAGGTTTCCAAAACCCTTCCTAGCCCAGCCCCACATAGAAATCTTTCTGGACTCTGGTCCCTAGGTTTTCATCCTCCTGACCGCTAGGTTTTGGGGCAAGGACCCTCCCAAGATACCAGGGGCTGCATATCACACACAGTCTCCTCCCAGCAAGACACTGACACTGGACGGGCTGCTCRGGGTCTTTATTGCTGCTCTGGCATGTTGCTTGCTCCAAACCAGGGGGACATTGGCAACTCCGGAGCCTGGCAGAGAGGAGGGGACAGGGATGGGGATGGGAATGAGCAGATGCCTTCTCCCCAAAGTCAATAAATAAAGCCCTATTACTACAGCAGCATATGGAAGGTGAGTGCCCAACCGCTGCTCCTATCCCCCTGCTCAGGGCACCCCGCCTTGTGCCACCATCCAGGAAGGGCTGAGGAGAGGGCACGGGGCTGGGCAAGGCACCTTGGGGTCAGGTAGGAAGTGTGAGGGGTCTGGGGACAGGCGGGCAGGGTGGTGGTGGGGCACAGGGCAAGGTCTGGAGCTAGGTGGGCAGAACATGAGCAGCAGGGGCCTGAGCAGACGCAGGAGGTGTGCGTGGCACCTGGGTGCCCCCCTGCAAAGAGAGAGTGGCTGCCAGGCCCCCACTCTGGCATGGGGCGCAGCCGACAGCCCCAGGAAAGGCACCGGCATCGGTCCTGGGGCCACAAACCCACTCGCCAGGACCAGGGCTGGGAGGAGCAGAAGGTGGGGGGCTGGCAGCCCCTGCTCCCAGCTGTAAGGACTGGGGCTGCGCTGGCTGGCAGGGGATTGTGAGCAGGCTCCTCTCTGCAGGAACCACTGGAGTGACCTCAGTCTTCTGGTGCTGGTGTGCAAACCAGGGGGAGCACAGGGACCGCCACACCGTGGCCAGGGCAGCTGCAGGCTGCAGTGTAAGGCACACAGCTGATGGGACCCACCTGGCCAGGGCTGACCGGCAAACTGGCAGCTCTCCCCCTCTCACCTGGGGCTTCCATTGCCCCCTTGTCTGCATCCCATTCTTCCTCCAACCCTCTGCCACATTCTCTGTTCCTTGCAGCAAGGCTTCCCACCACACCCCTGCTGCCGGACCCCACTGCTGCCCCACTGCTGGTCTGGCTGGGGCAGCATCTCCTCTCCATCAGCACTGCCGAAATTATGCTGGCCACCATCATCCCTGGCAGCAGCAYATGAGGTCCATGGACTCATCCTGGTGCGTCCTGGCTCCTTCTCAGCCGCCCTGTACCGCGGCCCATGGAATGTTCCTCTGGCTCCCCGGCCCCTCGTGGCCGTGGCCAAGGCAGCAGTTACTGTGGCCCTGGTGGCTGGCCGCCCTGGTAGGAGCGGAGTAAGACCTTGTGCTTTGTGACAGCCTCGCCGCGCCGCCGCTGGTGATCCACCAGGAATTCCTTGAGGCGGTTGGTGGTGAAAGTCAGGGTCTGGCGGCGCAGCTTCATCAGGTAGGCGTCCTGGAGCCAGGCATTGGCAAAGCAGTCCTTCACCGTAGGGCGGCTCCTGGGACAGAGCCAGCTCTGCATCAGGGACTGCGGGAGTGCCCACTGCTGCTTCACTCCCCAAACCCAACCACCACCCCTGCCCTGCAAGACTCAGGGGATCCCAGTCCTCTCCAAGAGCAGGGATGGACTCCAGGACCCTCATGAGATCCCAGACCTCTCGAGAAGCAGGGATGGTGCCCACTGATAATATCTGGAGGGGTCCCATGTGGCAGGGAGCTGGCTCAGTCACAGCACAGGGGTCACTGGGGTCATGTGTCCTCCCTGGCTGGACTGGCACTCACCAGGGGTGGACAGTGAGGACCTTGCGGATGAAGAGGGCAGCAGTCTGCGAGACGTTGGGGTACAGCTTGAAGGCATCAAATCGCCCTGCCAGGATGCGATTCTCCGTCTCGATGGGGTCCAGTTCGAAGAATGGTGACCGCCCGCTGAGCCTGTGGTGATGAARGTGGTGAAGGGGGTGAAGGTAGGAGGGCACTTGCTGTCCCCCTTCACCCCCATCCCTTGTTTGAACAGCCACAGTTTCCCAGCGTGTCTCCACTCCCATGTCCACTTGGGAAGGGTCTGCCAGGCTACAGCATCCCTCAGCCCACAACCAGCTTGGTGTCTTCCATAGCACCAAGCTCTGAGTGAGGCTGACTACACCTCAAGGTGCTCATCCCCTTGACCTCTTCTCTTACATGATGTAGGTGAGGATGCCAACGCCCCAGACATCTGCTGCAGAGCCCACCGGGTCCCCCTTCACCACTTCTGGCGCTGTGGGCAAGGGAATAGGTCTATCATATCCACAGACATTGCATCACAATCCCAGCATTGCACCACTCCCAGCACTTCCAGAACCTGCAGTAGCCCCAGCAACCCCAGCACCCACAGTATCCCCAACACCCATAGCAGCCAAGTAGCCACAGCACTCCACTTTAACACCCTCCAGCACTCCTCCCTGACACTGCAACACCCTGACAGAGCCCAGCACTCCAAGGATACCCCAACTGCTTACAGCATTAAACTCTCCCACTGACCCCAGCAATCCTATCAAAATTCTCAGCAGACACCCTCAGCACTCCAGAGGCCTCACAGCATCCCCAGGGACACAGTTCCCCCCTGTTCCCAAGCCTCCCAGAGCACAGGCATACATACACACCTTTGGGAATAAGCATGCCCCAGTTCTGTTCCTGTCCCTGTCCCTGTCCCCTTCCCCATGCCACTGCACCCCTGGTGCCCCACTCACACATGTACTCCAGGGTGCCTGCACGCCGCCCCAGCTGCCGCAGCACAAGGGGGTTGTAGGTCTGGGCACTKCCAAAATCAATGATCTTGAGGGCGTTTGTGCCTGAGATGATGATGTTGTCTGGCTTGATGTCGAGGTGCACAATGCGGCGGCCATGCAGGTACTCAAGGCCCTGCAGGAGCTGCAGTACATAGCTCACCACATCATCCTCTGAGTAGCGAAACCTGTGGGCAAGTGGCATCAGCAGGCAGCCCCATACCAGCAACTGTCCCCAGTGGCCCCATGCCCATCTGTACCTGTCCACGATGCTGTAGAGGATCTCCTTGCCAGCACAGTTCTCGCAGATGAGCACCAGGTAGCGRGGGGTGATGTATGCCTCATGTAGGGCCATGATGCGCTCATGGTGCAGCGCCTTGAGGATCTCATACTCCTGCAGCACACTCTGCTTCCGCTCTGCCTCATAGGGCACAATCTTGGCCATGAAGTGCTTCCCTGTGGCATTCTCCTTGCACAGCCGGATCACCCCAAAACGGCCTCTGCAGCATGGGGGAGGATTCAGCATCCCTGGTGTGGGGTACTGCAAGAACACCCCTGGCAGACCATCTTGTCCCACTGCTACTCACCTTGCTTTTTCGTCCAAGAAGGTGTATGGCTTCTGGGGGACACCCTGCCGCAGTGTTGTGCTGTCTTTCACCCCTGGGATGCCACTGGCAGCTGAGGGCTCCTTGGAGGATGGGGGCGTGGTGGTGGGCTCCGGTGAAGGGGATGATGTGGGAGGCATAGAGATAAAGGAGGTGACCATGTAGGGAGGCATCTTCCGTGCAGGTGTGGTGTTTGGGGTGGGAGATGGAGTGGGGGCTGAGCTGGGCGTGGTTGACACTGGGGAAACGGTGGGGGACTTGGAAGGAGATGGAGCCTGGGGTGGGGTGGAAGTGTCCGTGGCGGGTGCAGGGGAGCCCTGAGTGGGGGTTTCTGTGTGAGGAGAGGCAASAGTCCGAGGTGGGGTAAACATCAGCTCAGGGGGTGTGTAGACAGTGATGTTGGGTGGAAGCTCAGGATCTGGTAGCATGCCCTCCTCTTGGGGTCCAGGGGATGGAAGGACCCCTGGTGGGGCACCCTCCTGTTCTGCTACAGCTGCCTTCTGTACCACTCCCTTGTGCTTCCGTGGTGGTGTGGTGGGAGGGGCCCCTGCAGACCCCACTGGCTCTGGCTGTGCCACGGGTGTCTGGGTTGACCGGCTGGAAGCCACTTTCTCACGGATGGGAACAGCAACATCCTTGGCTGGGGCTGCTCGGGCATCTGCAGGGAGCAAAGGGAGGTGTGAGCCAGGTGGGGATAAGCTAGGAGTGGAGTGTAAGTGGCACCTCATTTCCCAAAGCCCTGGGAGGAAGATGCCCTCCCAAAGCACTCCAGAGGCCACAGGTAGCCCCGTGGCTGCCTCATATCCATGGGATAGGGCTTGCTCACCTGCTGCATCAAGATGCACCTTTACCGAGGGGTTGCTGTAGGGTCCCTGCCCAGCCTTGTTGACACAGGCCACACGAAACTTTGCAGTGCTCCCRGGAGGCAGCTCTGTCACATTGAAGTAGCAGTCAGCGATGCCAGTACTGATGATCTTCCACTCATGCTCCCCTGCCAGAGCAGAAGTGAGGTAAGGAGAGGGCAGACCAGGGACAGGGGCAGCCCACTGTCCCCCATCCTTGAACCCACCAAGTCACAAGGGACAGCCAGGACACTGGGCATTTTTGGCTGTGGCTCCCAGGATTTGGGAGGCAGCACCACATACCATCCAGCCTGCGTTCCAATGTGTAGGTGCATGGGGCTTTGCTCTCAGCAGGCTTCCACAGTACCAGCACCGTGTTCTTATACTTCTGGGGGATCTCTGGGGTGCCTGGCCGCCCAGGGAGCCCTGCAAGGACACAGAAAGAGTGGGCCGGGTCCCCAGCCAAAGACAGGGCAGAGCTGCTTCAGTGAGAGGGCATAACAATACGTGGGCTCAGAGATGCTGGATATGCTCATTCAAAACCAGCCTGGCCTCTTGCAAAAGTCCCAGTCTCTTGCAGATGTGGAGAGCAGAACTCAAGTGACCTGTCCCAGCTGGTCCCCATCCATATGCCCAACTTGTGCTCTGTCTCCTGAGGTTCCCCCCAGCCTCCTTACGTGCCACAGCCAGCGTGCAGGAGCTGATGGCCGTGCCCAGGATGTTSGCAGCTGCACACTCGTACAGCCCTGCATCCTTCCTGGAGACCTTGGCAATGGTGAGCATCTGACGTCCGTCCTTGCAGGAGACAACGTTCAGCCCACTGTCTGGCTGCAGGGACCTCTTGTCTGCAGAGGGAGCAGAAGAGAGGGATGATGCAGTGTCCTGCCAGAGCCYACGCACTGAGGCTATGCAGGCAGCCCCCCACCTTTCATCCAGAGGATCCGTGGGGTTGGGCTGCCAGCAGGCAGGCAGCAGAGGGTCAGTGCCTCGCCCTCCAGCAGCACCTGGTCCTTCAGCTTGATGTGGAAAATAGGGGGGAAATCTGGAAAGCAGAGTGAGGTGTTAGGCTGGGGTAGGGATATGCACCCAACATTCTGTCCTGGGTCTGCACTTACCCGATTCACTGGGTGTGTGTGGCTGGCCGGCGGCGACTACCTCCTCCCTCAGAAGGCTGGAGGGAATGCTGGGCTGTGAGGCTGTCTTCTCCTTCTTGCCCCGGGAGAGCCCCCAGCGCTCCCACCGGGACCTCTTCTGGCTGTCACTCCCACCTGTGGGCACCCAGGGCAGCTGAGAGTGGGACCAAGCCATGGTGCCCAAGCCCACCATGCCCACAGCAACTGGGCCATGGGTTACCAGCCAGAGTCCCCTGCAGGATCCCCCCCTCATTGCTCACCTTTGGCAGAGGCAGAGGAACCTGTGCTAACCTCGGAGCGCAGGGACTCAGARGAGGGTGCGGGACCGGGCCCTGGTCGCAAGCTCTCACCCTCAGAGCTGGTGCGACGGAGTTCCCGGAGCCCCTCGCCCTCCGGCCGCTCATCTGACACACTGCGTAGCCGCGCCGAGACTCGCTCCATGGTGGCACTGATCTTCCTCCGCACGGCCATCGCCGGTGATTCATTCTCCCCACCACCTCCCTGCTCTGACTTGAGGCTCTCTGAGTCCCTCCGCTCCCTGGAGCTGGCCATAGCCATGCTCCAGGAGAAACGGCGCCCACCAGATGGGGTCTCACTGCCTCCGTCCTCTCCTATGCTCTTTTTCCTCTCAGCAGGCGGTGTCCGCCTGAGAAGTATGGACATCCTCCGGAAGAAGCCCCCATCCTTCTCCACCTCGTGCAGGTCCTGCACTGACTTGGACTTGGTTGTCAGCCCGGTGGGCCGGTCCCTGCGCAGCTCTAGGGGCACGCCAGCTGGTGTAGGACGGTAGATGCCCTCGTCAGAGACTGGAGGGCCGGCCAGGTGCCGGTCCTCGGAGCGGGAGCGGGTGAGGAGCTTCAGCCCCCGGGTGAGGGACGATTCGCGGCCCTTCTTGAACTTGGCCTCAAAAACCTCCTCTGAATCGATGTCCTGGATGGCCAGGGAGCTGGAGGAGCCAGTGGGCTTCACCTCCCTCCTTGATGCCGGTGTTGGTGTAGGGGGCTTTGCAGGGCTGGCTGGTGGGGTCTGCTTGATGTTTGGTGGGGGCTCGTTGGTGGCTGGTGGGGGCTCCTCGGTGGCTGGCTCCCCGCCTTGCATGGCTCCCATGACTTGCATCATCTTGGCATAGGAAGACTTTATGTGGGTTTGGGGGCCAGGGGCTGGGGGCTGTAGTGGTGTGGAAGSTCCTGTTTTGGCAGCCCCCTCCCCACTAACTCCAGCAGCCTTAGTGGGTGTCTTCTCCTCCTGTCCGCTGTCCATGGGCTTCTTTGCTGTGGTGGTGGCAGCCTTGCTGGCCCCAGGTGGGCTGTGTTCCTCAGGGATGCGCCTCCTCCCTGAGGCAGCCTTTGCAGGGGGTGCCTGGGGGATAGTGACCTCTGCTGGAGGGGGTGTTGGTGTACTTGGGGTGTCTGGTGGCCCTGTGGGCCGAGCATCAGAGAGCGCAGAGAGAGAGGGGGACTCCTTGAGCCGCTGGGCCTCCAGGCAGGCCACTGGGATCTCCAGGGGTGCCCCGGAGCGTCGGTGCCGGACGACAGGCTCAGCATCCCCGTGGCTGAAGGAGCTGCTCTTCTGCAGCCGGCCCTCAGTGGGAAGGAGGCGCGGTGAGGTGGCTTCACTGGAAGCTGCCCGCACTAGCCTCGGCACTGCTGGTGCTTCCAACCGGGCTGACCGTGAAACTTTCTTGTCGGGACTGACCCCCAGGGTCTCCAGGAGGGGACCCCGCAGGCCACTGACCTTGCTGTCCCCAGAGCTACCCCGCAGAAGCCGCTGGCGCATCAGCTCCAGGCGCTGGGCGTGATCGTCCTCCCCCCAGACCACCTTCCGCCTTGGCAGCTCCATGGAAGCTGCCTTGGCCAGGACTTTGCGGGGGKCCCGAACTGCTTCAGCCCCCTCCTCAGTCCCTGGGAGCTGTTGGAGGAGCAGGGCACTGTCAGCAGAGCTGCCCCTCTTCAGCTCTCCCCGACGGGCACTCCCTGGGGACTCCAGGCTGGAACCCTTCCTCATGGCTTTGCGAGGATACTCCGGCCGCTTCTGGGCTTCAGGGGCTTCTTCATCGGAGGAGCCAGGCGCCTCCACCTCTGYACATGGTCGCCGTGGCCCAGCACCCCTCGTCCGCTTCCCCAGGGCCACCCCGGTCTTCCCTGTGCCCTGGCTCTGCCACTCCATGGCGGAGACATCYCCCTCCGGCTGCAGCCCCTCAGATRTCCCGATGGTCTCATCATCTGTGGGGATCTCATTGAGCGACATGCGGGAGCCAGAGAACTCCACCTGGTGCGGCATGGGGATGAAGGGCAGCTCATCCAGGTCGTCTGAGTCTGAGGAGGATGACAGTGCTGGTGATTCCTTGAGGTGCCGGGGCACAGCGATGGAAAGGTGGTTGGATGTGTCCTCCAGCAGCTCTGGGATCGGCCGCAGCACCATGTTGCACTTGTAGCTGATCTGTGAGCGCTGCAGCCAGCAGAGGGGGCTGGATCAGGCCCAACTGCATGGAATGGCATCATCCTGCCATTGTACATCCCCCCATCCTGCCCAAGACACAATCCCACGCACCCCCTCCCTCCCCAGCCCCTGCCTTCACCTGCCATTTCCGACGGGAGAGGAAGAGCTTGAGGTGGTCGGTGCTGATGACCTTCCCCTTGGCCAGTGTCTGTGGGGTGAGGGGACAACGGTGTCCCACGGAGCCTGCAGCAGGCTCAGGGAACCCCGTGGCCTCTTGGTGCTGGGACCCTGCCCAGGCTCACCTTGAACCAGGGATGCTCCAGGGTCTGTTCTGCATTGGGTCTCCTGTGAACCAACATAATTGGGTGAGAACCACCTAGGCTCAGGGGCTTTGGGCAGGGGAGGAGGGGCAGGAAAGTCTGGCTGCCCATGGTGCACCCTGGCAGAGCCATGCAGCCAGCTTTCCCTCAGGCATCCCAATGCATAGGGACCCCCAGCCTCCCTTGAGCACAAAGCTCATGATGAAGGTGCAGGGGATGGGGAATGTGAGCTTGCAGCACTCACAGCTTGTCGTTGACCAGCACTTTGATGACAAAGCCCTTGGCTTCCCGGGTGAGCCCCTGGAACATCCTCTCCTCAAAGGCCACGTTGTAGTTGCGGATGTTCATCAGAGTTGTCTTGTCATTCTCCCCCACAAAGGGGGAGATCCCTGTCAGGCTGCCAAGGAGGAGACACTGTCATTGGGCCATGGGGCCATGGAAAACAGCATGGAAAGCACAGAGAACTGAGGACAGGACCCCAGACCCCATCTCTGAGTTCATGGGGACATGGGAAAGAGCAAGTACAGGAGACTGAGGACCTCAGATCTCAGCTCTGGTGCCATAGGGAGGGCAGAGGTAGAAGCAGCTGGGAAGGAGGCTGAGTCTTTACAGAGTCATGTGCATGGTCACAGCCTCAGCTCTGGAACTAGTGAGGGGTTGGGAAGGGTGACCCTCCTGTGGAGACCCACCAGGGCACTTACCAGAGGTATGCAATAACCCCCACAGGCCTGCAGAGAGGAGAGCACAGTTACTGCACATCACAAGCCCTCCAGGGTGCCCAGTCTCTCCTGGCATAGCAGGGAGCCCACTGACCACCCAAGGGCCACCCTTACCAGATGTCAGTGACGCTGGAGACAGGGGTCTGGTTGACAATCTCAGGGCCCACAAACTCGGGTGTGCCATACTTGCAATACTGTGGCTCCTCAGACATCAGCTCCTGCGCATTGCCAAAGTCGCAGATCCGGATCTGCTCGCTGCTCAAATCTGCCATCAGGAGGTTTTCTGGCTACAGGACAGTGCAGAGCAGAGGGGAGCTTGGCAGGAGGCAGGGGCTTTCCCCAGGGAACGAATATTCCCTATCAGCAGGACCGCTCCCCACCCAGTACACCAGGAGCCCTTCATTGCAGGCACCAGGCAGGAGGAGTCTGTAAAGACCTGCACTCACTTTGATGTCCAAGTGCAGGACGCTGTGCTGGTGCAGGTAGCAGATCCCTTCCAGGACCTGCCGCATGTATGACCGGACCTGCGAGAGATGGATTGAGGAGAGCGGGCACCCTGCACATGGGTCAGCCCCACACTAGCCCTGTGCAGAGGAGGATGTGGGTTGTGGCCCCCTCAGTAACCTGATACAATGAGCACTGTGCATCTCTAGGCTGGGACAGACCCCACTGTCCCCAAGATCCCTCCCTTCCACATCACTTTGCTCCCACAGCATTCACTCACCTCTGATTCACACACTGAGGGCTTCCTCACCATCCTATCCAACAGCTCTTCTTCAGAGCAGCTGGGCCCCAGTCAAGGAGCATATAAATTTCATGGTCCATTGTGCCCTGCACCCAGCTCCTCTGCACCCACTTTGCCCACCCATTCCCCACAAAAATCTCCCCTCCTCTCCTGTGTTGCACACTCCTGGAGCAGTGCCTGGAGGATACAGCTCCATGACCATGATGACAGCATTCTTCTTCTCAAAGGCATCATGGAAGAAGACGATGCGCTCGTGGTCCAGCTGAGAGAGAATGTGCAGCTCCCGCCGTGCTGACTGCTTGGCCTTAGTCCTCCCAGGGATGAACTTGGCAGCAAAGTCCAGCCGKGTGCTCTTCTCTGTCACCCTCCGCAGATAGGAGAAAGCCCCCCTGCAATGCAGCAGCAAGAATAAGGGAGGATAAAAAGGTGGGTGAGCAGGAGAACCCCCTTCTTTGAGCAGTCTGTGACCATTCACTGAGAGACCCCAAGCCTGGCTTTTTTGTGACCACTCTAGGTCCCCATCCTAAGCTGGCATATGGGTATCCATTGACMGCTGAGAAGGGCCCCAGCACACCAGGATCTGGCATATCATGGAGCTCAGTCACCCATGCTRGAGTCCCATGGTGCAGCCTGTCTCTAGCACCCCTGTTGTTGCAGTGCCCAGGATGCCCTATCATGCCAGTGGCCACCTACCTCCCAATCTCTTCATGTACATCGTAGTAGTCTGTCAGGCGTCGTGCCTTGTGCAGTGCATCCTCCTCCATGGCGGCATCAGCAGTGGGCTGAGCTGGGAGAAGGAAAGGTGCTGTCAGGGGGCAATCCAGACCCAGGCTCTGCCCTCAGAGGCTGGGGAGTCAGTTAGCCATACCTGCCCGCACCACCAGCTCTGCTTTGCAGGAGACCTCCCCAGCCAGGTTCTTGGCCGTGCAGGTGTAGACGCCGCTGTCAGGCTCGGCAGCACCCAGCACCACCAGTGAGCACTCATTGTCTTCATACACAAAGCTCAGGTGGCTGCTCTCCTCCAGCAGCACCCCATCCTGGGGGGGCAGGGATGTCAGGGGCATCCTGTCACATCCTTGACCAACTCCCACCACCCTTTCCCCATGCACAGGGCATGGGACACATCCTCGATCACCAGTGCAGCGACCCAGGTAAGGCAGTGAAGTGTGCGGGTCTGGTGTGGATGTGGTTCAGGAAGGGGTTGAGGGCTCCCAGCCCACCTTGTACCACATGATGTCCGGCAGCGGTTTCCCCTCCACCACCACAGCGAATCGCGGTGTCTCCCCTTCCTGGGCATCRATGTCCTCCATGATGGACTCAAATCGCGGTGCCTCTGCCAAGAGACGGGGCATGGGACACCATGGGGCAGTGTCACCCYCCTGCCACTGGCACAGGGTGTACAGCTGTGAGGCACTGTGCAAGTAGGGGTAGGGACATGAGATGACTTGGGGCAGTGCCACCCCAATGCACATGGAAGTGGGACACCTTTGCAGGACAGACTACCAATGGCATGCACCTGCAGCAGCATTCGGCAGTTCCCCATTGGAGTGGGGCACTCTGGGGGCAATGCCACTCAGCACACAGGCATAGGGCACTGTGGTAATGCATCTCACGTTACATATGGGTGTGGGGTACTGTGGGGCATTGTTGAGGTGTCCTTATGGTTCTTGGCTACATGGCACTGGGAGAAATGGAGAAATGCCTTCCAATTATTCTCAGGGATGGGAGACCCTGCAGCAGTGCCACCCATGGCACATGGCTAAGGGACACCATGGAGCACTGCCTCCCTATTGCGCATGGTCGTGGGACATGTAGGACATCTCTGCCCAGTTCAGACAAGGGTATGGGACACCGAGCAGCAGTGTCAACACATAGTTCATGTTTTTTCTTCCACATGGGCCTATAGAGCAGCATCCCCATAACATATGAAGCACTGAGGAGCAGTGTTATACTACGGGGCAATGCCCCCATAGGCACCAAGGAGCAATACCACCCTGCAGGGCAGTGTCCCCATGCCTCCACCCCCCATCCAGCATATGGGCTTGGAGCACCATAGGGTGATGCCAACCCCCAGCAGAGGGACACAGTCCCCCCAATTGCGAGGGCACCTACCTGCGAGGCGGAGGCGGAGGGTGCAGTGGGCAGTGCCGTGGCGGTTGCTCACCTCACAGGCCAGCAGCCCCGCAGCCCCCCGGCCCACACACAGCAGCCGCAGGCAGTGCTGGTCATCGTCTGGCATCATCATCTCACATGTGCCTTCCAGTTCCCCCAGCACCTGCCCACCCCTGTGGGCACACCAGCTGTCACATCACAGGCAGACCCACTTCCCCATTGATAGATCCCACCCCAGAGGCACATGACCACCTCTTTACCCACAGACAGCCCCAGTTCCCACACCGCAGCCCCTGCAAAGTGTTCACACCCCGTTGCTTGCTCTGCCTCCTCAGTGGCTCTTGTGCCTTAATATTCCACAGACAGCACCCCAGAGCCCGCCCCCACCAACTCTTCAGAGGCCTGGACATCACCCTTGTGTGCACCCTTGGACCAGCCCCAGAGAAGGAGCCCCACACACATGCAGTGGGGTGCATGGAGAGTTGATGTAGAAGTCTTTCTTTATGTATCCATAGGATGCATAAAGGTGATGCTTGGTATGGAACAGGCATGGGGCACAGTGCCATGTCCTACCTCTTCCAGGCGACAGTGGCCTCCACATGGTTGATGGTGATGGTGATAGAGGCTGGCTGGCCTTCTACCACATACACCACTTCTGGCTTGTCCAGGATGACCGGGGCCTCCTCCAGGTAGGGACCTGCCAAATGCATTGTCACCAACCCCTAACCCACCCCGTGCCGCCCAGCGCTGGGCAGCTTACCACCCAACAAAGGACAGAGACCTCTACCCCAGCTTCCTATTCCCTTCCCACTGCCCTTCTCACCCCGGTCCAGGAGCTGCACAGGCCCCACAGGTGGGGAAGGCTTGCTGTTGGTCTTGGGAGTGGCAGTGATGACACGGAAGAGGTACTGAGCACCCTTGGTCAGCCTGTGCACTGTGTAGGTGGTGTCCCGCACGCCAGTCACCAGCACYACCCACTGCATCGTGCCCAGCACTTGCATTTGCACCACATAGGTCACTGAGTTGGGGTCTGCAATGGGAGAGGGTCAGTGCAGATCCCTAGCATGGGGCAACACCATGTGCCCCATCATGGCATTGCCCACCCCCTGCCATCTTCCTGCCCATACCCTGCCCACTCACCTATGGCAGTGTCCAGCCACTTGGGCTTGTTCCAGGTCAGCGTGATGGCTCTGCCCGTCACCGAGGCCACAGTGGGGGGCCCGTCTGGAGGGGTTGGCACCACATCTGTGTGGGGAGGTGGGTAGGGATATAACCATCTGGCACTGCCCCAGCTTGTCAGGGCATCTGCCTCGTGCTGTGGGAGATATTGGCTGAAGGGATGAATGAGGCCAGCAATTCTTTCTGATTCCTGGGGGGGGGGGGCTCAGCCTGTCAGCCCCTGTGGGATTGGCACTGCCAGCAAGCTCCATGCAGGACCTGGTGGTCCAGGGATGAGTCCTGACCCCACAAGATGAGAACTGCACTGCCAGCCCTCTTTTAGGTTGAACTAGAGACCACCTGAAGTCCCCTCCAGCCTGAACTACCCTGTGATCCTATTCCTCTGGCACCTTGAAATAATCCTGGGGCACAGGCTGGCAGGGTGGCTGCAAGTGGCCACACATCCCAAGTGCCATCCGCGCTGCTTACCAGTGACATAAAGGTGTGCATAGCACGTGGCCTTCCCCACTTTGTTGGCAATGACACTTTTGTAGACACCAGCATGTGCRTGGCTGACGGCCGTGAACACCAGGCGATGGATGTCTTTATCTGGTGGAYAACAGGGGGACACAGGTAAGACCCTACAGAGCTCTCCTTCCTGCCTCGTGGGGTGTAAAGGTCTGGGGGGTGATGCCTCCTCCCAGGGTGTTCCCCCTTCTCCCACCCCACATAGTGGGCCCCAGGGGGTTGGGAGGGAAGTGAGGAGTCCTACATTGCATCATCTTGCGGTCGTCAGTGCTGTCAATGCGTGAGCCATTGTGGTACCAGGTGATGGAAGGGTAGGGCATCCCTGCCACCTGGCACTCCAGCACAGCCTCTTTCGACTCCACGACATCCAGGTTGTGCAGTGGCTTCAGGAAATCTGGCATGGTGAAGCACTCTGTCTCTGTCTCCACCTGCTCTGGCTCCTCTGGAATGGATGGCATCTTCTCCAACTTAGAGCTGTAAGAGCCAGCACACACTCACGATGGGAGCATGGTGCGATGCCCCCAGCTTAGCCCCAGGCCCAGGCTTTGCACAAGCCTGTTGTATTCCAAGTCCCAGAGGGAAGCAAGCAGGGGGAAGCAGATTCCAGAGATCATCCAACTCTTACATCTGGGAGGCAGCAGATGGCCGTGGCTCCTCCACATAGAGCTCGGCAGTGCACTCCACATGACCATGGGTGTTCCTGGCGGTTGCCTTGTACTGCCCCTCATCTTCACTGCCCACATGCACGATGACCAGTGAGTGCAGCCCTCCATCCTGCTGAATCCGCACATTCTCCCCCTCCTGCACCGGCAGGCCTGCACAGAGACACACACCAGCATCAGCAGCAGCACCCCCTCCAGTCCCAGCCAGGTGCAGCCTTTGGGCGCAGTCCCCAAGGAGATGAAGAGAATTCTCCCAGCAAGCTCCCTTGGCAAGCTCTCTGGGCTTGGGGGTTACCAAAGTGAGTCCAGGTAACCGTCGGAGGGGGAGTCCCACTGATCATGCAGACAAAACGCGCTGTCCGCCCTTCCACCACGTCCACATCCTCCAACTTGCGGGTGAAGAGTGGCTGCACAGAGGGCTGCACCGTCAGCCGGGCGCTGCAGGTCAGCTCATCTGTGAGGAGAGCAGGCACTGGTGAGCCCCCACAGCACATGCCTATGCAGGGCAGGAGGCAGCCTGTGACCCCCCTGGCTGCAGCCCAGCAGCCAGTGTGGCTGTGGGTCAGCATTACCCGTACACGATGGGGGCTGAGCCCAGGTGTGCRGGGTTCCTGCACAGGGAACCTGCACAGAGCAGGGAGGTACAAATGTGTGCAAGGTGCCCATGCCCAGGGCTGGGACCCTGATGGCAGCAGTCACCTCTTTCTTCTCTGCACAGCAATACAGCTGCCAGCAGCGAGGTGGGGTGGGGGGATAACCTGTGTTTCCCCAGGGGGTGGGGAACACAGCTGGCCTATGCCCTCAGGAATRGGGCAGTGATGCTTAAGCAGGTAGTGCCACAACATGCAGCATCCAGGTGCAGGCTGGATGCTCCAGGTGAGGCGGTTTCCAGCAGGGACCACTTTGCAATGATGGTGTTGTCACCCAACCTGGGCAAGGATGGGCAATACCATTCTCAAGCACACCCTCACCTCCTTGAGCCCCAAACTGCTGCTACCCTCAAAGCCCCACAGGAATACACCCTCCTTCATGGAGCGGTGCACAGGCACCAGCTGCAGGACGCAGGGAATGCTGCTCCTCCCTGCAAATGCCCCCAACCCTGCTGTCTAGGTGGGCTGGAGAATGGACTTTGTGTGGGACAGAGCTGCGGGCGGTAGGCACAGGTATGGCAGAGCCATGAGACAGAGGTCCATGCTATTCTTGCTGAGCTGCCACCAGCAATGGTTTGGTGGCAAAGGAGCCCTGAYGCCCTGCCCATTTCCCACCACCTCCCAAGCCAGTAGAGACATGTCAGTAYTGGAGCTGTGTGCCCACAGGATCTCGAGCCAGGTGACTGACAGCTGGACTCCAGGCCTGCATCCACCTGGTGCACCCATAGTGCAAATCCATCTTCTCATGTTTCATGGAGCTGCATGCATGCTGGCAGAGGAGCTGAGTGGAGTGGGGTGGAACAGGGCTGCAGGTCTCGGGTGCTGGAACCCAAGAACTGATGCACAACAGGTTTCCCTGAGAAATCTTCCCAGTGCATGGGGCAGGAACCACTCCCTATTCCCCTATCCCCCACCTCCAGCACTCACAGCTACATCCCTGGGGATAAGAGCCCKGAGTCCAGGGCAGGGAGGTCTATCCACCCCACTAGAGCCAAGAGCTGAGTGAGAAACCCCCCTGGGGGAGCTGAATGCCCACTGCTTACCTTTGGCAGTGCTGAGCTTGCAGGTGTAGATTCCGCTGTCGTCTTCGTGCACAGAGGTGAGCAGCAGCTTGCACTTGCGCCCATCAAAATGCATCTTGCATTTGAGCAGGGCAGGCTGGAGCAGCCGGCCCCGGGACAGCCAGTCCACGTCCATGTCTGGCGGGCCGGCCACCATGCACTCAAAGACCGCCAGCTCCCCCGCCCCGACCACCAAGTCCTGCAGGGGAACCACGATGGCCAGGGACTGGCACTCGGGGCGAGCTGCCCGGGGAGTGGGGAGAGAGAGAAAGAGAGAGAGAGATGCATCTCAGCAACTGAAAAGCAACCATGAGAGATAGCAGGGATGGAGAGGGAGTACGTGCAGGGCAGTGGTTCATGCAGGGAGGGGACCTGGTGCAGCGGGCAGGGAGTGCAGCAGGGAACGGTGGGAAGGGAGGTGAGATGTGGAAAGCAGAGCTGAGCCAGGGAGGGGGCTGGGGGTKAGGGGAGGTGTCCGTGCCAGGAACACACCACACAGCGCTTTACCAAACAGATTTTATTAGAGCTACAAAATAAAAGGGTCACGGCCTCGCAGCCCGCCCCCCCCCCATCAAGCCCCCTCCCTGGGGAGAAGAGACCCAGAACCAGGGGTTGCTCCGGATGCACCCAAGCCCTGGGGCTACAAGGGACCCGAGCCCTGGGACTACAAGGGTGGCCAAGCTGACACCTGAGTGGCCACCATGAACCCAAGGGGTCAATGCTCTTCCTCCCCCCTGCAGCTCAGGCAGGGTGTTTGCCTTTGGGGTCCCTGGAGTCTCCTGTCTCCCATGCTCCCATGCTCCAGACTGTCACAGAGCTGCCACCACACTGCAGTCCCTTCCCTACAGCCCTGGCCAGCATGGCGGCAACTGTGGGCTCAGCTCCCCGCTCCTTTTCCCTGGGCAGCAAGAGAGAGGGAGCAGAACACGCAGACAGGGACAAACGGATGGAGCAAGAGACAAGACAGCATMATATGGGCACCCTGGCCCGGCTGAGGGGGCGCCTGCTGCTCCCCTGCCGCTTCCCCCGCCCCGCCTCAGTTACGCCTGCCCCGGCCATCTGGCGAGCCCCTGCCCGCAGTCGAGGGCCCGCGCGTCCCCGCGGTGTGTCCAGGACGAGGCGGCGGATGGAGAAGGAGGTAATAACACAAGGTGAGGTCCACTGCCTAAGAGGTGTCCAACTAAGAGCCCCGCAGCCGTGGCTCTGAGAGATGCACCCCCTTATCGTACTCCCCCTGCGTACAGACAAAAACCGCAGTCAGCAAGCAGAAGGGTTAGTGCAGCAGCGACGGGACCAGCACGGACACACATGCCAGCGCCGGCACGAGGGGGCAAGTGAGCAATAAGGCATGGAGCCATCTGCTGAGCCCCGCAAGAGGGGCTGGGGTTGGGCCATCACTGCTGCAGCCCAGCTCCTGTCAGTTGTGGGACACGGTGACAGCTTCCGCTCCCACCCCCGTGCCGCCGCGTTTTGCTGTAGGCTGGGAGCATAATCCCGGCAGAATACAAGCAGTGCAGCCAAGGCCGGGGTGGGATCGGCACAGCCCAGGGGGGGCTCAGGCAGTCATCAGCAGGGAGGGCTGGGGGGAGCAGGGCACATACAGCAAAGGGCAAGAGGAGGGAGGCAGCATCATTTATCCCCACAGGCTCCTTCCCTGGCCTTGGGTATACCAGGCAGAGCCTGGCTATCAGTCCCAACTCCCCCACCCCACYCCCTCAAAATTGCACATGTACTTTGGGGTCCTAGGAGGACCACAGCAGGGCTGGGGAGCAATAGCAAGGAAAGGGGACCASACAATCAAGTCCCATGCGTATGAGACATTGTTGGAAATGAGCAGGGAGGGACCCCTGCAAGTTGCCCTGTGCCTGGCACACAGCTTGCAGGCAGCCTGGGGCAGGGAGAGAGCAAGCTGCAGGGCATGAAGACATGTTTCCTACAGAGCCCCCAAGGCCAAAAGCCCTCCCTGGGCAGTCAGGGGCAGCACTTGGCCCCAGAAGTGGGTATGTGGGCAGAGGTGGGATAAAGCTGGGCTGTGACAGGCAGTGGGATCTGGGTCAGGTCAGTGGGGCTCTGGGACAGAGCAGGCAACAGGTGGGACCCAGGGCTGCACATGTGGATGGGACAGCAAGGCAGCCTGCCTTTCTGCTGCAGGGCCAGCTTCTGTGGACAGCCCCAGGCACACAGCTCCATTTTCTTGTTCCCCGCCTGCACCAACATAGGGTGGGCTGGCTTGTCCCCTTCTTATGTCACACCACCAAGGGGTGGTGTGCAGTGGTCCCTTCCCCACAGCTCATGCAGAGCACTAGAGCCACCCACTAGAACCTCAGGTTCTTGGGTGACACACTCAGGGAGTTTTACCTCTGACCTCCAGCTTGGCCTCGCACTGCTTGGTGCCATACTCGTTGACGGCCTTACAGGTGTAGTAGCCAGTGTCAGTGTGCTCTGCCGCCAGGATGTGCAGTGTGAAGAGCCCCCGCACTCCCTCTGCCTCCTCCGCATGGTGCCGACGGCCATACTTCACCGGCTGCCTGTTTCTCAGCCTGCTCCAGACACGGCAGAGCAGCATGGTCATATCTGGCCTTTTACACCCAGCCTGGCTGTCCCCAAAAACCCCCTCTCCTCCACCCACTGCTCCGGATGACAGCTCCATGCTAACCATCCCCAAATTGAGAGGTCACTGTGCCTGTCCCCTCCTTTTCTGCCCAGCTGTGACCCCMGAGAGTGGCAGGACTCACCAGTAAATGATGGGCTTGGGATCCCCACGGACACGAACGCTCATGCTAACATCCTGCCCCTCCAGCACCGACTGGTCTGACAAGGACACCTGRGGAAACAGGGTCAGAGAGCAACACGCACCATCTGCACCCAGGGCCATGCACCCTCACCGCTGCACTCAGTGCTGTGTGTCCAATATCACAACAGGAGTACCAGAGAATCTAGTGGGGTGGAACTTGCCCAAGTGCTGGGAACATCCCTTATCAAGATCAAGGGGTAGGAAGACATGACCCAGCACTCCCGGCACTGAGGACCACAGCGCCATAGTCACGGGGCACGGCAGGTCCTGGGGGAGTTGTTGCCTCACCTCAAAGGTGGGTGCAGCCTTGAAAGTGGTCTCTGGGGAGCYGTGGGCAGCCCCATGCTCAGTTCTTGGCTGCAGCTTCATGGCCGGTCGATGCTGGGGGGTGCCGGACTCGGGGAATTCTTCCAGCGGGCTCAGGTACTCTTCGTCCGATGTGATGGGGCTGGCCTGGCCGACGGCGGGGGGCAAGTTCCCATGCCGCTCCACAGCGGGTGCTGGCACAGAAGAGCGGGGCAGGCCGGGTCAGAGCCGGTCAGGGCACCCCTTCCCACTGTTCTGCACTACACGGGTGCACATCCACCCCGCGGCACATCCCGGCTCCGCAAYAGCCGGCAGCGAAGGGGTGCGCGGCCGCGCCGAGGGAGGGGGTGAGCAGCACGCCGCGGGACGATAAGGGGACGCGATATTCCGCAAGGCGACAGCAGGGCTCAAGTGGCTCTTACGCAGCAGCCCGCGCTCCCATCCTTAAGCTGCCCGGATTCCCGGGATGGCTGTCCCTGTCCGGGCMGGCACGGCTGAAGGTGACATTGGCAGCTGCGCTCCCCCCGCAGCCCGCCCGCCCGCCGGACTGCTCCATCGGGGGCCGGACTGGGGGACTCGCGGGGTGCGGGATACAGGGGCCGGGGGGAGGCAGGATGGGGAGCGGCGAGCGGCACGGGGGGCTGASAGAGCCCAGTCGCCACCATGGGGGTGCCGGCCCCTCAGCCCGGGCGCCGAAGCGCTCTTAAGCTCCCTGCCCTGGCCGGGGGAGGCAGGCGGCCTGCCGGTACTGGGCGAGGGCTGTGTCCCCGCCACCCCGTCACGCCCGCGGGCAGCCCCCAGCGGAGAGCCGGGAGCCCGAGCGCGGCTTCCCCCTGTCCGCACCCCCCGAAGCACCCCGCACTCACCGGGGCCACGGCAGCCCCGCGAGCCGACCCGCGCCGAACCGCCGCCGGTGCCACTGCCGGTGCCGGGCGCCTCCGGCTCGCAGCGCCGCCGGCCCACTGAGACCTCCCCGCCTCAGCGCCGGCCGGCCCCCGGGGCTGGGCCAGCAGCGCGGGGGAGGGCCCGCGGCGGGCCGGGGTCTGCCGGGGCCCTTACCAGCCCCCCTCCGCTGTGCCCGGCCGGCCCTGCCCCGAGTGTGCAGTCCCGCCTAACTTCGGAGAAAGGACGGCTTGGGTGCTTCCAGCCCTCGGGACAGCTCCGAGCCTCTATCTGCCGTTCAGAATCACCCTCTTGAAAGAAGGAGGGCTTTGGGGTTGCAGCGGGCTGGGTATCCCCATGGCCAGAGGCGAGGGGGTCAGATGGGGTTCTCCCCGGCATGCAGCTTGGTGGGCATGCAGGGTATCCCCACAGCTAATAGTGGGGGGCAGGGGGTGTGCCCCACGGCCAGCAGAGTGGAGCGCCGGGATACTCCCACAATTTGTGGGTTGGGGAGCAGGCCGGGATATCCCTATGGCTCCCATGCTGGAGGTAGGAGTATCCACATGGCTTGCAGGCTGGCGGCAGGGGTACCCCACACGGTTTGTGGGTTGCAGAGCAGGCTGGAGTACCCSCATGTCTAGCGGGACACAGGGCAGGTGTGGGGGAGGCCGGATACTGGGCTGCTCGCTGGGCAAAGGGGATGCTCACAGTCTGACCCCGCTCCCCCCACGGTAAGATCCTTCCACGGCTGCCGGGAGCACGTCAGCTGCTTTGGTTCAGACAGAGCCTTGTAGGGTAAGGAAGCCGGTTTCTTCCCAGTGACAGCAGCGGAAGAGCTGGCAGCCAGCCTGCCGCGGCGCCAGCCCTCGCTCCCTCCCTGTCTGCCTCCCTCCTTTCCTCCCTGCCTCCCTCCATCCGCCGGCCGCSGCACTCACCGGGCCGCACGCTGAGGATGGCACTGCAGCAGGTGGCCCCCACCTCGTTGGCCGCGGTGACAGTGTACAGCCCGGCGTCGGCCACCCGGGCGCTCCGCACCAGCAGCGTGTGGCGCTCGCCCTCCGCCTTGATGGGGCGCGTCGTGCTGCTCCGCAGCGGGACCCCGTCCTTCCTCCAGGACACTGCCGGCACAGGCGGGGGTCACGCGTGGGCAGGAGAGTCCGAGCTTCCCCGGGGTTCTGCGCAGGGTCCTGAGTAGTCCAGGCGCTCCCCCGCCTGGCCTGAGGACCCATTTGCTCTGGAGAGCAGCCACGGGATCCCACGGCCCTCTGATGGAGAGACTGTGGCTGGTCCCTATCTGCATCCTGACATCTTCCTGCTCTCCAGTGGAGGTTGGAAGAGGGAATTAAAGCGCCTTGGCTTCTGCCTGGCTTTGGCAACTGGTACCGGCTCTGGACTCCCAGCTGCCCCTGCCCACGTCCTGGCTACAGTGTGCCATCAGCCCTCAGCTTGTGATGGCTCAGGCCATCAGCCCTGAGCTTCTGCCCCCGGGAAACCACCTGAGCTGTCCCAACAGCAGCCCAGAGCATCAGAGAATCATAGAATGGTCGGGTTTGGAAGGCACCCTGATGATCATCTAGTTCCAACAACACCTCCCCCGCCATGGGCAGGGACACCACCCACTAGATCAGGTTGCGTCACMCGTCCCTGCCCGCGCAGGGCTCACTAGCCCTTCTCCCACTTTCCCAACAGCCCAGCCCCGCTCTGGGGGACAGCAGACACTTTGTCCTGGCAGGCAGTGCCCATGCATTTCACTCATGTTTGAGGGGAGGAAGGGCAGAACGGACATCACCTCCCCTGAGATACACAGCTCAGTGCTGGGTGTCCCACTGCCACAGTGGAGGTGGGACGTGGACATGCAGAGAGTCCCTCTCCCGCTGCCGTGCTCATGCTCCAGTCCCAGGGTGGCTCACCTTCTGGCTGGGGGTTGGCTGTGACAATGCACTTGAGCAGCACCTCTGCCCCCACGACCACTGCCATGTCCTGGATGGGGATCTCAAATATGGGGGCTTCCAGGGGGTCTTCACCCGCTGAGACATAGGAGTCGTCCGAGGACTCTGCACAGGGAGAGACGGGCCCCGAGGCTGTCAGCAGGGTGAAATGAGTGGGTCCTGTGCCCTGCTGGGCTGCATGCAGGCAGAGCGTGCCTCTCCCAACCACTGCTCATCCCTGCCACCACATGTGCCTCACCCTTACTGGGGCATTAGCAGGTACTCGGCCCATGCAGTGGAGGAAAAGGCCACATCAGGGTCCACCATGGCACAGAGCAGGCAGCAGGGACAAGACAAGAGACCCCAGGGYAGGAAGCATAAAGCCTGTTGTACATCCCCATAGGGCGTAAGAGATGAGGTGGCAGTGGGGTGTGGAAGAAGGAGGGTTGTATAGCACGCTRCACCCCTTGCTCTGAACTTCCCCCAATCCCTCATGGGATATTGGCTGCTGTACCCCAATACATCAACAACCACCTCCCAGCTCCCTCTCCTCTCATGGCCCCAGCACACAAAGGTCCTGGGGCTGTGCCAGGAGCCTCAGGAATGTGGGGTTGGCATTTCTCTGGCTAGAGCAGAGTCTAGAAGAAGCTTGCAGCCCAGGTATAGTCTGGTCTAACTGCGGCATACTGGGATGGGCAGGACACCTCTCCCCCAGCCAAGCCACCATAGCATCCCCTGGGGAAACTTGGGCTGCATGCCCTGCCTGCACCACCGAACATGGTCCAGASAGGAGAAGTTGCAATGGGTGCCCTGTGTCCCAAACCAGGGCTGTGTGCCACGAGTCAGCACAAGGTATCTCTCCTGTGCCAGGCAAGAGGCATGAAGAAGACAGTAAGCGTCATGACCTCAAGGTCCAGCAAACTGGCAGCCAGGCTGATCTGTCTTATGGCAGTGCCTGGTGCCAACTACCCCAGCCTCCAGAACCATGTCCCTCTGCTCCAGCTCTGGGCTTCCCACATTTACCAGGAGCAGGCTGGAGATSCCCCATCCCACCCAAGGGCTGACAAGGCCAGCTCTGTGCCTGCAGAAGGGCAGAAAGCCATGCCCCTACCTAGCTCTGGAGAGGTGGGCCTGGCTCGGCGTCCCTTCCCCTTGCTCCGTGTACTCCTGCCTTCTTGAGCCATCCGGCCACTCTCTTTCTTCTCCGACACTTTCATCTGCCTTCTGTCCACCTCCCTGCCCACACCATGCTGTCCTGCCCAGCTCCGTTCCAGACGAGCCTCCTGCTCCATCCCTGGCTTTGCCCAAGGCAGGAACCGCACTTCCGTGGGAGTCTCTGGCCGCCGGTACAGTCCGTGGGGCACAGCCAGTCGGGCAGCCAGAGCTTCGTTCACTGCCCCAGGGCCACGGGCAGGACCTCCATCTGGGTACGGGCTGCCTTCAGTGGGACCCACCTGTGAGAGGACCCCCCTTCCCTGTGGGGTGGCTTGTGCTAACGGCCACTGCTCCTTCTTCTTCACTTCCCCAGTGCCTTCTTGCTGCAGACCCTTCCGGGTACCTGCATCCTCCACTGAGCTGGGCTGTCCAGCTGCCCCACCCCCCCCTGCCGGGGCTCTTCTACTGCGCTGTCCCCCTGGCTCTGGCTCCCCCTCAGGTCCCACCAGCACCACGCTGGAAAGCGCCAGGTGCTGGATGACGTGTGTGCTCTCTGCTGGCGGGCAGSTCTTGGGTGGCAGTGCCTTGCGTCCGCTGGTGCCCTGAGAGGAAGAAGTGCGGGAAGCACGGGGTGCAGGGGGCTCGCTGGTCGCTGGGGGTGGGGGTGTCGGGGGCAACCCAGCTTTGCACAGCTCCTGGGAGCGTCGCAGCTGCTGCTTGGAAACCGTCCGCTTGATGCGGGTCAGCTCCTCTGCAAATTTGTGCTCGATGGCATAGACACGGTTGGCGAACTTGCCCCGCTCGTCAAAGGACGCGGCTTTCTGCCGGAAGGCCAAACGCCGGCACGCTGCCGTGCTGCCCGGCTCCCAGCGGCCACCCTCCCGCAGGTCCTCCCGCGAACCGCCTGGAGTGCTGGCTCGGCGCAAGCCAGAGCCGGGCTGGTCGAAGGAGCGCGTCTTGCGCAGGGGCAGGTTGGAGCGCGGGGGAAAGGCGCTGTCCTGCTCCAGGCTCCGCTGCCGCTCCTCAAAGTACTGCAGCCTCTCGAAGATCCTGGAGCCAGCACGCACCAGCTTGGGAGATGCCCGCACGGAGATGCGGCCAGAGGCGTCGCTCATGGGTGTCTGCGGACGGGACTCTTGTGTGCTGCCCTGTGAGTACCCAGAGGATTTGGGCTTCTTGATCTTCTCCTCGTACTCCTCAGGAACGATGTCCTGGTACTCTAGCGGCACTGAGGATTTCTTGCGAGGGGTTACGGGTGTGAAGGAGGGGACGCCAGGGCCACGGGCAGCAGTGCCAGTGGGCGGCTGCAGGCACGTGCCAGCACGAGGAGATGGTGAGCGGACGATGGGTGGCTTGGCAGTCAGCGGCAGGGCAGCAGGGGATCTCGGGGGCTCTGCGCCGGGCTTTGGAGAGACAGGGCCTCTGTGGAGGTCATCTCTCCGGTAGCCTCCCTGGGGGATGCTGCTGCAAGGGCAGACAGAGGAGCAGGGCTTAGAGACCACCCTTGTACCTGCCTGGCTGCATCCCAGCTCCCAGCCTGCACCACAGTGCCCAATGGGGCATGGCAAGGGGGCCAAACATAGTCAGGACAGCCTTGGGTCTGGGGAGAATCAAGGGGTCCCAGCAAGGTCATCTGGTCACCCCAAGACCCCTTGGATCTGGATGGGTTAGGTGTGAATCCTGATCTGCTGGGACCCTTTGCCCAGGGGTACTCAGGTGGGGCAGAAGGGTGATGCTGGGAAACCCAGTGAGTCCCCTCCTCAGAACAACCATGCAGACAGGACCAGYGGCTGGAGGGTGCTCCAGTTTGCTGGAGTGTCCTCGTGTACTGAGGCAGTGCAGCCTGGCCAGAGGAGGTCCCCAAGACTGCAAGCCCTGCCCATGCACATGCTTCTGTGAGCACATCCTCCTATCCCACTGCCCCCAGAGGGSCTCAGAAAATGCAGAGCGGAAATCATAAGGTGGAGATGAAGTTCTGGTAGAACAAGCAGCCTTAAACAAAAAAAAAAAGAGTGAGATGGAGGTCAAAGGAGCAGGCCTGCAGGTATGGGAACCAAAGGTGGAAGGGAGGGACAGGGGCTCTGAGCATATCAGCAGGACCTGGGGAGGCAGCAGGACCTGGGGAGGTCCCTGGACCCTGCTGCCACCTCTGTACAGTGGGGACTGCGAGGGGCAGACACTGTGGGCTGCACAGAGCACAATGGTGAGGTGGAACAGGAGAACATCTGCGGCATAACCTGCAGGTGGGATACTGCAGCTCAAGCAGTGGAACAGGGGATACCCCCAGCCTCAACTTGGCCACAGCAGAAAGGGACCCCTCTACATCATCACCCCCAGCCTGGGTTGCTCCCACCTTCTCACTGAGAACAGGCTGCCTACTGCTCAGAGTCCCCACTCCTCATCCGGGATGGTGAAGGCAAAGAAAGCCCAGGCGGAGGGAAGGAGATGGCTGCAGGCATTGGGAGGAGATGGCCCCAGCGCGATGTCCCCTCCGTGTGCTTCCCCTGGCTACTTACACGTGGAGTGAGAGCGCCCGTCCTCGGTACAGGCTGAAGGCGCTGCCGTACGGGTCGCTGGCCACCGAAAGGCTATCCTCTGACCCCCAGCTCGTGCCCACCAGATTAGCCCGTGATGCCCGCACCAGCGGCTCCACGCCCAGGTGCCGGACCTCGGCGCCACGTGGGGCCAGCGTGTTTGCTTGCCTTGGGGTTCCCTGTGGCTGCGGCCAGGCAGCAGGACGGAGGTAGGGTCCCCGTGCAGTGAGGCTGGCATCCGTCTCCTTCTCCACCACGGTCTGCTGGCTGCCTGACCAGCTGGAGCGCTCTTCTGCCTGTGACAGGGCCAGCACCGAGGTTGGCGTTGTGTTCATGGAGGCGTCCACGAGGGTGTCAGACCCACCTGAAAGAAGATGGATGAGCCAACACTGGGTGTCTGTGGGGACAAGCTCAGCCTAGTTCAGCCCAGGAGAGGGTTGAACCACCTTGAAGTGTCCCAGCATGTCCTGAGCAGCACCCTGCTGCCTCAAGCCCTCTCCCCTTTGTGTGGGTGGATAACAGCTCCCTCTCCATAGACACCCACAAAACCTGGCCAGAAGCCAGCATTGGGGCTCAGTGCCAGCCAGGTGTCCCTGCTCACCCGTGGGGGTGCTGAAAGCTGTCTCATCCTGGAGATCACTGCGCTGTGTCACCTGGGGGTCGCTGGATTCATCCTCACCTGTCTCCGAGTCTGGGGTGGGAGGGGAGAGTAGGGAGTGAGGGTACACAGAGACAGGAGACCACATTGGTACTGCCTGTTGCAGACCCATTGGCTCCAGGAGCAGGAGAGCAGCGCCCAGGCAGCTCCAGGGCAGRGGACAGGACTGTGAGCTGCAGGGACAAGCTGCCAGTAGGGAAAGGCAGGACTGGGAATGGGAAAGTCCAGCAGGGCAAGGGCAGGCAGAAGAGGGCAGGCAAAGCAGGCAGGAACAGTGGGAGGGATGGGAGGCAGTGCCAGCAGTGGTAACGCAGCTGGCAGAGGTGGAATGGGGACAAGAAAGCATGGCGGGGGGACAGTGGAAATGATGGGGCAAGGTGACAGGCTGGGCACAGGGCCTACTGTGGGGACAGAGATGGCATTGGGAATGAGTCTTCCTACCGTAGCTTTGTTTCCTGCAGGAGCGGAAAACTTCGCTTCCATAGGGGCAGCAAGAGAGAGAGAGACATCAACACCCGGTTATCGGCCCGGCCTGCGGAGACGCGGGGGCAGCGGGGAGGGCCCTTGTCCCCAGCATTTCCCCACCATGTCTCCACTCTGCACCACACTCACGGCACGCCGCTCCAGTGCTGCACACAGACCCTCCTCATACACACATCCCACCTGTGYAGCACACAGCGCCATCCCCTCCCTGTGCCGCAGCCACATCCCGCCCAGCACAACAGCCACCCTGTCCCTGGAGCTGCTGGTCTCACTGCTGCAGGATCCACACATCCCTGTGCTCTTCAGTGCATCTCAACCTGGGGCTGGACCCTCCTGGTCTGTGCCCCAGCTGAATGCTCCTGGGAGCRCTAAAGCCCACGGACACATGTGTCCATGTGCACAGAGCCTCCCCCGGCATGTACATGGGCATCCCCTGCCCCACCGKTTCAAGTGCTGTACAATACAGCTGTGCTCCACAGCCCAGCTGCAGTTGATAAAGCCAAGTTCTCAGGGCAGGGCAACAGTAAGAGCTGCCCTACACCGAGCAGGATATGGCAAGGCCAGYTCAGTATCACCCTAATGCCCCACTCCAGAAAATCTAGTGCCATGCTGCCAGGGAGGGACTGACTTTGCTCCTTGCCATTGCCCAAGCTCTCAGGAGCTGCAGCAACAGAGCTCTGTAGTGAGGAAAATGACCCACCACTGCTCCCCTCCATTGCACTCTTAAGGTGTGCAGGGGGCCACACTGCTTCCCCCCACTCCAAGCCACCCTTCTRCAGTCCAGCACACAACCAGCTGCTCTGTGCATTGCTACTGCATCAGATTCCCAGTCCTGGCCATGCCGGCCCCCGAGCAAGTAGAGCTGCAGGGCCAGGAGCAGATTGGCTGCATGGGGGGACACTGTGAGCCCCTGRCTGACCAGGACCCTGTTTTGTGGCTGGCAAGACACAGCCCGGCCCTGCCCAGCCTCTGCTCGCTGCCCCTTGCAGCATGGTGGCAGACCCCATCCCAGCACACTCGGGGCGGCGGGGGAGTCGGGTCCTGGTAACTCAACGCACCATGCGTGAAGCGCCCAAAGCGCCGCGAGTGGCCGGTCTTCTGCAAAGGAAAAGAGAACAGAGCATTACCCACGGCACGGCGACACATGCCTGCCATGCAGGCACGCCGCCGGCACGCGTACACACGCACGCGTACACACACAGCACTGCACGCACCCACAGCTGCTCACACGCACCCTGGCACRGCACATGTCCTACCCCTCACACCCTCCCACCGGCAGGGCACACCTGCCACCGCTCACACGCACCCTTGCTGCACGCCCACTCGGTACCCACAGGCACACGCCCCCGCGCACACGCAGAGATGGATGGGTGTAGGTGGGCACATGTAGCGCATGCCCAGCCACGCACACGCACTCACACACACCTGTGCGCACGCGCGCGCACCGAGTCCCCTTGGGGATGGCACCGTGCACCCCAGCCCTGTGCCACCGCCCGTGCCCAGGTGTGATAGCCCTGGGCAGTCCAGAWGCCCCAGCACTGCTGCCTGCAGCTGGCATAGCCACAGCGAGGTCTTTGCCTGGGCTGGTGCCCAAATGCTCTGCAGCCCCTTCAAAGCCACCCAGCCAGCATGGGGATTTGGCCAGCAAAACATCTTCCAGGCACTGGCCCAGACTCTGCCATGGCTGCCGTCCCAGCATGGGGAAAGCATYCTCCATCCCCTGTAGAGGCCATGCTGGTTGAGAGAGAGGCTGCCTGGCAGCACAGGACTGGCCTGTTGGTGCAGGGCTAGAGGTTTGGGGCTGCGCTCACCCGTTCCATCTGGGCAGGCAGGTGGGACCCGAGCRTGCGGTGGAAGCACCAGGAGCTCCCTGCCAACTTGGCTGCCCTCTGTGCCRCGGCCCAGGGCTGGGCACTTGTGTGCCAGGGGAGGGACCAGCTGAGGGCAGCCTGTCTGCCAGACCCAGTGAGCACCGATGGCATATCCCGGGAAAGCAGAGGGATGGGGTAGTCTCCGAGGCAGGCAGGAGTGGGAATGCAGAGTGCAGACAGGCAGTGTTGGGCTGCCAGGACTGAGCGAGCATCCTTCCCAGCCAGTCTGGGTGACCGGGTCTCCCCAGGACACTGATGCCCCGTGCCCMGTCTCCCCAGTGTGGAGCCCAAGGCTGGACACACAACCCCCTTCGCTCCACCAGCCTCTCCTGCTCTGCCACCCCTCCAGCTCCCAAGTGGGTCACGGACAGCCGGACCCCAGGGACAGACAGCCAAGCATGGCCAGCAGTTAATTGCCCATGAAGGGCAACAGGCTCATTTCACAAGCCCCAAAGCTGGTGCCMCTGCAGCGGCAGCCCCTGCACACGGGCAGCGCTCAGGTGCTCCCACCAGCCCCCTGCCGGCATACAGCACTGGCCAGAGGGCAGCGGCTGCACGAGACATATTTGTATTCAGGCTGAGCCAGGCTTCACCTCCCTTTCTCGGCTGACTGTGCTGGTTCTGGCTGGCAGCCCGTCTTCCAGGCCAGGGAGAGATGAGTGATTAACTGCACCATCGGCGGATAATTCCCCCATTAAAAAATGAAAATGCAATTGAGTGCCATTATCGGGTACTCTTGTGGCTTCCCCAGGGACAGGCGCCATCGGCTCCCCATTAAATATGGTGGCTGCACCCAGTTGGGCAGGGCTGGGCTCCACTGCCCAGAGCTACAGAGGAACTGAGCCCCCTCCCCTTCACCTCACAACAGGTTCCTACAGGATCAGAGCATCCTGAGGGATCAGGGCGCCTTGTAGGATCACCCCGCAGACTGGAGTCAACTCGAGCACAGCACCCACCTGCAGCCCACCAGGGAGCAAGGTCTGAGTGATACAGGGTCAGCCCCCGGCCAGGAGATGGAAAGGGGGCAGGACCAGCTCAGGACTTGGTGTGGGGTTGGGGTCTGTGCAAAGGGGACAGACAAAGAGTGGGGGTAATCCTCCTACATGGGCTTTCATTTGCACCCTSGAAAAAGTGGTGGAGGAGCCCCAGGAGTGCGCTCTGTGCCTACCCAGCCTGGAGAGGAGTGAAAAGCTGGCTGGAATCCACACCCARCTTCACCCCTGCACTACAAGGCAGCTGGACGAGACCTGGAGTTGATTTTTTTTCCCCTGTGCCAGGCATGGATCCACCTGCCCAGGCTGGGGTCCTGCCCTGGCCCAGGAGTGGGGTATCCCTCACTATGGGGACCCATGGGAGTGAAGGATCTCCCAGCATCATGGAGCATGCCACCACCTGGCACGTGGAGCCCAGCACCACATGGCACTGGTGCCTATTGTGTGAGACAGGCAGACAGGGAGCAGGAATGAAATGAGATGGGAAGGGAGCGAATGACTTGCCTGGTGCAGAGACAGCAGCTGTGGCTGCTCTGATACCCCTCCCATGCTCAGCCAGCGGTGCAGGACCCTGCCCTGCCACACGGGCAGATGGGGCAGCCAGGCTGTGCATACCACCCTGCCCCAGAGGGACCCTCAGCACCTGTCTCCCAGCATCCCTGGTGACCTGTGTCCCATCGTACATCCTGCACCCCTTCTGGGCCACCAGGCAGAGTGACAGCGGGGAGGCTCTGTGCCCGCAYTGGGTTCGTGTACCCCGGGGAATTGGGGGCGGGGGGCTTCCTGGAAGTATGCTCCCCATCCTCCATCCCCCGCCGAGGCCAAGTGACGTCCTTGTTCCTTGCTCGGCAGCGGAGCGTGCGGCGGGCCCGCGAAGGAGCCTTGCCTGTGCCAGGCATGCTCCTGACGCGGAGGGGATGACGCATGCAAAGCCTCGTCTCCAGCTCCGTGACCACCGGCAGAGGGGCTGGGGGAGCCATGGAGCAGCCTCCATTTGCTGCCCCGGCTCCGGAGGGCAGAGAGGGAAGACAGGGGCGTGGGAGAAGCCCCCGGCGGGGGTCCCAGAGCGGGTGCTGGCACAGGAGATGCTGAGCCCCTGCCCTCTGCCCCTCCTGCCCGGGCTGGTGAGGCCAGGCAAGCAGCTGGCAGCTCTGCAAGCGGGGCTGAAGCTGGTGCCGTGCAAAGCCCTAGGGAGCCCCAGGGGGCAACGGAAGGGCTGGAGRGACACTCCCATCCCCATCGTTATTCCCATCGCCATCCCCGTCCCCATCAGCATCCATTCCCATCCCCACGCGCTCTCGCCACTGCCCCCTTCCCCCGGCACCCGCCGGCGCGGCAGCCTGGAGCCCTTACCTGGAAACGCTTCTTCACCCAGATCTTCTTCATGCTTCTGCAGAGCCCTGCCGGCCCGGTGACACGGGCTCAGGCCCGGCAGGACGGCAGCCCGCTCCCGGCGGGGTCCCCGCTGTCAGCACGTCGCGGGAGCAAGCGATGCTCCGAGCATCCTTCACCGCCGGCAGCCGGGAACGGTGGAGGGAGAGGAAGGGGCTCGCCAGGTTGGGCTTTCGGGAGGGCTGGAGCTGTGAGCACGAAGCATCACTGGAGTGCTCCTCCCTCCATCCTTCCCCCGCCTGCCTCTGCCTCCGCCTCCCCGCCAGCCCTGGCACACAGTGACAGCGGTGGGGGACAGGCAGGGCACAGGTGGTGGGGGGCCAGGGCCGCCGTCATAGGGGGGAGGGAAGGGGCGTGTCTGAGGCGGGCACATGGTCTCTCCACCTCTGGCTTTGTCTGCCTGGCACCYGGGGGTCCGAGCCCCCTGCCAGGCAGTGCCGCCGTACCGCTGTTCCGTCCATCCTGCCCCCCTGCCCAGGACAGGGGYTGCTCTTCTCTCCTAGGACACAGCCCACCGTTACGGCCCCCACATGCAGACTAGCTGGGATATCAGCACACCACAGCAGCGCTCTGTGTGCTGTCCCCAAATTGTTCCCAAACAGGGAAGCTCCAGTGCCACARCTGCCACAGCCCTGCACCCAGCAGCGCATTTGCAGTGTGCCATGGCGCCGCCCAGCCAAGATACAGGCTCACCATCACTCTGCCAGCCTCTGCTCAGTCCTCCACAGCCTCCAGTCATCAGTGATGGAGAAAGATCTCCTTGCCAAGACACAGCTATGGGTCACAGCATGGCTCTACATGGACAGGGCCTCATATGGGTACAGTCCCTCAGACCGATCCCCCTGGCAAACTGCACAGCCTCCAGTCCCAGGCACCCAGTGYGAAGGCAAACCTTGTACCCTTCCCCCTGTGTGCCTCAGGACCCGCACGGGTTTGCAGGGCTAGACTGCTCAGCTCTGGGGTGGCATCACTGCTCTGTGGCTGATGGAGACTGAAGCTTGACAGGGGAAGGTARGCTGCTGTCCCTGTCCATGTGGCATGACACACACAAGACCTCCCCTCATGCTGGGGTGAGGTCCTACAGATGAGAGTGGCACTGTGTGSCCAGGGCTCAGCTGTGCTAGGGCTCCCGGGATGAGGACAGAAGCTGTGGGTGGGAGTACCCAGTGGGATTAGTCAGGGACATTAAGACCTATTAGCGCTCCCGGAGTGCTGGCACAGCCCTGGCACACCTTTCCCTGCTGACCATCCCCARACCTGCTGGCCTGTCCCTGTTTTCTGGGTGACGCTGCAAATAGCTGGAGGGGCAGTCCCTGCCCCACAGCCTCAGCAGGTCCTCTCTTGGGTGCTGTGACCCCCTCAGCCCTTGGTGCCCCATAGCTCTTGATGCCTTGCCTCATCCACTCACCAAGCCCCACAGAATTCATCAGCCCCCTTCCCAGGCYTTTGGAGAGGCTGCCAAGGTCCCAGCCTCACCATCTGTTTGAGCTGCCACCTCCCACTGCAGAGCACCCATGGGGACGCTGCTGGAGGCCACCCCACCCAGCGCTTTGTCCCCACGCTGCTCACCTGTCCCCTGGGGAGCCAGCCACTCCACAAGGAGCTGCACACATGCATCACACTCCCCATGATGCTTGGCAGCTCTGGTAGCTTTTCTCTGCTTCCCCTCCCAGCTCATGACTCCAAACGTGAGGCTTTTCATGGCTCCATAATAACTTGCAAATTACCCAGTACAAAAGGAGCCGTTTATACAACATTTCTGTCAGTCCCACAATTGGAGTGATGCTGCGGGGTTTCCGTGGAGACCCCACACATCAGAAACGTCCTACAAATGCTAGAGCTGGCATTAAGGGAATCTCCTGTCATAGAAAGAGGTCTCTGCTGGGTCCCCCAGCCCTGGGTGGGGATGGAGATGGGTACCCTTGAGCCAGAGCCGGGTAAAGAGGTGAACTTGCACCGAGGGCTGCCCTGCCAGGTACTCACATCCTGTGGTCCTGCTGCAGACACAAAGCCTGTGTCTTCTTTTCACACTCAAGTGCAATCAAAAGACTCATCTGGGATGCTGGGGAGAGCCACCAAAGCTTGGRCTTGTCACACAGTGGTGCCTGAGCAAGGGTGCTGTCACCAAAGCACCCACAGAGACAGCCCCAGGGAGGACTGCCTTTGCCCAGCCAAAACACAGCCCCTTGAGTGTCCTCCACAGCCACTTGACTACCCTCAATCTGCTGCCCATTGGCTACAGCTCCTGGCTGSCTGGGCACACAGCTCTTCCCTGAAACTGTGACTCTGTAGCCACCCCTCAGCAAAAGCTTCCGGAGTGACTCTGAGCTGTCCCAGAGATGCTGCACCACTGGGAACAGCTGGATCACCTCCAAGAGGCTGTGCCTGCTGCAGGAACCAGCTTTCCAGTGGCAGCAGCACCTGCAAATTCCCCCACCAGGGCAAAGCCAAAGTCCCTGCAGAAGGCATCCTATGGAAAGTGATGGCCACCTGCAGCTAGAGCAGCCCCTCTGCCCTTCCCCAGCCCAGGGGTGGCCCTGACAGTGCCCTGCTCCTCTGAGGGATCAGTGTAGCTRTGGCATGGACCAGGGGCAGGTGGCCCCTTTGCCACCCAGCTTTGCCTGCTGGACACACCTCGGCCCCAAGCMAAGCAGGCAGCAAACACTTGCTCAAAATGCAGCATCAATTGCACTGTTCCAGGAACCAGAGACCTCCATGCCTCGCTGGGCCTTCTGGCTGCTCTGCAAGGACACTGACCCAGCACCACAGCTCCAGCCTGGCACCAGCCCCCTGCCCCTGGCCCCAGCCAGCAGCCCCCTTGTCTCGGTGCTTGAATAATTGATGGCAGCGTGTGTATGCGGCGTCTCGAGTAGGAGGAGGTCTGGGCATGAATCTCATGCATTTGCACCTCCTGGAGCTGCTGGGGATGGTCAGGGGGAGGTGGGGATGTGCTGGGAGCCTGGGGAGGTTGGGACCTTCCACAGCTCTGTCCCCAAGAGAAATAAATACAGTGGCAAAATGTCCTTTGTCACTGGGCTGGACAGCACCACAGCATCTTTCTGACCCTGTAGGAGCAGTGCTGTGCTGTCCCTGCTCTGCCAAAGGCTGGGACACTTCTGTGACCTCTCCAGCATCTTTTCCCTTGCTGCCATGAGAAGGATGCCTGAGTATACAGTGCTCAYTGCAGGCAAAGGACGCAGGGATGCAAAACAGCAATGTGACCTTGGCTCTGGTCACAGAGCAGGGTGCATCCTGCATCCATGGAGCAGGATGGCAGGAAGTATTTCATCCCTGCCCTGCCAGCCTCCCGGCATACCCCCTGGCTGGGACTGAGGAGCTGCATGCTGTGGAGGAATGCAGGCAAGAGTGAAGGCAGCAGGGAAACAACCAGCCCCTTGCCAGTGCTGCCATGCCATGGCACAAAACACCAACCTGGCRGCAGGAGGCAGGAGGGGCACTGGGAGTGCTGGGCAGCTCTGGGAAGAGGGAGAGGCTGTTGTCCCCTCATTCAGTCCTGAACATCGGTGCTATATTTACCCAACTGCAGGCCTGGGTTTCAGCCTCTTGCCTGTAACACAAGCCCTGCAGCCTGCCAGAATCCGAGGGGATGGCACATTCCTCAGCAAAAATAACCCTCCAGCAGCAGGCAAGAGGGCAGGGGTGGAGGTGACTGACTGGACAGCTGCTTCCACCACCCTGCTCACTGGGGAGCAGACGTCTCTCTCCGACAGACCCTGGGACAGGAACCTGGCACACATGGCCACCACGCCAGCCCCCTGCTCAGGTGGATGGGGGCAGAGGTGGGACCCACTCTGGGGCAGCAGGYGTTAAACATTGGCATGGCACTGTGGGACTAAAATGGCACATGGAGATTAATGGCCAGGGATGCTGAGCCACCAGGGACAGTGGCAGCACTGCCATCCCCAGTGTGCTCCCTTGCCATTGCCGTGCAGCATCAGCTGGAAAATAATGCCCACGTCACCCCTCTGTAACTCCTCACTGAGGAAGGGTCCATACAGGGCCACTGCACACAGGAAGTTTCTGCCCCCTTTCCTGCCCCCAAATCCAGGCARGTGCAGGCTGTTTTCCCGGCAGAGGAAAGGTTCCAAGATGGTTTGATTGCTGAGTGCAGGTGGAGGCAAATGGAACAAGGCCCTGCACTGGGAGCCCAAGATGGACACATCCAACCTTGAAACAAGAGGCAGTCTGGGTGGGGAGGATCGGGCAGTGCTGGCACAGTAAGGGAGGGTTGGGCTCTAAAAGGAGATTAGCTCGGGTTCTTAAGAGGTGATTTAATCCAGTTTACAGGGAAAAAATTCARAAGATGCAGCTGAGAGGTTTAGATAAAGGCTTTAGTGAGCCTAGGAGCAATGGAGTTAGGGTAGGGACCAGGGCTGGCTGGAAGGATCTGAAGGCTCCCTAAGTGGACCTGGGAGGTCCCTAGACCAGCCTGGTGCTGCTGTGAGAAGAGTCAATGCACTCCACCTGCACCCATGGAGCTGGGGCATGAGGGAGAACCTGCAGCAGGAGGGGGCCTACAATGGGACACAGCGGGGACAGTGTGGCACGGTGGGCACGGTGTGCTCTTGGTAGCTCCTGCACTTGGCCAGTACCATGCATGCTCTCCCCACTCCTCACAGTGAGCACTGACGTACTCAGGGAACCTGGGAGAAGAGCAGGAGAAAATCATTAGTGGGGTGGAGCGACAGATTCAGGGCAAGAGATTAGAGGAGCTAAATCGGGCTTGTGTGAACAAGGGGGACTRCTGAGCTGGTGCAGGAGGAGCTTCCAAGGCTGAGCACAGAGACAGGCAGCGTGGAGCCCCCCCAGACCAGCAGCAGTGACCTGAGCCACCTTGGGGAGAGCTGATGCTGACCCCACAGAGATCTTCAGCCTGGTAGTGCACCAGGGAGAAAAGGGGCTGTGTGCCCACCAGAGACCACTATCCCTCAGAGGCAAATGAAGCAAGGACACCACAACACCTCCAGACACAGAGGACCAGGACCCCAAGTCCACAGAACGACCCGATCTTGCCAACGGAGCAAGGGCATTCCAATAACTCCAGACACAGGCACTGGGATCCCAAGTCCAGAGAAAGTCTTTATCCTGCCTGGAGACCCTGCACACATTCCTCTTGCCCTATAACTGGCTTATGACCTGGCTCACAGAGTGCTCCAGGGAACAAGGATGGGGTGGCCCTTCCCAGTACAAGGATGGCTGAACTCTGAGTGGAACTTCCATGATCCCTGGAGGCCTGTCGAGCATCTGGTAGGACATGGCAGTCCCTGCACACTGCCACAGCACACCACAAAGACATTGCTGCCCTGGAACAGGGACAAAACCACATCAGGGGCTGCCCTGCTCCTCGCTCAACCCAGTGCCCCAGAGTCTGCATGGTTCCAGAGGTGTCTCTGGCCCAGGGATGGATTTTTGGGTGGCTGTTTGCTCAATGGTTGTGAATCCATGGCCAAGAGCCTGCTGGGAGGAGTGCCCAARGCAGGGTGACATTCACACTGCACGTTAGGCAATCCTGGCTGCTCCGTCCCTCCCTCAGCTGCCCCAGAAAGGCGGTGGTGAGGGCCGGCGGCTGGGAATTGGGAGCGGGGAAGAGTGCGTCAGCACAACGGGAACAGGCGCCTGGGGAAATCAGGCTGTGCACGCTGCTGGGCAGCAGCAGTGGGGCCCGGGCCGCTGTGGCCATGGAGAAGTGCAGCTGCACACTGGAGCATGAGAACAGGGTGAGCCCCTGCTGACCAGCCAGGAGAGGCTGCTCCTCCCCCGGGGCAGCGCATTCTGCACACATCCCACTGCACCGACCACGGTCCCCAAAGCTGTGATGGACAATGACTCCACACAGACTCACTGCAGGACACAACTCCTGCTCACACCTCTCTGCTACCCCACCAGGCTCCTGACCTGCCTATAAACCTTCCTTCACCCTCCCAACACTACTTCTCCAGGCTTCTGTCTCTCACAGACCAACACCTCCAGTGCTCCCCTTTAGTCAGTGAAGACTTCTTCTGACCTGCCATTGTTCACCTCGCTCAAGTTGCAGCATCTCTGGTGTGCCTCCTGAGCTGCAGAGTTCCAGCTGCAGCTCSTTCCCTGGAGCCTCAGGGCTCAGTGCTGCTTCCCTCAGCTCCCCATCCTCACTGTCCCCATGCAGGCAGCACAGCTGACATCTCAGAGCAGTGCCAAACACCTCCATGCTCCCCAACACTCAGCTCTTCAGTGGCCAAGGGAGGTGGCATCCGACCTCTATCAGGAAAAATTTGACAAAAGGGTTGCCATGTACTGGAACAGCATGCTTAGGGCAGTGGTGGAGTCACCATCCTTGGAGGTATTCAGAAGACATGTAGCTGTGGTGCTTAGGGACACGGTTTAATGGTGGGATTGGCAGTGCTGGGTTGATGGCTGGATTGATGATCTTAGAGGTGTTTTCCACCATACATAATTTTATGATTCTATGATTGCATGATGCCAAGATGATGGAGCAGAGGGGCAGAGCCCGAAACCTGCAGGATGAGGCCACTCATGCAAGGCAGCAGACCCCATGCACTGCCTCCCTGGGGCAATGGTGATGAACAGAGGGGCTGCCACAGGGACAAGCAAATGCTTGTTAGTTTGCCTTGGCTAATTAACCACCAGGACTTGCCCACAGCAGGGCACAGGCTCCACCTATTTGTCAGCCCTGCCTCTCACATGTTAGGCTCTTCCTCCCAGCCCCACTGGGCTTCCAGTTCTCCCAGCGCATTTCCAGTGCCTGGTAAAGCTGTGATGGTGATCCCACAGAAGTTCTGCCGGTGGGCAGCTGGTGGGGGGGTACTGAGGGCCGTGTTGGTGGCTGTGGTGGGTGGTACCACCAGTACCATGTGCCCAATGCCCATCTCCCCCTCTCTCTCTCTCTCTCTCTCTCTCCTCCTGCCCCGAGCAGGTTTGGCATCACATGCTCCCAACACCTCTGTGCCCAGTCCTGGCACCCAGCCTGGCCTGGCAGCAGGTACTGCAGCCACATGCTTGCTCCAGGCCGGACAGCCACCCCAGTGCTGCCCGGTACCGGCCGCTCCAGCCTACAGCAGGGTGGGGACAGCAAAGCTCAGCAGCCCCGGGGCACACACCGCATCGAGAGCCTGAAAAGCACTGCTGCCACCCTCGGCAAACATCTGTGCCCACATCTGTGCCAGCACGGCCGTGCTGGTGGCCACGTCACCCTTACCTTCCATGTCAATGATGGCCAGCACAGCGCTGGTCATGGCCTCTCCCTGCTCGTTCTCGGCAATGCAGGTGTACACACCGGCATCCTCCTTCTTGCTGTCGCGAATCCAGAGGGTGCCATACTCCTCCCCACCCTGGGCCAGCTGCTCCTCATTTCGGTACCAGCGGAGGCTGGGCCGGGGATTGCCCGCCACCACCACTCGCAGCCGAATGTCACAGCCGGTGCCGATCGCTGCATTCTTCAGTTTCCTCACAAAACACGGTGCTGCCGGGCGAGCTGAGCCCTCCTCGGGCGGCCCCGGTTCTGCTGTGACCTTGGCACGCTTCGGGGGGATGCCAGGGCTCGGCGGGGCTGCCCGAGGCTCCCCACCAGCCCTACTCGTGCTGCTGCGTCCCTGTGCTCGGTGCATAGTCTGCGGCTCMCCCACCACCACCCGGGACCCCTGTCACCCCAAACCAGCACGCTGTGCCCTTCTTCTCCCCCTGTCTGCAGTTTGGGGGTGCTGGGTGCCCAGTTGGGGCGCTGGGGCGGTGGCGACCCCCCAGCCCAAATGCCGACCGGTTCGGTGCCTCCCCCCACAGGCTGCAGCCCCAAAGGTCGCGGCACTGTGGGCAAGTAAGGGGCTATATTTAGGCTGGGACTCGGGTTCCTGCTCGCCCAGCCGCCGCTCACCGAGCTCCCCGTGCAGTGTGGCACTCACAGCCCATGCTCTGCTGCAGCCCCAAGCCCGCCCAGCGCCTCGGCACCTGCTCGTCGCCGGCCTGGGTGCGAGTCCCGTGGGTGCTGCCCGCTCGCTGAGCCGTCCCAGTGCTGGGGCCGTGGCGTCCCCCCCCTCACCCGTCCCGTCCCGTCCCGTCCCGCGCAGCCCCCGGCRAGCTGCGCTCCCTCTGCCCCCTCTCCTCAAGTGGCAGCTGCCTCTGATATGTCACATTCCTTGGCTGGGCTCCCCCTCTCTGCGCCTGCTGCCCCGTCCCTGCAGCCCAGCTCCACTTGCAAAGATAGAAAAGGGCCAGCACCTTCCCATATTAGTTGAGAAGGTTCGGGGGGGACCCAGCCTTCCTCCCCCGCTTCCCCTTCTCCAGCAGTGTCATTGGATCAGGGCAGAGCGAGACYCTGACGGCATGTGGAGGGAAAGGACACCGTCATGCTTCCTGCAACACAAGACCCCGGGCAGGAGCCAGCCCTTCAGGGCCCCTTCGCYCCATTCCCAGCAGGCAGCCGAGGTGGGCATCCCAGCATCCCGGATCGCCCAGATCCTCCCTGTCCAGAAGGCTGCAAACACGTCAAGACTCCGTTTCTCTCGCTGAGCCCCTGCCTCGCTGCCCCGGGCACTGTGGGTCCGGGCCACTCTGCATGGGGGCAGTTTGGCTTTGGGGCACCCCATGAGAGCGACCACACGCCGGGCTGCAGGYGGCGAGCTCCAGGGACAGCGTGTGCCAGATGCTGCCCGGCCATCCTTGCTCAAGGCAGGGCTTCCCCATCTCCTGGAGAGATGGCACACGCCTCGGCGCCTGGCCCCGGCCGCCCTCGCCAGGGGCTGTAAATCTGTGTGAGCACGGCACGGTGCTTCCCAGCTGCAGGCCAGCTCCGATGGCTTTGGCACAACTCATTGCCACCAGCCTAAGGGCGCCAGCGTCAGTGGAGTGTCACCTGCAAGGAGAAGATGCCAGGATTTCCCAGCTTGGATGGCTGGGGCACAACGGAGTGGGGKGCCTCGCTAGACCCGCACCTGGCTGCAGAGTGGCTGGGCCAGCCCCAGAAGAGGCCTGGGGTGCTCTTCCCTGCCCTGCAGACAAAGAAATGCTCTGTCCCYTGCCTGGCCCCGGGGGCTGAGCTCTGGTACAACCAATCTGGGCSGGCAAGGGAGGGAGGTGTCATCCTAACCCAAGGCAACCTTAGGGACTGTCCTCGATGTCACAGGGCCACCTGGTGGAGATATCCCTTGAGATCCAGCACCTCCCAGCTGGCGTTTGCCACGCTGGCCTCTCCATCAGGGACACCCCCAGCCCACTCCCCACTGCTGCCTTGTCCCTAAAACATCACCCCCTGCCAAGCCCGCTGCCTTCCCTGGGATCTGCTGCCTGGCAGAGTTTTCTGGACTCCCCAACATTTCCCGGGGCAGAGCAACCCTGAATTGCTCTCCCACATGGGATGCTTAGCCCTGGGTTCCACTGCAGCATTCCCCATTGCTGGGAGGAAGGAGCTGAAGCCAAGATGCCCACAACATGACCACAGGGAGTGGGGCACGTATGTTGGGAGGACGAGGGCAGGTTGAGGCCAGAGGTTGAGCCTGAGGTGCAGGCAGAGGCTCGTGGGTCTRGTACTCACAGGGTGCAGGGGAGGAGGCGGCTTAGAGATGAGAGTGGCTTTGCATGCAGGTCGGTGACACTAGGAGAGGCTTGGAAAAGCCCCAGGCAGGTGTGGGTTTGGGCAGGGCTGTCCCAAGTGGGGGGGAAAGAGGAGGTGTCTGCTGTCTGSGCAACTGAGAGTCACTGGGACATGGCATGTGACCCTGGGGGTGTGTGGGAGATACAGGAACATCACCCTCCAAACCTGCTCAGGGTTTAGTTCTCACTGCCCCCTGTCCCAGCGGGACTTTCCCACCCAATGCAACTGGGAAATCCACCACCTCAGGCAGCAAAATGCTGGGGGACCTTCAGTGTGAGGGAACACACRCCTTTTGGGGGGCCCAGCAGCCTAGGGAGGAGACAGCCTAAGGAGTTTCTGGCTCCTCCATCCACCTTGCCCTTGTGATGCCTCCCCCAGGTGCTGCCCCCCCACCACCCCATCCCCGCTTTCCCTCAGAGATGCGCCGGGAGGACAGGGTGATGCTCCGCTGTTTATTTCAGCCGCCTGAAGAGTCTCATACACGTGGTGGGGTGGGGGTGCATTGGGGCGAGGAGTGGGGATGCCTGCCCTGGCCCCCCGGGCCTCTCTCCGGCTCCTCTCATCCTCTCCCCCTCTCTCCCATTCACTCACTCCTCCTCTCTCCTGTGTCCACCTGCGGGTACCCTCTCGGCTCATGAGCCTGGCCCCGTGCAGCTCCTGCTGCTGGGGGTCCTGCTGGGGGGGCGGGCACGGCCCTCCTCTGCCCCACGGGGCTGCCTCTCGGGCCGGGGGGAGCGAAGGGCCCGAGCCCCCCAGGGCTGGGGGGACACACAGGCCGGGGAGCCCCTTGCTCTGAGCCGGGCAGAGAACAGGGGGCTCAGCCCAGACCGTGCCTAGCTTGTCCCCATCCCCAGCATCGCCGCYGTGCCCCTGGAGAAGTGCCAGCTCCAGGGGCGGGCGGTGCTGGTGGAGGGACATGGGTCCCCACTCTTGTGGGATGAACCCCAAGCCTGTGCCCGGCGTGGGAAGGGGCTGCGGGGGGATCCAGAACCCGCTGCTGGGACCGTCCGGCTCTCCGTGGAGCTGGCCCAGGCCACCACCTGCTCCCCCCAGCCCCTCCCGCTGTCCTGTCCCTCCCTCCTGCCGCCCCCGCCCCGGCCCTGGCCTGATCCTGATGCTGGCGTTGCTGCTGCGAAGCTGCGAAAGCAGAGCGAGCCTTTTAAAGCCGGAGGAGAGAGCCCGGGGGGTGTGGGGGCCCAGAGGCAGCTGCATGGGGGAGACTCCTCAGGCAGTGCCGGGGGAGCGCCGAGGGGCGAGGTGGGGGCAGGAGGGGGGCATGGAGGCGGGACGGAGGCAGGGACAGAAGGTGCCAGTGGGCCGCTGCAGCAGCCTCCTCTACAGCACTTCATGCTGCTGCTGGGTCGCCTCGCTCACCACCTGTGGGAGAGAGGCACCGTGAGACGCCATTCCGTGCCACCCCAGAGCCCCGAGTCAGGGGACAGGCTCCGTGCTCGGTCCCCTGCCTCCCAACCACCCCCCAGTGCTGCCCTGTGCTCACCTCCCCATCGCGGGTTTCGATGGTTTTGATCATCACGGTTTTCTTGGTGTGCACCTCRGAGCCCCGCTGCTCTGGGCTGGTCTCTGCAGGGGGAGGACACGGGATGGGACCACAGGGACACGTGGCATGGGGACAGAGCAGTGGCACTGGAGCCACTGGGGAGCTTCAGCAGCCTTGGTTTAACCTCAGCTCAGGGTTAACACCCAAACAAATGCCCCCACAGCAGGGGCTCTGTGTGGCACCTGTGGGTCCCCAACCTGCCAGCCTGGCTACAGCTCCCCCAGAAAGGACATTTGCCCTCAAAGTGGGGAACTCAGACTTGTCCCAGGTCTCCCTCCTCATGGGGTGATGCTCACCTCGGAAATTGAGYGCAGAGGCAAAAGTCTGGTGCATGGGGATGCTGATCCTGTGGGGACACAGAGGGGAGAGCTTAGTGCCAGCCAGCCCTAGCCCTCAGGCATCTGCCCACAAACAAATGCTGACCCTGCTGTTCCCCCCAGCTGATCCTCCTTCCACTCACCGGCTCTCCTCGCCCTCCAGCAGCTTGCGGTATGTGGCGATCTCCACATCCAGGGCCATCTTGACRTTGAGCAGGTCCTGGTACTCACGCAGGTGCCGGGCCATCTCATCCTTCAGGTGCCGGATCTCCTCCTCCAGGCGGGCAATGGTGTCCTGGTACCCACCGGCCTCCCCCGCAAAGCGCTCCTCCATCTCCCGCATCTGGCGCATCAGCGAGTCGTTCTGGAGAGATGGGGATCCTCATTTGGGGGAGGCCAGAGGGGCCAGGGGTCACTGCGCTGGGAACTGCGATGCCAGGGGGTCCTGGGAGAGCCGTGGTCAGCCCTGGGCTGGGTGCAGCTGATGTGGAACCGTGATGGGCAAGATGGGCAACTGACATCCTCCCTTGCTGACAGGGGCAAGCTGGGCAACACCAGCACCCTGGTGCTCAGGCCTTCCCACAAAGCCATGCTACCCCAGTGAGAGGGCACAGAGAGCTGCAGAAGCACTAAATTGCTGCCTGGGGGTGGCACTGGTGGCTGCTGGCTGGCTCCTGTGACCATGACTGTGTCAGAATGGGACTGTTGTGCCCTGTTTATTTGCAACCGCCTTGCCAGCCTGCAACCAGACACCCTGAGCCTTGTGCCCGCCTGCCTGGAGCCTCCTAGGCTGGGTCACCTTTTACAATCTGTGCTTTGATTCCAAAACCACTTTGCAGGAGCCCAGGACGCTGCTGGGGGCAGCACCGCCCAAATGCAGGATACAAGACCTCCCACGGCAGCAACTCAGAGAGCTGGGAAGAGCCTTCCCACCCCAGAGATGTCCCTGAGCAGCCTTGGAGCGGCAGGTCCCTGCAGGGAAGCTGAGGATTTTCCCAATGCTGCCGTTAGCTCACCGTGCCCTTGAGGGCATCAATCTCGCAGGTGTAGGACTGGATCTGGTGCCGGTACTCCAGCATCTCCTGTTTCGCCTGCCTCAGAGCATCGTTGTTCTTGTTGGCTGCCTGTGTCAGGTCAGACACCTGAGGAGAGACTGTGGTCAGTGGGCATGGCCACCCAGATGGACCCAGGGCCAGCCTGGAGCCCGCTACCTCCCACACCTTGGACTTGTACCACTCCTCGGCCTCGGCGATGTTCTTGGCAGCAATGCTCTCGTACTGAGCACGGATGTCCCGCAGCGCAGCCGTCAAATCGGGCTTGGAGATGTCCATCTCCACCTGGATGTGCTGCTCCTGCAGCTGTGCCTGCAGTTCCCGGATTTCCTGCATGGACAAGGTGACATCTAGGACACCCACTCCATTTTTTCTGCCCCATGGGTGCCATTGGAAAAGGGGGTCACTTCTGACCTACCTCTTCGTGCACCTTCTTAAGGAAGGCGATCTCCTCCTGCAGGGACTCGATACGTCTTTCCAGGTCGATGCGTGCCAGTGTGGCCGCGTCCACATCCTGGGAGGAACACAGAATGAGGGAATAGCGGGCAGCTGCAGGGGGAGCACTAGGGCTGGAAGGTGCAAAGCTGTGTCCAGGACCATGCCCTGGTACAGGGGCCAGGCTGCTGGGGGCAGATGGGGATGTGAAGGAAGGTGGGGTTCCCACACCACACTAAGGGGACAGATACTCACAGCTCTGAATGCAGCGAGGTTGTTCTCAGCCTCCTCCTTCAGCTGGATCTCCTCTTGCAGCCTGTAGGTAGAGAAGGGAGGCTAGGGGGTCTGGAGCAACCTCCGTCCCTCTGTGGTGATGTCCCCCCGAGCTATCCTTAAGCCCAGCATGGCCGGGTGGGAAGTAAACAGATTGTCCTGTGTTCCCGGCAGGCAGCGGAGGACTGGCAGGGGGCCAGGGGCTCTTCCTCCCATTCCCTATTATAGTCAACGCCGGAGAGATCACAAAGACATGAGGTCAGCTCAGTGCCACGAGCAATGCCCCAGCCCTTATAGGGGAGAGTGACCARCAGCTGGGGGCACAGAGTGCAGGATCTGGCACAGGTGGTCCAAGAGATGACCACCAACTGAGCTATCCCAGGGACAGCAGGCAGACAGAGAGGTCTCAGCAATGCTGTGGGGTGGGGTGGGGTGTGAAGTGGGGACTGCTGCAAGGGAGGCTCAGGTCAGGGCTGGAGGTCCAGGCTTGTGCCAGGGAAGGGGACATTACCGCAGGCCACATGTCAGTGGAAAGGCAGCAGGGAGGAGATGGAGGTGCCCAGGTGGTGCTGGCACACAGGGTGGCAGAAACCCAACACCCGTTTGTTCCGGGCCCTGCTCYTCCCCTGTCCCTGGGAGCTCCTTCATGCCACCACCCCCAGCTCCCCAGCATCAGGGAGGGCCCCAGCGCTGGCTGGCTGTGGTGGTGGCTGGGGTCACACAAGGAAGCAGAGGGCTGTTATCCCCAGGGAATGATGTCTCCAGGGCATGGGATCCAGGAGGGAAGGTGCAGACCAGCATCAGAACATACAGCTTCCCTTGAGTATCTGCCCCTACTGCCAGGTTCCCCATGCTGGTCAGTCCCTGGAGGTTCCCCCAGCCTGGCCACGTTGTGGATAATTTCCACTCTCTTCCCCAGCACCAGCCAGGTCAGCAGCATCCCTGGGGTCTCCCACTGCTCACAGCGCACCATCTACACTCACAGCAGGCCTGGAGCATCCCTGCCCTGCGGAAATGCAGCCACTTCCTCCCCTCCCCTCTTCACATCCAGAGTTGATGGAGCACCCCCGGRGTTATCTGTCCCCTTGCTTCTGCCTGCCTGACTGCATCTGTCCATCTATCCCACAGAGCTCAGCTCAACCACGGGCCCCGGTGTGAGCAGATATGGGGACCCCGGGGTGAGGTGCACTTCCATCTCCCAGCTCTGTGGTGCTACAGCCTGGCCTCAGCCCCACTGCAAGGGAGGRCATAGGGGACACCCCTGCCACGGGAGCCACTCTACCCTCTGGGTGCTGCCTGGGCAACCAGAAAATGGTCAAGGGGGACAGAATGCTGGGGACATGATGGGCTCTGAGCATGAGGCACTAGGATAGCAGTAAGCACCTGAGGGGCTACCAGGGCGAGCTCTGCCACCACCCATCCCTGGGGATGGAGATGCAATGCACGTATGGATGCCCAAAGGGACTCTCCARGACCCCCCCACCCCACTCACTTCTGCTTGAGCTTCTGCAGGTCATCGAGCAGGTTGTCACGCTCAACCTCCACGCGAGCCCGCTGGTTGGTGAGTATTTCCACCTGGCGCCGGAGCTCCCGCAGCTCCTCCTCATACATCTCAGCCACGCGGGTGGGCTCTTTGCCCCGCAGGCGGTTCACCTCGGCCACCATGAGGGCATTCTGCTGCTCCAGGAAGCGCACCTTTTCGATGTAGTTGGCGAAACGGTCATTGAGCTCCTGCAGCTCTACCTTCTCGTTGGTGCGGGTCTGGAGGAACTCCTGGTTCATGGCATCGGCCAGGCTGAAGTCCAGCAGCTCTCCGGAACCCTGGTAGGCACTTTGGTAAGAGCGCAGGGGCGTCACGCGGGTGGTGCGGAAGGTGGACAGGCTGGGGACGGCGGAGGTGCGGGACACCTGGTAGACGCGGGAGGTGACGGAGCTGCCGCTGCTGCCCTTGCTCCCGAAGGAGGCCCGGGGGAAGACCGGGGAGCCGCCGAAGGTGCGGCGGTAGGAAGAGACCCGCTGGCTGGAGGAGTAGGACTGGCTCATGGTGGCGGCGTGGAGCGGCGAGGCCGGAGCAGGGAGCAGGCGGAGGGCTGGCGAGCGGCCGGCACAGCTCGGAGAGGCGTCGGGACGGGACAGCGCGCCGCTATTTGTATCCTGCTGACATCACCCGCCCCTCCTGCTGCCGGGCAGCTGCGGGATGCTGCTGCGGGGGAGATGGCCGGCAGCCCCCGCCCACTGCCCCTCACCTTCCCGCACTCCCCGCCAGACAAGGACCCCTGACACCCCCGGTGTCCCCTGGTGAGGCCTTGGCACCGGTCCCCGCTGCTCTGCTCCATCCCTGCGGGTTCGAGGAGAAGCAGTGGGGCAGGCTGGTGGTGAGCCCCCTGTCAGGGCACAGTGCCACCCACAGGGGGCCCGGACAGCCAGCCTAGGCTCATGCCATGGAGGGAAAAAAGGGAACTCAGACCTTCACAACATCACTTGACCCCCTTGAACCAAACCCCGTGCCTGGTAGCCGTGACCCCCAAATCGGTCTTGAGCACCCCAAACGGCCCCTGATGATGCCCTGACCCATCTCCTGGCAAGAGCACCAGTCTCCAGCTGGGCCAAACTCCAGCCCCCACCATCCAGAAAGTGAGCAAGGAAGGACCCTGGAGAGGGATTGGTGTGGGGGGGCCCCCTGTCCTGAGTGTGCTTGTACTGTACACCCAAACTCTCTGACATGGGGGGATGAGCCCTGACCAGGGTCTGGGTGCTTTTGGAGCGCTGCTGAGTGACCCCGAGCAGGTGCCGGGTCTGAGCCCCAGTGACAGTGACGTCAGCCCCTGTCCTCGCTCCGGCACATTCCCAAAGCAGCAGGCACTCAACCAAAATAGCCTTCCCAGCTCATACTCGTGGGGTGTGGGACATACATACGTGATATTTATAGTGGGGGAGGCACTCTGTTAACCCTTCTTGCTCCAGGCATGTGGAGAGCACAGCTGGATGGCGACCCTGCCTGGAGTAGCCCCAGCCCCTCTCTGGTCTCCGTCACCCAAAGAGCAGAATAAAGTCCCCAGGTTATTCCGAAACACTGCAGGCTCTGCCCGGTCTCTTCAATCTCCCCCTTGCCCAGGAAGTACATTGGGGATCAGAAAGCCCAGTCCAGCTCCCCAAAACCTCCTAGAACGGGGGATTTCCAAATCCTTCTGAAAGCCCCCACTACAGTTTCCTGGACAGGGAGTTGGCCTGGTCAGGGACCCCCAGGGCCACATAYAAACCCATGCCAGCTAAAAAGGACATCCTGAGGGAGGGCAGCTGTGCTGGGGGAACCCCTCATGAGGGTGCCCTCCTCCCCAGGCTACCCAGCACACCTGGTGACCCCCGACTCTRTCCAAGCTGGGCTGTTTTGGCTGACGTCAGCTGGCTCAGCCCCAGCGCCTCTGTCCCTGAAGGCCCTGGTGGAGGGGACCGCGGTGCCACCGGGCACAGGGTGACTCAGCAGCAGGAGCAGCACTCAGCCCTACCTGGCCCTGCACCTCCCAGCCTTCTGTGGTGGCTGTAACGCAGATGCCGAGCAATGGCATGGTTCACCCATGGCAGCATCAGGACAGCAAAGGCTTGGGCTTGGTCATGGAAGCATTCTCAACTGCTCAGGTTCAGGGAGGAACTCCTGCCTGCTCCCTGCCTGCTCCTTGTCACYTGGGGAGCCAGCTAAAGTCTGGGTCCCACAGACACACAGAGATGGGCAGACACACAATGCCCTGCATCCCTTCTGCCCCTCTAAGTCCCCCATCCCTGGAGCCTCTCCCAGCCACCCAGTTACAGAGTGATGTGGCGTCTTCCCAGAGGGTGCAAGCTGCCTGGAGGAGCCTGCCTTTAAAAGGGAAGGTATTTCCAGATGGGGTTGTTTCATCCCAGCACAGGGGGAGGATGGAAGAAAGGGGGGCTTGTAGGGAGAGTAGATGGAAAAACAGACAGCATCCTTCCTCCTTCTGGCCCCGTTCCGAGTATGCCCTGCACATCCCTGAGCGCCGCACGTGTGCCCGCCTGTGCCGCAAGTGCCAGCCCTTAGCTGGTGTGCAGAGGGGCAGATGGGGGCCCCRTGAGGGGGACTCTAGGGGTCAGGGACAGCATACCACCAGGAACAGAGTACAGCCATCCCTTCCCATGATCCCACCCCACTGCTGTGCCAGCTGGGCTTGTGGGGAGGAWGGACTCCTCAGGAATGCTGTGTCCAGAAGTGCCTGTGTTTCAGGTAGGTCAATCCCAAGACTGAGTAGCCCTTGTTCCCATCCTCATCCCACAGAGCAGGGGGGTGCAGGATTGGCGTGCTCCGGGGAGGGGAAATGCACTCTTGGGCACTGCTGTTTGCGGGGGAAGCAGCTCACRGGGGTTAACCAGGAGCATCCTCCTGACCCTGCTCTAGGGCAGACAGTTTGAAGTGGCCTTTCCTCAGCTGTCATGACAGCCTTCCGGGACAGCTCTGGGCAGACATGGGCCCCATGTTTTGCAGAGGGTGGACAAGCTTCTTAGGAAATCCCCTCCTGCTTGCAGGACCTAGCRTGACAGGAAGGAGGGATGAAGTGCAGGAACAGGAGACCCTGGGTGAGTCTGATCCCAGGGACAAGATGCAAAACACTCTGTGCCAGCTAAAGACCCAGAGGCTGCTGAAASTGAGGGGGCTGCAGAGGCACAGAGCTTCCTCTCCTGTGCAGCCCCATTCAGCCTCCTCACAGCTCCATCCCAGGCCAGGCTGACCCAGACCAGCGGAGCCTGGGAAGTGGCTCCTGAACCCCCGCTCTGGCCTGGTCCCAGCTTCCATCGAACCTTGGATGAGACTGCTGCCGGGAAGGCACTTGGAGCTGGAATGTCAAACAACTCCCTCTGGTCATGACATCCCTGTGAGCAAAGCCAGCTGCATCCTGCAGCTGCCCCTCCTTCCTGGCCCTCCCTCCCTGCTGCTCCCCCAGGATTTAAACCCAGCACAGCCTCCTTGTGCTGTGGGCATCTTGGGGCTTGAAGCTAGGCAGGATGCAGGGACAGGGTGCTGGGCCCTCCATGTCCCTATACCCTGCCACCAGGACCCCAGTGCCCCYTTATGCCTGGCCTTAGCTCAGGGGTGAGTGTAGGGATGGGAATGAAGCAGAGAGGGTGTCTGTCCCCCTCCCTCCTGCCCCTGGCTGTCTTCCTTCACCCCGCTCCTTTTACAGCCATGAGCCTCCCAGGCGTCTTTACCCTAAGAGGGAAGGACTTCGTGGCCCATTCCCCAGCGCTGACGGATCCAGGGCGCGTGCTATTGTCTAAATAGGAGGCGGCTCTTCTTCCCTGCCTGGACCAAGGCCCAGCCTGGCCTTGGGGTCCCAGGAGCTGGTGTGTGTCATAAAGTCTGCAGGCCCCCCACACCCACTATTCATCCCAGCTGCCCCCATGCCTTCACCCRCTCCAGAGCTCAGGACCAGGGCATGCACAGACTGTCTCTCTGCTCCTGGTCCCCACCCCCATGTCCTCTGGTGATGGGGATGCTGAGGATGTTGTCCTCTCTGTGAGTGGCACAAGAATGCTGGGGGTACCTGGATGCCCCATGGCAAATGCGGATACTGGAGGTATCCAGATGCAGCCTGCATAGCTGCTGGGAGGTGTTTGCTTGCCTCCCTTGGTGTTTGTATGCCCTCTGTGTGAGTTGTTGCCTCCGTGTTTCATGAGGATTCTGGAGGGGAGCTGTTGCCCCCAGGTTCATGTAGATGATGGGGGACACCAGCTACCCTTATGTACATGCAAGATGCTTGAAGCATAGTCCTGCYCCCATCGCTCACCTGCAGCTGGCCCTGTGATCCATGGGAATACTGGGGATGTTCCCCCATCCCCGCTGCCTAGGGGCATGCTGAAGGGTGTCCACCTGCCCTCATGGGGACATTCACCTGCCCCAGTGGTGTGGAGATACCAAGGATGCCCAACAGCCATTACGATCCATGTGGACACGGCGATGACTGAGCAGCTGCGTGGTCCATGAGGATGCTGCAGGCCTCGATAGCATCACCCATGCCAGTGAGATGAGGTAGCGTTACCCGCTGCATGGCTGATGGCTCACGTAAGGCATGGTGGCCATTCGCTCAGCCTCCAGCAATTCCTGGGCAGTGATTTCACTTTCCCATGCTCAGACACGTGGGCCGGGATGCGGGGGACCGCCTCGATGGATGCCATCCCTTTGCTCATTCTGGCAGGCCTGGCAAGGGGGGGTCCAGGCAGCCTGGCAGGCAGTGGGAGAAGGGGGTGGCACTTCCTGGAGCTCTGCTGTGTTTACAGTCTCTGTCCTGGGCCATCTTTCCATTAACCCTTTCCAGCAAGGAGGGCTAGGCACTACCTCCCTATCCTCAGAACCTACTGCCACCAAGGAACACCTCCTGGAGCAAAGCCTGCCCAGAACCCCATCTGGGCTGCCAGGGCACATGGGAAGGCCCACAGTGCCCTGTCTCTACAAGTCGTGMCTCTGCCAGGCACCCCTGGGCACACAAGCCCAGCAGCACGGTGCATACAGAGAGGAGGAGCTGGTGCCATTTTGGAAGGGCTGCCTGTGGCTCCCTGCTGCACTAGTTGGTCCGTGGGGCAGCACGGGATGGGGACAGAAGCAGTGTCTTCCCAGGAGCACACTGATGGGGTAGGGGGCAGCCATAGCAGGTGCTGTGCAGCTCTTGGCACCCAGCCAGGGGTGAGTCAGAGCCCACCCGGATATAGCCATTGGGAGCTTTTTCTGGAAGCCCTGCTGTGCTGGGAATAGCTGTGGCATGCCAAGGGACTGCCCTTTGCTCACACCGGCACGGCTAGACAACGGCCACACCCGGCCCTGCCACTCACTCCTGCTCTGACMCCCCCAAACCCTGGCCCTACCTGCTGCTGCACACACACCCCCCAGGAACCATCCACCCTGAGCACCCACAGRTACCCATCCCATGCTCTGGGCATCCACCAGCTGGGGAGCCATGGGCTCCAAATGTCCCCAGGTGTCCCTCAGGCACAGCCTGGGAAGCACCCAAGAGCACCTGACCCTGAGCTGGTTCAGGCAGCAGACAGGGGGTGATGCTGGCAGGAGGAGCGAGGGGATGCACGTCCCTTTGACACACTTACGCTAGCTCTAGGCTGAAGTGCCTCCCAGCCTGGTCCCAGCCAGGCAGGGCATGGCCCTGTGTTTTGCTGTGGTTGACATGGAGACCCTCCAGCTGTCTGTTTGTGGGGTGCCAGGCAGTGTGAGTGCTTGTTCCCATTTGGTGGTGGGGAGAGGCAGGTGCTGCGAGCTGGGAGAATAAATCCAGAGCTGTCAGGAGCTCTCAGCACGACAGGTCACAGGGTCAGAGGTAACAGGACCACCAGTTTCCAGTCCTCAGAACACAGACAGTGTCTCCAACTAACAGTGTGCCCACACGGGTGACTCAGGAGCTGGRAATCCAGCTGGCACCCAACACCTGGGCCCCATGCAGCACTCACAGGCTGCCACGTCCATCTCCTAAGGCCACACATTGCGAAGAAGAAAGGATCTGCTGGAAAATGATTCATGAGTACTGATTGAAACCCAAAACCTCACTGCTGCATCCAGCCTATGCAGGGACCCCAGCCAAGGGCAGGAGACACCCTAATCCATGCGAGGCCCAGGGGTCCTATCCCTTGGGAGTGCCCCTGGGGCTGACAGGCAGCTGGGGTGCCACTCTGCCACTGTGCCAGTTGTTAAAACCGAATGGATTGCCACCACTCAGAGACATTTGTCTCCAACATGGCACCAAGGGTTTGTGCCTTGTTTCCTGTGAGGGCCAAGCAGTGCCAAGGCAGGGGAGAAACAATGATGGGGGGCTGCAGCTTGACTGTGACCCACTCCAAYGATAACCAGCCTTTGGGAAGCGAGTGTGTTCCCCCATGCACCAGCGCCTCACTGCAAACAGGTCAAGCCCCGTTTTGGGACRCCCCCTACTCCCCAGGTTAGCCCCAGAAATGGGGCACAACAGGGCAGGATGGGTGAGCATCCTTGCGGAACCTGTCACTGCCCCTTATTTCCCACCCCAGCCCTTCCTGGCTGTGTCCCGCGTCCAGCCCACCCTTAACTCAGCTCTGCCCCAGCTTCGTCAGACACTGCGTTTGCCTGGTCTGGACCAGGGTGCGGGATGAGGGGTGCACGGTGTGGACTGCATGCTGTGAGGCGCAGGGTGAGGGTGCGATGTGCATGGTGGAGGGTATAGGGTGCAAGGTGCAGGGTGTGGCACGTGGAGTCGCAGGTCGTGGGGTGCAAGGCTGCACGTTGTGGATTGCAGGGTGTGGATTGCATGGTGCAGGGTGCATGGTGCAGGGTGCAGGGTGCGGATTGTGGGGTGTGGATTGCGGGGTGTGGATTGCGGGGTGTGGATTGCACGGTGCAGGGTGCATGGTGCAGGGTGCATGGTGCAGGGTGCAGGGTGCGCACTGAGGGGTGTGGATTGTGGGGTGTAGGGTTGGGTGCAGAACGCAGGGTGCGGAGTTCGGGGTTCAGGGTGCGGAGTTCGGGGCTCAGGGTTCAGGGTGCGGGGCACGCATTCCTCCAGGCCAGCAGGAGGCGCCGGGCGGGCTGGCGCGGGGCGGCGGCGGCCATGCAGGTACCGTGCGGGCGGCGGGCGCGGGACGGGGTCGGGTGGGTGCTGCCCGGGCAGGGGTTCCGCGGTCCCGCGGGGGTCCCGGCCCGGGCTGGGGTTTTGCCGGCGCTGTGCGGTGACGGCGRTGCCCGCAGGCGGCGGCGCAGGGCTCGAAGGCGGCGGCGCAGGCGGCAGCGCAGGAACTGGTGAAGTTCGTGAACCGCAGTCCCTCGCCGTACCACGGTGAGGATCCGCCCGGACCCCTCCCGGTCCCTCTTCCCCTTCCACGCGGGCGGCTCTGACGGCTCTTCCCCCCGCAGTGGTGGCCGAGTGCCGCAGCCGGCTACTGCAGGCCGGCTTCCAGGAGCTGAAGGAGACGGAGCACTGGGACGTGCGSCCGGCGCAGAAGGTGGGCCCGGCCGGGACGGGGCAGCGGGGATCGGGGGGTGGAAGGGGTCCCTCACCCCTCACCTCTACCCCTCTGYCCCCAGTACTTCATCACCAGGAACTACTCCACCCTCATCGCCTTCGCTGTCGGCGGCCAGTTCCAGCCCGGAAATGGGTTCAGTCTGCTGGGGGCCCACACCGACAGTCCCTGCCTCAGGGTAGGGTAACCCGGCTGGGTGCTACGTCCTTCTCTGGGGTGCTCCAGTTTCACGCCACAAAATCTACCCTGCCTACCCCTGTGCCTGCGGCACTATTGTTGGCTCCCTGCACCTCCCAGATCTGCCCCCCAGAGCAGCCCTTGCTGACCCCCTGCATTGCTCTGCCTGCTGCTGTCTGCTCTCTGTGCCCTGTCTTGCAAAACCCCTCACAGCATCCTGTGCTGGCAGCATCAGCGATGAGGCTCTGGGCATGTGCTGCCCAGTTCCCACCAGCTGCCCTGGTGCTTCATGGTGCCAGCAGTGACACCTCTGCTGTTGCCCAGGTGAAGCGTCGCTCTAAGCGGGGACAGGTGGGCATAGTGCAAGTCGGTGTGGAGACTTATGGAGGGGGCATCTGGAACACCTGGTTTGACCGTGACCTCACCGTGGCCGGGAGGGTGATCATAAAGGTGAGTGACTTAGGACATGCATGGTCGGCTATCTGTGTGTCTCTGGATCCCTGACTCCCACACAGAGTGGGACCTGCTACAACCTCTCAGCCCTGCAGGCCTGGCCCTGGAAGTTCTCCTTGTGTTTCAGGATGAAGCCACAGGGCGTCTGGAGCAGCGCCTGGTACGTGTGGAGCGGCCCATCCTCCGYATTCCTCACCTAGCCATCCATCTGCAGCGCAGCATCAATGAGAATTTTGGGCCCAACACCGAACACCACCTGTAAGACCTGGCTCAGCCCCTACCCCTGGTCTGCCCTTGGGAGGGCTGGGAGCCAGCTAGAGCAGAGCCAAGCTTTGGCTCTCCCTTTGGCAGATGCTCATTGCAGTGGGGAGGTTTGCAATGGCTTTTAGCCCCACAGAGTCCTTCCAAGAGATGCTTCCAAGTAGAGGATTTGGGAAAGGACACTGGCRTGTCCTGAGATTGAACAATACATTTGTCCTTGAAATGTGCATTCTTGTTCCATTCAGTATAGCAATCACTCCCTGGAGGAGCAAGGCAAACACCCCAGGAGGGGTTGACTGTGTGTGACCCAAGCAGGTGAGGTGAGCAAAGCTCTGGGAGCTAATGTTCCTGATCCCCACAGGGTTCCCATTCTGGCCACTGCTGTGCAGGAGGAGCTGGAAAAGGAGGTGCTTATGGAGTCCACACCTTGCAGTGCTGCAGCCCAGGTAAGCTGTATGCCAAGAATCAGCAGAGACACTTGCAAGGACCTTGGACTTGTCACGTTTGATTTTCAGTCCTCAGGAACCTGTCACCGGCTTCCCCTTCTCCCTGTGGACTGCTGGTAACCTTCCAGTCTGCCTTACAGCTGTGTACACAGCACATCTACTCAGCCATCTCTCTCTTCTCACCCTTGTCTGCAGCCAGTGTAGAAGGGGTGCATCTCCCTGAGGAGGCAGGGCAGGGAGCGGGGCAAGCACAGGGGCAGAAAGCTGTCCTAGGGGAGGTGGGGGCTTGAACATTGGGCATGTTAGTAGGAGAGAGGACTCTGCCAACACAAGTGGGGTCAGGGACAGCTTTGCAAGGCAGTTTCTCCACCCACTGCCTGTCCTGCCCAGAGCTCTGCTCTCTTCCCAGGCAGAGCGGCACAGCCCTGTCCTGCTTTCCCTGATCTGCCCCCAGCTGGGGATTAAACCGGAGCAGATTGTGGAGCTGGAACTATGCCTGGCAGATACACAGCCAGCGGTGAGTAAGGGCAGTAGCCTCCCTCTGTCTGCACACAGCCTACAGGCTGGCAATACATCGGTGTTACCTGGCACGCATTCTCTGCCTGGCAAATGTCAGGACTGGGAGCTGAAKGGAACAAGAGGAAGCTGCTCCTGAGGGGCAGAGATAAGGAATGGGGACCCAGTGGCAGGTACTTTTTGAGGACCCAGAGCCTATGCCCTCCTCCTCTTGGCTCTCTGCAGACGCTGGGTGGTGCCTTCGATGAGTTCATCTTCTCCCCACGTCTGGACAACCTGCACAGCTGCTACTGCGCCTTGCAGGTGAGAGGGAAAGGACCTGTAAGCTGCAGTGTGGCCCCCACACACCCCAGCTCAGCTTTGGGTTGGCCCAAGGCTTTGCAGGGAGTTGTGTTCCTGTGGGATGGGTYTTGGATTGTTGGAGGACCTGGGGTGGAAGGGAACCTGCCCCCTTTGCTGGGTGTGTGGGGTTCCCAGCAGCTTCCAGGGGTGGCTTCTKCTGTTGGTGGGCACAGCTCCCTTTCTCTATGCTTTGGACTCTCCTGGGGAATTTCCCAATGGCTCAGTCCTGAGATTCCCAGGATGGGGTGACACTCAGGCTGGTGTCCATTCCTCCCTACCCCACAGGCCTTGATTGACTCRTGTGCAACACCCTCGTCCCTCTCCCAGGAGCCTAACGTGCGTCTCATTGCGCTCTACGACAACGAGGAGGTGAGTGAGTGGCACAGCCATGGGGTGGCTGTCACTGGAAGAGGTTCCACGTTCTTTGCTCTCCCCCAGCCATGCTTAGCATGAGAGATCCCACACTGCAGTGGAGGAAGAAGGGGTTTGCATATAGCCACATGGAGCATGGCCCAGGCGGGGTGGGAAGCATTGTTGTGGTAGGAAGCTGCTTTGCTGGCTTTGGGGAGCCCCCTGTCACTCATCTGGTCCCTGTGGTGCTGGGGGGTCTAGCTGATGGTTGTCCTTGGCAGGTAGGGTCAGAGAGTGCACAGGGCGCGGARTCCTTGCTGACAGAGCTGGTGCTGCGCCGGATCTCAGCATCACCACACAACCTGACAGCCTTTGAGGAGGCAGTGGCCAAGTCCTACATGATCAGTGCTGATATGGCCCACGCTGTGCACCCCAATTACGTGTGAGTAGTCTGAGCAGTGCCACAGGCGAAGGCAGCCTGCCCTGCTGCCTGTGGGGATGTATCCCCATCACTCCCCAGCTAGTACAGACAGGACAGTCCTTGTTGAAGCAGGGAGGGAAGGTATAATGTGAAACCTTTGCTTCTCTTTGGCAGGGACAAGCATGAGGAGAACCATCGTCCAGYTTTCCACAAGGTGAGAGCTGCCCTCTGGTTTGAACGATTGCTGTCTGTCCTGCAGCACGCTGGATTGCCCAGCTGCTCCCAACTCATGAACAGTCAAATGGTTTATCCTGCAATGGGATTTGACCATGCCACATGTCTGATGTTAATCACTCAGGATCCTAGTCTTGTCCCTCGAGTCCTTCCCTGCTCTCAGCTGCGGCTCTCCCTGTGGGAAGGTTGTCCCCATCCCCATGGCTCACCCAGGGAGGGGAGAATGGTCTGGTGTGTTGGGATGATGCAGCATTGCCTCGGCATAGATGTTTCCAGGGCCACTGACTATCTCTGGGTCCCATTATGGGCCTACAGTGCCTTCCCTTGTGCAGGGCCCTGTCATCAAAGTGAACAGCAACCAGCGCTACGCCTCCACAGCTGTCACTGAAGCCGTAATCCGGGACATCGCCGCCCGCGTGGGTGTGCCTCTGCAGGTGAGCAGGGCTGGGGGAGCCCTCCTTGAACATTATGAGTTTGGGCCGCAGTCCTGCTAGTGGATTCATCGGAGGGGGCCTGTGTCAGAGCTCCCTGCCTGTTACCATGTCTGACCCCACTGGAGTCTGTGCACTGCCAGTTGCTCTGGGGCTCCAGCTCCAAGGCTGCCTCAAGGAGCAGGGTGGTCAGCAGGATGGGAGCCTGGCCTGAGTGTGTCCTGTCTCTGGCTTGGATCGGTGCCGCTTCCATGTCCCAGGTTTCCTYCCTTCAGGGTTGAACGCCCACATGGGAGGCCCTGGGGCAGCATGTGGAGCTGCTGAGGTTTTGCCCCCATGCAGGAGTTCATGGTGCGCAACGACACACCCTGTGGCACCACCATCGGCCCCATTCTGGCCTCCCGCCTGGGGCTGCGTGTGCTGGACATTGGCTGCCCGCAGCTGGCCATGCATTCCATCCGGGAGATGTGCTGCACCTCGGGGGTGCTCCAGAGCATCACCCTCTTCAAGGTGAGCCTTGTGGCCTCATCATGTGCTGAAGCCCTCTCCCTGCTGCCCTATATCTCCCACATCCCCATGTCCCCATGCAGTTCCTGTGTTGGGGCTCAGCCCAGCCATCCCAAGGAGCTCCACAACCCTCTAAAGCAGCTGCTTCCGGAGGTGCCCCATCTCATCCCAACCCTCCCTAGTGACTGCCATCCCTAAATAGTTCCTATGGCAACCAGTACTAGCCTTGAGTCAGTGATGGGTTACTATGGCGACGCRGTCCTGCTCTCTCTGAGTAGCTGCGTACTATGACGCTGTGACAGGGAACTGCTGCCTGCCCCCACTGCCTGTCCCCCCACCCTGCACCGCCTTGCTCAGCCCACCCTGACAGCCTTTCTTCTTCCAGGGCTTCTTCGAGCTCCTGCCGAAGGTCAGCAGCAGCCTGGTGGTCGATTGAGCATGGCGGGGAGGAAGTAGCAGTGGGTTCAGTCCTGGGGCCATTAAAGCATTTCTATCTGACTGGCGAGTGGTTTGTGACTCTGGCTGGGGTTGACGTACATGGCTCCCTTGGGGATTCCCATGGCTCCCACCTGTGCTCTCTCCTGGAACCGTGAGCAAAACCTATTCACCCATCCACAGTTCCTTTTTGAGGGGTACTGGGCGTCTCAGCTGGAGGCAGAACACGGCTTGGCTCCTGCCCGCGGAGAGCTGGCAGGAGGATGTCCCCTGTCTCCTGCAGCGCTGGGGCAGCCCTTTTTCCCAGCAATAAGCCTGCCAGGGATCTGCCGGTGCCAAGCCTGCAGCTGCCCGCTGGGGCCGGAGCGCGGGGTCCCTGCCGGKCCGAGGGGTGCCCTGTCCCCGGGCCGGTGCTCGGGCGGTGCCGCCGGGCGGGGTACGAGGGTGCGGCTCCGCGCTCGCCGCTCATTGGGCTGCGCTCAGGGGCGTGYCCCAGGCGGGAGCCAGTGCGGGCCCAGGGCAGGGCAGTGGCGGGCGCTGATTGGCGGGGCCGCTGCTGGCGCGTGGCACACCTCCGGGGGGGCGTGGCTCGCCCCCGGGGAGGCTGTGATTGGCGCGACGCTCGGCCGCCTCTCCCCGGAGCGCAGCGTGATTGGCCCCGCTGGACAGCGGGGGGCGTGAGCGTGGCGCTGGGGGCAGCCGCGCGGGTCTCTGATTGGCTCTGGCGCGGAGGGGCGTGGCGCAGCGGCCGCGCGCAGCGTTCCATTGGCGGGGCGGCGGCCGCTGCGCCACGCC
>NW_026623313.1:489806-519964 GCF_030028575.1 Malurus melanocephalus | reverse complement strand
GCTGGCCGCGGGCAGCTGCGTGACGGTGCCGCCGCCGCCACCGCCGCACACGGTGAGACCGCGACCCCAGGCAGGGCGGCTTTGTCCCGGGCAGAGCGGGGTCCGGGACGCGATTCCTGGGGAGTGGTGGGGGCACTGGGCTCCGTGGCCGGTGCGGTCGCCGCCGCTGTAGTTGCTGTCACGGCGTGCGGAGGCGAGTGTGGCCCCTGGTCGAGAGCGGGAGAGAGCGGCCCGGGATCGACACCGCGGGTGCGTCATTGGCTCCGGGGGCGCCCCTCTCCCGGGGCTGCCGGGCCGGTGGGTGTGCTAATCCCGGGGCACCCCGCCGGCTGTAGAGTTGCTGCTCCGCCGGGCCCGATAGCCAGCAGCTACGGGACGGGAGCAGAACGGTGCTTGCTGATGCCCGGGGCAAAGCGGATGCCTGGGGCTGCTGCAGGAATGGGGAACCCAGGGCAGCGGCCCAGAGCAGGGCTTCCTCCGGGACCATGCTGCCCTTTAGCTGCCCTCCGCTTGTAAGTGCGGCCCGCCCGGGCCGGTGCTCCTGCTCGTCTCCAGCTCGGTCCAGTGTGATCCCTCCTTGGGGCTCTCGGGGWCCCAAGTGTCGCTGCCGGTAGCAGGGCTGCAGCCCCCCCGCACGGCACGGCACGGCCCCGGCGCCGCTGACTCACTACCGGGCACCCGAGGCTGCTTCGCGCCTCGTCCTCCAGGGGCCCGGGAGTGCCGGGACGGGTCCGGCTGCATCGCGGGGGCCCCGCTGTCCCCGGGAGCAGGCAAGGGGAATGGTGTCGAGGCGTCTGCGGCCGAGTCCTGGCCGGGGGAGCCTCCCTGAGCTGGGGCCACCGCCCCTCCCGGCGGAGCGGGGCGCCTCGGCGGGAGAGCGCTGCGCCGTTTCAGCACCGCGGACAGCGCCGGCCCCGCCGCCCCGGCCCGGCCCCCGCTGCCGCCGTCCCTGGGGTCTCCCCTGGCAGRGGGGTCCTGTGCCCCGCACTTGCGTGGCCTCCGCCCCGGGGGATACTGACCCGTGGGTGCCGAGGTTCGGGGACCCCCATCCCCACTAGCCCCCTTCCCCCGCGGAGGGCTCGACGGGCCCCTCCCTCCCCTCCCCCCGGTTGTTTTCTCGTTCCTTCCTTGCCATCCGGGGCTGAGTCATCGCCTGCTGCCGTCTCGCTGCTGACGGTCTTGGACCGAGACGGGGGGGGGGAGAGGAAGGGGGAAGCCGCCCCCTGCCCAAGTGCTGCCCCTCGAAGGGGTTGGAGAGGCACACACCCCCCACCCGCAACACCGCTACATCCATGCTTTGGGGTCCGCCTCGCAGAGAGAGTGGATCCCGATGTCACTGGGTTGCATCCCTTCCTCGTAGTACCACATGTAGGAGGGCAACAGATGCGGTTTTGCAGGTCTCTGCTGCCTCAGTCTTACCTTCCTAACTGTCAGCACCCCAAAAAACTCCAGGCCTTCTCTGCTCTCCAGAGCCAAGGGCATACTCTCTATACAGCCCCATCTTGTCTTTGAGGGGCAGAAAATACTGGCACCGAGCCTCTGCCCTAGGCTACAAAGCTGTGTTCCCTCCCACCATCACCACATTGCATACCTGTGCCGCTTTTCTGGAGTGTAGGGTTCCCCCAAGCAGCTGGAGATGAGCAAATCCCACTGGAGCCCCCCCTTGGATGCTATGCTGACTGGCCTGTCTGTCTGTCTGTCTGTCTGTCCCAGGCTGCCTGTTTGACCGGAGGCTGTGCTCTCCGCAGGAGGTGTGCGTGCAGGGTAAGCGGCTAGCAGGGGTGCAGGGATCCCCTCTCCCTTCCCAGGTGGGTGTGGAGGGTACAGGGGTGCCTTGCAGGTGAACTTAGGATGCAGTGAGGGGCGACTGGTCAGGGGAAAGGTGGAGCTGTGCCTGGAGACCCTCACATCAGGGTGTTTGTTCATCCAGTCCTGCTGCCTCCTCTCTCTTGCAGATGGGCTGTTTGGGCAGTGCCAGGTGGGCTCTGTGCAGGACAGACCCTACTTCCAGGTCACCTCTCCCGTGCTCCAGCGTCTGCAGGATGTCTTGCGGCATCTCATGGCACAAGGTGAAGGGGAGGAGCGTGGGGGAAGTTGCTGCAACCCTGTGGGGAGGGGGTGTCGGGTGGAATTTCCTAGTGGCACTAGGACTGGCTGAGGTCCTGCTGGCCCAGGGGCCAGRGTGGGCCAAAAAGGGTGATCCTGGGAGAAGTGAGGTCAAACCCAGGCTGTGGAACACAGGGTCAGAACATCAGGACAACCTCCTATGCACCCACACCATGGTTCCCAGCCTGCCTCTGTGTCTCACTGTCTCGTCCCGTAGCAGGGCTCTCGTGGCAGGACGGCATCACCCAGTATGTGATCTCTCAGGAGATGGAGCGCATCCCGCGCCTCCGCCTGCCGCCCTCACTGGAGCCCGTGRCCAGGGACAGGTGAGAACAGCCCAGCAGAGCAGTGAGGGCTCTTCCTCCCCAGTGGGGTTTAGGGAGAGACCTCTCCCTTACCCAGTTGAGTCACCCCTGTGCTGTTTGCCTTTGAGGTTCCTGCCTGTCCGCAGCGAGCCCCGGCGAGCTCCGCTATCCCCAGAGCCTGGCCTGCCAGCAGCTCAGCATCTGGAGCAGCCCCCACCACTGCTGCTTTCCCCACTGGTGCAGCGGTACCTGGAACATGTCCTGCTGCCCTCCTCACCCCAGCTGGGCTACGAGGAGGCTCTGCTCAATCCCTACTTGTACCACAAGGTAAACTGGGGGCTGAGCACCTTCTCCTGGGCAGAAAGGTAGAGACRGGCAGGCAGCTGCTCCACTCCAAGCACCTTTCTGCTGGTGCTGGGGTAYCGCCTGCCTCCACCATGGGGTGACAAGGGACCTGTGGGGTTTGACACRCGTTTTGGTTGCAGTTCGGCTATCAGGATGGTGCTCACCAACATCTCAGCGGCTCAGCCAGGCAGAGCTCTGACACCTCCTCGCTGCTGGGCCGGGTTCCTGCCCAGACCCTTTTTGGGGCTGGCCCTGTGCCCTCCTATGGTGGGCAGCCAGGAATGGATGGGGGACATCTCTTCCAGGACTTGGGCATGCTTTCCCTGCCCAGAGAGAAAGCTGGCCGCCCAGACTCTGCCAGCACCAGGCTCCAGCACAGCTTGCGGCTCCCCAGTGACTACAGAAACATGGAGGAGAGGGAGCAGCAAGCACCTCTGGCTGTCCAGCCACCCTCTGCACAGACGGGTACCTTGTTCTCCAGCCAGGCACCAACCCTCGTCCCTATCCTTTACCCAGAGCCATGTTCCTCGTGGCTCACACTTTCCCTTCACTTTGGCTTTATGCCCATGAGCAGCATATACCTGCAACCCCACCTGCCCCACCTGCTACATMCCCTGGCCCCTGGTCTCTGTGCGGATGCAGAGCATCCAAACTGATGCTACATCCTCTTGCAGATGCTGCCCTGAAGAGACTGGCTTCCCTCCTGGCCAGCTATGGCCTGGGGCTGCCAGAGCTGAGTCCCCAGCAGCTAAGCAGCCTCTCCACCCTCCTCCAGCTGCTTCAGAGCTCTGGTGAGATAGGCGCAGGGATGGGACAGGCAGGGCCTGGCAGCAGCRGGCACTAACACACCCTGTTTCAGGGTAGGGAGTGTTGCCTTTTGGGGTGGGTACTGCAAGACCTCTTTTCTCTCTCCTTTCCAGGTKTTGCCAGCCCTGAAGTGCCCACAGCAAAACGGGTGGGTTTGCAACTGGGTGGTACTGGAGGAGGTGCCATGCCACAGGTGGGATGGGGGGGAGGAGGCAGTTCCCCAGGGTGCTCCTCAGAGATTCCAGCTTCTCCCTTTTCCTCCTTTCAGGTGATGGAGGGAGACATGCAGCATGGAGAGGAGCCAGTGCCCCCTTCCTCCACAATGCCACCCCCCAAAATCCCAACCAGCAGCACCCCAGGGGATGGAGCAAAGGGCAGGGCAGCATCCTCACCAGCTCCCCGAGCTGAGCCACAGCGGGGACACAGTGGGGATGCACTCAGCCCCGGAAAGCAGATTGTGGTGGAGAAGAAGAGCTTCACAGAAATGAAGGATGGTGGGACACAGCAGGGCATGCGGCCACCAGACGAGTATGGCTACATCATCACAGACCAGAAGTGAGAGCTGGGGGTCAGGCAAGGGGGTCTCTGTGTGTGTAGGGTCTGTATCTCTGCACCAACAGCTGTTACAGCTTCACATGCTTGACTGAGCCTGTTTGGGTCTCTGGTGGGGTCAGGTTTCCATGTGGTCAGCTCCCCCTCATCTCTTTTCCACCCACAGCCCTTGTTTCATCCCAAAGCCTTCCTTTCTCAGCCCACTCCAAGGCCAGAGCTCACTGTGGCAGGGTGGGAGGCTGGCAGTGTGTGTGCACAAGTGTCTCTGTGCACACTCATGTGCAATGGGGGGTCAGCTCATGCCCACCACCACACATCACCGCTCTTATCTCCTGCCCACCCTGGCACCCTGCTCTTGCTGTGTGCTTCCTGAGCCTGCCTGTCCCTGTTCCCAGACTATGGGGAGCACAGGCTGTCCCCTTGCCCTTGCCACCCTCTCTTCACCCTGACATTGTCCACACAGGCCCCTGGGGCTGGCTGCTGGTGTGCGGCTGTTGGAGCTCCTCGCCAAGCACCTCCACCTCTCCACCGCCAGCTTCATCAAYATCAGGTGAGGGTATGGGGGTCACGAGGTGCTGCTGCCTCAGCCCTGGCCATCTCAGCACCCCTAGGCAGTGGGACAGGAGGGGTGGGGATGGGGTGTGCATTTCYAGGTGTCACACTGTGTCCTCCCTTTCTCTGGCAGCGTTGTGGGTCCTGCACTTACGTTCCGCATCCGACAGAACCCCCAGAACTTTTCACTGGCAGATGTGGCCAGCCAGACTGGTGAGTTGGGCAATGTCCCCCTGGTCTTGTTCCTCTGTTCCCTTCCCAGTTGTGGGGTGCCCCTTCCCAGGGACCAGGAAGAGGGGGCTCCTACCATGCATCTACTGCCTTTGGCTGAAGTGGGGAGTTGCAGTGGGCAGCTGTCCTTTGGCTCTGTCTCTGGGGGGGTCTCTGTGGAGGGGAGGCATCCTTCTGACCATCTCCCTGTCCACAGAGCAAGTGAAGGGAGAGCTGGAGCACGAGCTGGGCCTGAAGATTGTGCAAACAGGAGTGGGAGAGGTAGGAGTGAGCAAGGATCCCATCCCTTGGTGCGGTGGCTGAGGATAGGGGAGTGGGGATGCTGCCACTGGGTACAAGCCAGRAAGCCAAGAACCCCCCCAGCCCTGGGGCACAGGGGTCTTTGTGAGTGAGCTGAAGGGTAGAGGAGACTGGGCAGCATTCAGGGCGCTGTGTTGGAGACAGACRCTGTCCTGTGTTGGAGGACTCCTGCTGGAGACTGCTCCAGTCCTGTCTATCCTTCATCCCCCTCCACGGACTGGCAGCACAATCCTGCCTGTATTCCCAGGACTCTCAGCTCTTTTCAAAACAAAAGGTCCACAGTGTTTGAGAGGGATTCCCAGAGGCTTTTCTTCCCCCCAAGACTGGGAGGCTGCAGGCTCATCTTCATCCTTGCCTCCCTCCAGCCTGCACACCCCATCTCAGCTGTAGCCTGGGCACCCAAGCACTGAGATGTTCCCAAAGCACCCCACAAACCATAGCTAGGCAGGCAAAATGCCATCATGTCCCCAGAGAATGGCAAAGCAGCTGAAGGCAGGGACCATCTGTTTGGAGAGGGCTTACCCCTCCCCATGCTCCTCTGGGGAGCCACRGGAAGAGTCTCTCTGGAGCAGGAGTTGGAGATAGGGACCCGTGTTTGCAGCCTGAGGAGGAAAAATGGTGTAGCACCTCCCCAGCCCAGTGTCCCATTTCTCACTTCTTGTCATGTGGCTGTAGCCGTGAGCAGGGAGGAAGGAAGAGGGGACTCTGGAGGAGGAGGCCATGGAGAAGGGGTGGCCTGGCCACTGAGGCAACTTGTCTCTATCAGTGATAYGCAGAGTGTCGCTATGGCAATGCCTTCTTATGAGGCAGGTGGCAGGAACTGGGAGAGATGTCAGAGATGACRGAGATGGAGCTCAGAGGAAGCTGAGGCAGCTTTGCAAACCTCCTTCTGCAYCCAGTTCTAACCAGCTTGTGCTTTTCCTTCATTCCCTCCCGGTTTTGAACTTGGTGGGACTGGTGCAAGATTTGAGGAAGGAGGGATGTAGAGAGGCAGGGAGACAGGGCCTGGGCAGGCCTTGGGAGAAAAATCCTTTCTGCTCCCCTGGCTCTGCTGACATCTCCAGAGTCTCCAGGGCAGCTCCTGCTTGGGTGCCCCGGGGGCTGGGAGGTGCTGGGAGGGTCTGGTGGGTGACCTGGCTGCAGGATTGGCTGGACCCTGACAGCAGTGAAGTGCTTGGACTGGCACGGCTCAGGGGCTGATGGCAGCGGGGACACCTAGGCTGGGGACATCCCCAGGTGACGATGATGGTGATGTAGTTGATGATGGTTCAGTGTTCCCTCGGTAACCTCATCAGGCTCATAGCCAATGGGAAGCTGTGGCAATGAGGTAATGCAGGGCTCTGGCAGCTCATTGGGCACAGGGTGTTTAAARTGGTGATGTCCTAGCATCCCTGTGTGCTGCCCTAGCTGGACCTCAGCAGTCTTGGCATTGGCAGGAAGGTCTTGCCTAGCAAGGCCTGAGCAGCATCCTGTTCCAGAATGGGACTGTGCATGGRTTGGGGTGTCTCCCACAGCCACAGGGAAGGACCTCTGCAAGATGGCAGGGGCTGCTCTGTGTCCTAACTGAGGAGGGCAACAGGGAGGACCTGTCCCTTYACCACTACAGCTGGGATGCTAACAGTAGTGCTGGCAGTACTGGCATATCCCCTTCCCTATTCTCCTCAATGTCCTGCTGTGGATCAGTGGCTGCASGGAAGAACCAGCCTGAGCTGGGAAAGTCTTCCTGGGCTGGGAGCAGCACACCTGGTGCTGCAGTTGCCCATCCTACACCATTAACTTCTTGGGTTGAGTTCAGCCCTTGTTAATCTCCAGCTGGGCAGAAGGAGGTCATGGAACCAAAGTTCTGTGGGGCTACTACCCACCCTATAAAGGAGCAGCCCAGGCTGGATCTGCCTCGGGCAGCAGCCCTGGGTGCTGGGAGCAGGGAAGAAGGAAGTCATTGCTGCCTGGGCTTGGCCAAGCTCCTCCAGCTCGAGGGATASCATAAACAATGCCCCATCTGACGTAGGTGGGTGCACCCTGCCTCACCCCAGTGACACCAGCTCTRCCCCAGATGAGGGTGCTGGGAGAATCAGCCCCCTCAGCAAGAGGAAGGAAGAGCCCTTGCTCTAATGCCCAGCAACCCCAAATGTGGAGCAGAATAGGGGCTCTGCCCCTCCCAACCCCATGCTAACTAACTCTTATTCTCCAGCGAAATGAGGCTGCTGCCTACTCACGCCCATCCCGCTTCGGGGGCGGCTTCCACTCGGTGCTGCTGACTTTCATCACTCTGGCCTGCTTGGCGGTCATTGCCATCGCTGTGTCTGCGGCCTTCTGCCTCCGGCGCCATGCCAAGCAGCGGGAGAAGGAGCGCCTGGCTGCCCTGGGGCCAGAGGGTGCTGCTGACACCACTTTTGAGTACCAGGTAGGACCCCTGTGGGATGTGGGATATGGGACCCCTGTGGGATGTGGGACCCTGCAGAATGCATCAGTGCCATGTGTCAGCATCGCTTGGGGTACCTGGGACTGCCCTATGGCAGCTCTGTGGCCACAGGACAGGGTTCTTGCTGGGTTCCCCAGGAGTTGTGCCGCCAGCACATGGCTGCCAAGTCCCTCTTTGGCCGTACGGAGGCACCGGCRGCACCAGCGGAGACTTCGAGGGTCAGCAGTGTCTCGTCCCAGTTCAGCGACGCTCCGCAGCCCAGCCCCAGCTCCCACAGCAGCACACCATCCTGGTGCGAGGAGCCTGTCCAGTCCAACATGGACATCTCCACCGGACACATGATCCTGGTGAGCCAGCAAAGAGGGGCAGCAGGCCCCTCCCCATCCCCATCTGCCCCCTGCTGCTGGGCTGATCCCCGCCCCTCTGCCCCAGGCCTATATGGAGGACCACCTGCGCAACCGGGACCGGCTGGCCAAGGAGTGGCAGGCGCTCTGTGCCTACCAGGCTGAGCCCAGCATCTGCTCCATTGCCCAGAGTGATGCCAACCTGAAGAAGAACCGCAATGCCGACTATGTGCCCTGTGAGCATCCCAGCCACCCTGCCCCGGGCACCAGCTCCCAGGGACATGGCTAGAGCAGGGTGTGGGTGTGGGAACACATATGGCTGCAGCTGGTTGTGGCATTAGTGTGGCCCCAGCTCCTCTAGGCACTCACAAAGTCTCCTGGCCTGTTCCCCCAGATGATCATGTGCGGATCAAGCTGAAAGCTGAGAGCAATCCGTCCCGCAGTGACTTCATCAATGCCAGTCCAATCGTGAGTGATCACTGGGGGCTCCTGCCCTGCCACCCTACTCTCTGACATGCCCAGCCCAGGCAAGGTTTTCACTGTGGGAYAGAGCTGGACTGAGGTCATATCCCTGAGGGCTATTGATGTGTGCTTGGTGCCTGCCCTGTTTCTCAAACAATTGGTAAATGCCATTTCCCTCCTTCCAGGGGCACCTGAATCTCCCTCTCTAACCCTCCTATTAACCCTGGAGTATCCCCCTGCTCCTTCAAGTGTCACCAACCTTTGGCTAAAGAATGTGAAGTCTGATACTCCCTTTCCTGTTCCAGATTGAGCATGACCCACGGATGCCAGCGTACATTGCCACGCAGGGGCCACTGTCYCACACTATTGCTGATTTCTGGCAGGCGAGTGTCATGTGGCTGTGCCAGGCCATTGGGGTGCCTTTGTGTCTGCCCACCAGATGGGTCACAGTGGCTGGAATGCCCTCCCACCTGGGCTGTCCCCCAGCAGTGAAAAGCCCCTTGCCTTGCCACAGATGGTGTGGGAACATGGCTGCACCGTCATTGTCATGCTGAGCCCCCTGGCTGAGGACAGTGTCAAGCAGTGTGACCGCTACTGGCCAGATGAAGGCTCCTCTCTCTACCACATCTATGAGGCAAGTGTGGCAGGTGGCCTGGGGCATGGAGTGTCCTCCAGCCACCATCCCCCTGAGTGCAGCCCCCTTGTCTGGCACTGAGACCCACTGTCTGCCTCCCTYGGGCAGGTGAACCTGGTGTCAGAGCACATCTGGTGTGAGGATTTCCTGGTGCGCAGCTTCTACCTGAAAAACGTGCAGTCGCAGGAGACCCGCACTCTGACGCAGTTCCACTTCCTCAGCTGGCCGGCCGAGGGCATCCCCACCACCACCCGGCCCCTCCTTGACTTCCGCAGGTGAGCGCACACCTGGCACTGTGCCAGCCCTTGGGGAGCCAGCAGTGACCCCAAATGCAGCCAACTGTTGGGAGAGGACATCGCTGCCATTATGATGAGGGTCRGGGCCATGGCAAGGACCAGGCACTGGGAGGTGCCATGGATGGGAGGGAGCAGAAGAACCAGGTTTTGGCCAACTTGGGATGAGGCTCAAAAGAATTTGGTGGGCAAAGAACCTCTGACTCAGTTTGCCAGGGCTCTCCAGCCTTCATGGTAAAGTGGTAAAGTGCTCTTCCCCAGAGCTGGCATGGAGGGCAGCACTGACAGTCACCTACCCCAACCATGGGTGCAAGAAGAAAGCGCCAGAGCCAGCCTTAAACTGGCTGTGACCCATTGCTCCCAAAGCCCTACAACCAGTGGTGGATCCCCAGCTAGCCCAGGGCAAGGGTTGGAGGACTGGGGCTGCTCCCAGGGGATTTGTCTGCCCGGGTCTTTAGCTTCCTGGGTGGTCTTGGGCTGTTGCCAGGCACTGTCCTTAGGTTGTGTGGAGCCAGGGACCCAGCCTAGGGCAGCGGGGGGGTTCTCTGAGCATGACGCCCTCCTCTCAGTCCTGCTCACGCTTTCTCTCTCTCTCTCTGTCTGTCTCTGTCTCTCTCTCGCAGCTGCCGGCGTCATTTTTGTGATTTGCAGCTAGTAATCTGGCTCCAGTTGCATAGTCACAAAAGTGATCGTTGGCAGCCGTGCCTGCTGCATGGAGCATGCCAGGAGCCCCACCGGCGCCTGGCCCCCAGCTTCACACCCCACCGGACCAGAGCCGCTCCTTGGGGTCCTGCCACTGCTCCCCTCCCCAGGCTGGGCACCTGAGGACCTGAACTCCTCTCCCTGCCCTGGCCACTTTCTACTCACGGTCCCCATCCCATGTCCAGCACCATTGTGGAGGCAGGAGAAGCCATGAGCCGGACCCCCAGGGTCACATGATGGTGTGCTGCTGCCCTGCCCCACTGAGCACAGCGAGGGACACCTAGCACAGCCTTGACCCTGGCACAGCAGGGCACTGATCTGTTCCCTCTTATCCTTGCAGGAAGGTGAACAAATGCTACCGGGGTCGCTCCTGCCCTATTATCGTGCACTGCAGGTACTGCAGGGGATGAGGGACATTTGGGCTTGAAGGTGTCTGAAGGCTGGGACCTGCTCCCCAGGACCAGCCCCATTGGGGGTCAYGAGTTCCCCTGGACCAAGCATCTGTGTTTTGCAGTGACGGTGCAGGCAGGACTGGGACATACATCCTCATCGACATGGTCCTGAACCGAATGGCCAAAGGTAGGTGGAGAGAAGCACCGTTTCTGCCCTGTCCATGAGYTTGATCTGTGAATTCCCCTCCTAGCAGCCCTGTCTCCCTCTGCCCCAGGGGTGAAGGAGATAGACATAGCTGCTACACTGGAGCACATCCGAGACCAGCGGCCYGGTATGGTGCAGACCAAGGTACGCCCCAAACTGGGGATCCTCTCCCTCCACATAAGCATGCACAGCTCCTGGGGCCGGGCTGGCAGGGGCCCTCATGCCCCCTGCTGTGCTCCCGCAGGACCAGTTTGAGTTCGCGCTGACGGCTGTGGCCGAGGAAGTGAACGCCATCCTGAAGGCACTGCCGCAGTAATGGCGAGGAGCCCTCCCTGCCCCYTCCTGTCTGCCCCCTGCCCGGCGCTTTGCACCCTCCTCACCTGCCTCTGGGGCTGCTCTCCCTGTAAATGGTGTCTGTGCTTCTGGTTCTGTTCCCCCTGCCCCCGGCCTCCCTTTCTGTCTCTCCAAGGACACTGACCTCAGGCTCTCTGTGTGCAGGAACCCCTTCGCACCCACTGCCACCACRGGAGGGGGACAAGGCTCTTGTCCGCTAAGCCCTGTGGAGGCAGACACCAGTTGGTGCTGCTGAGAGCTGGCAGSGGGGCTCTCCAACCTGTCAGTTCTGTGTTAACTCTCTTCCTTGCACCCACATGGGGGGCAAAAGTGGGCAGGGGTCCTTCACACTTGGGGGGAGCATGGGATGCAGGGGGGCCTCGCCCAGCCCCACCCTAGGTCCCCTTTGTGTGCTCCCTGCCTAGTCACTCGAGCAGAAGCGAAATTTCTAGAGAACTATAATTTTGTATCTTGATGTGAATAAAGTTCTTGTGTCACGTTCGTGCAGCTGCAGCCAGGCCTGACCTCTGACTGTGTATACTGGGATGGCACGGGGAGGAAATATCATGTCTGTCCGCCTCTATCCCTGCACTCCACGACTCCCAGACGAGTACAGCTCACCTGCAGGCAAAGATGGAGAGAACCCTGCACCTCCAGCCCAGAAAGACCCCACAGGCAGAAGCTACTGCAAACAGGTTTATTGACAGCTGTCAGCAGAAGGGGGTCAGAGAGGGGTGGCTACAGCGAGGAGGGGGGCAGAGCCCAGCCCTGCTGGCTGAGCCCAGCCATACTGCCCCTAGCTGCCTACGTCCAGCACCCCCCAGCATCCTAATCTACAACAAACCCCCATTACCACCCTCTCCACCACCCTGTGGTGCCCAGGGTATCTCCCCCCAGCCCCAGGTACTGCTCAGTCATGAGCCCTGTCATGCCCCCCCCTCACCACATCCCACGGAGCCAGAGGGTGCTGGGGGAAGGGGGTGGCAGGGGGTGGCCGTGCAGGGACAAAGCGGAGTCCTGGTTGGGAGAGCCTCCGTGGGCGAGTGGGCGTGCGCGGTCCCCGGGCGCAGCAGCCTCAGAACACACCTGGGGAGACAAGCGGAGGGGGGTACACAACAGCACCTGTGAAATCCTCCTCGGCCAAGGGCTGGGGAGAGGCAGGGATGGAGGGAGGAAAGTCCCAGCAGGAGCACGAAGACAGCCAAGGCAGAACTATGGGCAACAGAGAGGGTAGAAACACTTGTGAACATCACAGAGGGTCACTGCTGCTGTGGGAAGCAAGGAGGGACAGTGCTCTAGAGGGTGTACAAGGCATAGGGAAGGGAGTGACCAAGCAGAGTCTGCACAGAGACAGAGAAGGATAAGGTACAGGCAGGAGCAACAGCATCCAGAGGGAAGAGACAAGACACAAGGCACCAAGCAGAGGCCACGTGCGCAGCCCTCCTTGCAAGGAGGGGAGCCTAACTCAGCACTCCCTGCAGCCTGGGCAGGGGCAGGATGCAGCCAGGGAGGCACCTGCTGGAGACCCTGCCTGTCTGCAGGGCAGGCAGGGAGAGAGGGGCAGGCACAGCCAGGGCCCACCTGCCCACGGGGACCCCATGCTTCCAGGAGCCAGGGCAGGGAGATGCCCCTCTTCCTGGGACCCCATCAAGGAGGCTCCTCTTCAAGCCACTACCTCCAAGTCCAGRAGCCTCCAACCCCAGGATGCCACTAGCCACCCACTCATCTGAGCAAGGAGGCAGGGGAGACCCCCCTCCCTTGCTAGGGGAGGCAGAAGCCAAGTTCCAAGAAGTGAGACTCCACCCCCACTTTCCTCTCCCTGCCCGACAGAGAGGGACAGAACCCCAGCCTCAAGCTCAGAGGAGGGGGCAGTGCCACAGCTTCACTCTGGGTGCAGGTTCGTGCCCCACTGTAGCAGGACTGCTGGCCCCCGGTGGCTCCTGCTCCAGCCTCCCCTGTGCACCACGGGATCTGCGGGTGGAGGATGGGGTGCTATGGCTGCCCCCCGGTGTCTGCAGGGAGCTGGGGCTGTGCCCACCTGCCTGGTGGTGCCCTGCAGCTTCCATCTCTGAGAGGCTGTAGGCCATGGCCAGCTGCAAGTCCTCATCCTCATCCTCGCTGTCCGTGTAGAGGTAGACAGGTGAGGAGTTTGAGGTCTGGCGCAGGGTCGGTGGTGGCGGCGAGGGGGACCATGCCCTGGAGACGGCTTGCTGTTCCCGCCGGCTCAGCTCCAGCCCCAGGGCCATGTCATCAGGGACACCTGTGCAGACGGGGGCAAGGGTTGGGGGACTCATCTGCTCCAGCTCCCCTGAGATGGTATGGAGCCCTGGCAACTCCAACCCACCCCACCAATCCTTCAGAGCAGAGCTCCACTCCAAACCAGGGCCAACCAAGGCTCAGTCCAAAACCAAGCCTGGATGGAGCACCTCCCAGTCACCCCCAAGGGAAAGGGAGCAGACCTCAACAAATCAGTCTGCAATGGTAGTCTCACCATTGATGTGGATCGACTTCAGCTCCCCATCCTCCTCCACTTCAACCCGCTCTTGCCCATTCTCAATAATCCTGCAGACAAACAGATGGACAGTCAAGGGCCTTGCACACAAAGCACCACCAGGAAGCTGCAGGGTCTGAGGCCTGCTGATGGAGGGAAGTCTGTGGGAGCATGGTAGCCTGGCACTGCCCTCACCTCTTGGTGGTGATGCGCCTGCCATTAACAAAGGTGGTGGAAGTGGAAACAGAGCGGAAGCCCAGTCCTGCATCTGCTCCAGAGCTGAAGGATGAGGCGAAGAAATCTGGAGAAGGGAGCAACAAGGTTAGTGCCAGGATGGATGAGAAGAGGAGGGCAGGGGACAAACTCTGCATAGGGGCATGGTATTCTAGGACTCCCCTGCTGGGAGGAATGGCAGCGTCTCCTACCTGAGGATCCTGGGAAGGAGGAAAAGAAATGGCTTCCTCCATGGTGCCGGGGGCCAGGTCCTCGCAGCTCAGAGAAAGGCAGCACCTCATCTGAAAGGCAGGGATCCCCCCATCAGCATTACCCCAGCAGCTTGGCAAAGCAGAAGCAGGGCACTGATGTGAGGACCCTCTGCCAGGGCCAGCCGTGAGCTCTGTCCCCAAGCTCAGCAGCTGGCCCCGGACAGAGAGATGCCCAAGAGCCAGCCTCCCCTRCTCAACACGCACCGAAGAATTCAGCAAAGGGATCTCGCCCACCAAAGAACTCCCGGAAGACGTCGTGAGCGCTGCGGAACGTGAAGGTGAATTCAGGAGCCCCAGCACTGGCCCTGGAGCCCCCTGATCCTGCTGGAGGGAAGATTTTCAGTGTTAAATTGAGCCCTGGGAGACAACTCCCCTGAAAGGTGGGGAGCCCTGGTAGCACTGACCCACACTGGGTTTTCAGGAAGGGATGTATCCAGAGCTGCACTAACCCCCATGGCCCTACTCACCTGCTCCCATGAGTCCATCCTTGCCATAGCGGTCRTAGACATCACGCTTTTGCTCTGGAAGAAGAAAGGGGGCTGCAGGGAAGCTGGCTGCCAGGCGGGAGCATGAGCACTTCTCCTGACTAAGGGAGATGCAGAACAGCAGGGAGCAAGAGCAGGGGCGTGGCACACAACCCTGCTGCACTGGCACTGCACATGAACCCAAGTAAGAGCACTGAGCAAGGATGCAAAAGCTTCAGCCCTGCCAGAGAGACAGCATTGTGAAGGCCAGCAGCTTAGCATCCATCTCAAGAGTGGTTTTGGGAGATGTGAGGAACTAAACAAGCCCCACAAGCTRTGTGATAAAGCTGCAGGGACCCACTGCCTCCTGGGGAGAGTCAGGGATACAACCTGGGTGAGCTCAGAAGCAAGACAGCCCTGCACAAGCAGTCCCAAGGGYAGACASACACACACACACACACGAGACATCACTGTGGCCTCTTACTGTCCGACAGCACTTCGTATGCCTCTGCGATCTCCTTGAACTTCTGCTCAGCATACTCCTTGTTGTCTGGGTTTTTATCAGGGTGCCATTTCAGCGCAGCCTTTCTGTACCTGCACAGAGGGGCAGTGATGGGCATGCAGCAGCCCTTGGGCTCCTCAGCCAGCAATCCCCATCTGAGCACGCACCTCCCACCCTGAGGACAGGGACACCCCAAACCCAATTCACCTAGCACCCCACAGCCTCAGGCACTGAAGAGGACTGGTTCTGCCTCCCAAGGAGAATATGTTTTCTTATTTATTTATTTATGCATACACACAGACTAAACAAACAAAACTGAAATGACCCCAGAACTGCAGCACAACACTAGTGCAACATGTGCCTGCCTCAGCTGGCCTCATTGATGGCTCTGGACGATGCCCACAGGTTTGTTCTGGAGCCTTCATGCACTCCACTGTGAGCGTGCATAGACCAAGGGTTGCTGGGGGGCCCATGGGGCTGGGAGGGCACCAGCAGCCCTTTCCTCCCCAATGCAGTTAGCTAGGGTTAACYCAGGCTCCCCAGCTTCTCCCACTCACACTTAGGAAGCCCCCCACAAGGACCCCTGCCACCAAGCCAGCAATCTGCTGGCATTCCCCCTCAGGTGATGCCTCACCCCAGTGAGAGCAGCAGCAACTCGGCAGGGTGCCAGGCAGGAGTTGCAGAGACTCAGGAGGCTCTGTCAGCCCTCAGGGCTTCCYAGTAGTGCCTGGGGCACAGCACCTGCCTGCTCACAGGGTCCAAGTCCCTAAAAGGGGATATGCTGCTCTTCACCCTGTGAGCTCCAGTCCCCTGCTTTTGATGCCAGCAGAGTCCCTGTGCTCTAGTCTTCTGCCATCCCTGCATCCTCTGACCGAAAGAGAGAGAGTGGAGCCTCCAAACACTACCAAGACTCACCTCCAGCCCCACGCTGACAGCAGGGACAAAGGGACCAAACCCCACCAAAAGATGCTTTTGTAAGGCAGCAAAGCCCAACCCTGCTCTGGCGCCCACACAAAGGAAACAAAGGCTGAATTGTCATCTCTGGAGCTGGGCCCTGWCCCCATCACCCCAAGAGAGCCCCTGCCTCGCAGGCACCAGGTGGAGATGGCTTGGGGGCTCTGCCCGGCAGGCAGGGGCACACTGCCATGCACTTACGCCTTCTTGATGTCATCAGCGGTGGCACTGCGGCTCACCCCCAGCGCTTCGTAGTAGTCGACCATGATGTCAGCTGTCCCACAGGGTCACTGCCGGGAGAGAAGGCAAAGTCAGGGATCCACAGGCACAGCCTGGCAGTACTGTGTGTGGGACAGCAAGGGTGAGCTGCCTACCCTCGCCACACCCCGGCCACCCCACTCTCCCCCAAGAGAAGCTCAGTGCCACACCATGCCCAGTTCCCCACCACCCTACCCGCACCTCAGCCACCTGGGAAGCACCTATAATCCCGGGGGGGAGGACCCTTTGCTGCTGACGCAGCGCCGCGCCGCCGGCATCACCCCAACTTGCCCAGGACGGGGAGCGGGGTCCCCGCTGCCGGTGCCGCTCGCTGCCCGCTTCCCCCGGGGGGGCTCAGTCGCGGGGCGGGGGGGGGCAACGGGAGCGCTAAGGTGCTTAACGGCTGGAGCGGATTAAGGGCTCAGCGGGGACCCTCCCCGTTCCCGGGCACGCCGGGACACTTCCATCGACCGACCCGCTCCGGGTGGGGGACAGGAGCAGAACGCGGCCGCTGCAGCCCCCCGCGACCCYCCGGGATACCGTCCCACCCCTGGTACTCGCCCCCGGCCCGTGAGTCCCAGCTGACGGGAGGGCGGTGCTGGCGCTGGCAGCGGCACCGGTACGGCGGCACTGGGACCGCCCCCCGGCCCGGCCGTAAACACGGCGCTCCCGGAGCCACCCGCTGCTGCTGGAAGTTTCCGCACCCCGCCCCGCCGCCACCGGCCGGCGGCCCTGGGCTACGGCCAGCGKATCTGGGGCACCGGGAGGAGCAGGGGCGGTGGCGGCGTCACGGCAAGGAACCGCACCGGTCCCGGTCCCCCCGTGCGCCACGGGCCGCCGCTCCTCGACGGCCCCTCCTGCCTCGCTCCCCCGTCGCGTCCCACCCCGCCCCGCCCCGGTGCCCACCTGAGCGCCGCCGCCGAGCCCTCCCCGCCCGCCCGGGCCGCCCGCGGCCGGTGTCGCGCGTCCCCCGCGCCCGGGCCACCGCGGGCCTGGAGGCGGCTCCGCTGCGTGACGGGCGGCGGCTGCAGCCAACCGCGGCCCTGCCGTCACGGGCTCGCCGTTGGGCCGGCTGATGTCATAGGGGGCGTGTCTGAGCGCGGAGTGCGGGCGCTGCTCTGACCGGGCCCCCCTCAGCCCCCGCCTCAGCCCCCGCCTCAGCCCCCGCCTCAGCCCCCGCCTCAGCCCCTTTCCTGTCCTCCTCCCGGTCCCCGTCCCCGCGCCGGCTCCGCTGCTCCCAGGGCCGCGGGGGTTCCGGGGCAGCGCCGGCAAGGTGCGGGCGGGGTGGCACCGACCTGTCCCGCTGGTCCCGGTGCTGACAGCGCAGCGCACCGAGGCACGGCTGCAGCCCCGGGGCAGCTCCCGGCGCCGCGTGCCCCTGGCTCCCTGCCCAGTCAGCTGCCCGGCCGGTCCCGCCGGGAAGGAGGAGCCGGCGCGGGGGGACAGCTGGGGTGACTCAGCGCTTTGTCGGGGCGGGGGACGTGACGGGGCGCAGCTTGCCGGACTGGCGGCCACAGGTTCCTGCCGGGAGCCCGGGCTGCCTGGCACCACCGTGACACCGCTGTGGCGCCGGCAGCCGGGGTGCCCGGGGCTCCCAAGAAGCCGGACCGTGCACCGGGAGCTGCCTTGTAAATTTGCCTTTGCTTGGCCCTGCCTGGACAGCTGCTGCAGAGGGGTTGTGCCCACCCATCCTCAGGGTCCTGAACAGTCTCGGGGATGTTCACCTGCACCTGTGAATATGTCCACGCAGATCTATGATTTGCTCTTGTCTGGATGGGAGAAGGAGGGAGCTTGATATCTCTGCAGGGTGAGAGCCCTTTGGATCCACTGCCACACCTACACTAAAGCTGGAACATCTTCCACACCTCCCATAAATCCCTAGCTCGGAAGCTTAGCAGAATGGGGAGGCCTGAGTGCTGAGACAAGCCATTCTCAGCACTCCTCAGGAACAAGTTTCAGGACAGATATCCCCGACAAGAGCCTTCCCCAGCCATGAGTCACGGGGCATGGAGTGGATGAAATGCCAAGGGCATCATCTTGTATGCCAAAAGCATTTCTCTGTCCAAGGAAGGCCTGTCTCCTGCCATCAGACAGTAACTTGATGATTTCCTTGAGCAATGGCTTGGAGTATTCCCTGCCACTGGGGTTTTTTTTCCTGGATGCCATTGCAGCACTGTCCTCATKTATCTGCCTGCCCACGGGCAGGGCGGGACTCCTTGGGGAGCTGCCTCTGGCCAGGGTGCCTTCCTCGGCTGCCAGGGGCTACGATTTGGCCCATCTGCCCAGCAATGGGTGCAGGGCTGGCGTGGGCACTAGATGGAGCCACAGGCTGCTTCACCGAGATCCATCCTGCTGCTGGGAGGCTGAGGCGGAGCCACCAGGACCTAGCCGAGSCTTGGCACCTCGCTTTCCTTTCCCTGGCTTCTGCAGCTGATGTGAGCACAAAGAGGCTCCAGACATGACAGGTCCCAGCTCACTCTGTACACACTGGTGTGGACGCCTCTGTGCTGGGATAGAAATCCACATGCTGGCTGTGAAATTGGAGCCAGGGGAGCACATTGCTGATACCGTCATTGCATGGTTATGGAGTGAGGAGGACTGACAGCCGCACAATGTTCTTAGGGGAGGCAGTGGAGAGTTGAGCAGTAGCCCATCACAGCTAGGAGGTAGGAGAGGTAGGAGAGAGGATGTGGTACCAACCACACTTCATCCAAGACCTGCCACAGTCACTCTCCTACTCAAACCTGGCAGCAGCCAAAAAAACCCAGCCCATCACCCACTGGTGCCTCACACCTTCCGCTGCATCACCCTGCCCTCTTTACCTGCCCCTTCCTCCTAGGTCTCTCTGAAGTCCTGGTGCACCAACCTGGCTCAAACCAGCTTTGCATCAAGCACAGGCATGTTGAATRTGTCTCAAGAAGACCCTTATTTCTTTACAAGTTCTGGGTATCGCTGTATTGCAAGCTTGTTTTCAGCTTCCCAGGGTCTCAAAAATGCTCATGAAATACTGTTGAGGCTTTCTGATAAAAGAGGTTTTGGGTGAGCAAAGCAGAACCCCAAAAGGACCAAATATTTTTATCCCGGTTACCCAATCTCCCAGGAAGCCGACTGAATTGCATCATAAACCCGTGCCATATTATTATGCAAACCACAAATTAAGAGATTTTTTTTTTCTTTTTCAGCACTGCACAACGTTTCAGCTTTTGATTTCCACAGGAAAACACAAGCCCTTTCACAGCTTCAACAAAACTGGCAATTATGTACTGAAAAGTTGTATTCTTGGCAATTTTTGAGCTATGGAGTGAAGTGCTCAGCAAGTCGTGTGCCTGCTGCTCCCCTCATCACATACAGCTGACTCCCTTCCTCTTCTCCCCATTCCCCAAGGGAAGGTCCTCATTCCCTGCAGTGGAACAGCAGCAGGGAAGGAGCAGGAGCCAGAGCCAGTAGGATGGAGTGAGAGGGTTTGAGCAGACTGAGACAGGCTCTTGGGTGCCACTTCTGTGCCACCTTCTGCTGCCTGCCTGCTTCTAGGACAGGTGGCAATGCTGGCCATCTCTGGGGCAGCCACAGGGCTGGTGCAGCCCCCAGAAAAGGGGTCAGTGGAAGCTCTAGGGTTTGCTCACCCCCAAAAGGGCTGCACTGGGGGGGGGGGGGTCCCCAGGCGCAGGCAGCTGGTGACAAGACCACTTGAGAAGGATGGCCATTTTTTAAATCCACATTGATTCTTTCATTCACAGTCCTGCTGTCTCATCCATACAGCGCTATCCACCATCCCTGACTTCCCTGCAGAGTCAATTTCTTTACACCTTCATGTTTTTGGTGCTCCTCATGTTTGCCTCGGTGGCCATGTTCCTAGCCACCTGCCCATCTCATCTCAGCTGGCTGTTCTAGAATTGTGTCTTCTAGAGACTGGGGAGAATCCAGGGAGGCAGTTATGCAGCTGTTTTTAGTTTGCATAGCAGGACAGAGAAGTGAGAAACAGCAAAGTCAGGGTGACTTTCGTTCAMGCAGGGCAATGACTTTGAGCCAGATTTAGCAATGTGACAGACCCAGGCTGTGTATTCCAGGCTCTGCATTTCAGGGGTGCTTGCCTACGCTGACAGTGGGGCTGCTGCCCCAGCCAAAACCCAGGCAAAACCGAGGTGCTTGCAGATTTTAAATCAACAGAGTCAGAGGCTGGCAGAAGCGGCAGAAGCCCATGACAAAATAGGTTATCCACGATGAGCAGGCACATGGACCCAGGGAGCAGCTGAGCCTCACARCAGCAGGATTTCACCCCCATCCCTGGCATGTGGTTGGTGCCAGGTTGGGCTGGATAACCCTGCAGTGCACTAGAGCAGAACACCCCAAACTCATCCACAGTGAAGCTGGGAGCTGCATGGTCTGGATCAGATCCCAAGGGGAGGGAGATGAAAGATAATGAATAGACTGATAGAGTGCACCTTCTCCATCTGCTAGGAAACCCTCCAGTGTGGAGGGGGGCAGAAGCTGCAGCTGATACTGGACAGGAAGGGATTCTATTGTGAGGCAAAACCTGATTTTACTCATGCACACCATGTCCAAGCCCACACTCTCGCAACCTCCAAGACCCTCGTGTTCATCTGGCTTGGCAGGATTTTCTGCGATGCCTGGTAGGATGGGGGTCACAGGCTGTCTGGTCCTCACCACACCCTCCAGCTACGTGCCCAGCCTTGGCCCTTGGTGTTCGCCCGAGGCATGGCTCAAAGGCAAACAATGAGCCAAGCAGGGACAAATAAGAAAGGAGATGAAGCAAATGCGTTCKCATGAGAAGAAAACAAGAAAAAGCAAAAAAGAATGCCATAAAGCAGCCTTCTGTGGGTTTCCATAGTCCCTGATGCCGAAAAGCCAGTGCAAGAGTGAAACCTTGGAAAGTGAGGGCTGTGGAGTGCTGTGGATGCAAAGMGAAGGCTGCAGTGTGAGCCATCTGTAACAAACCAGCATGTAAAGCATTTCCGGCTAAAATCGACATTTTCAGTTCATCAGGCCCACACTGAGAGCAGTAGTGGGCCTAACTGGGGGTCTTATTGAGCTGCTGATGACAATTTTTAACAGAGCTACAAAAACTGGGGTAATTCCAAAGGACGGAAGAACAGAAATCACTCCAGTCATTAAGAAAATAAACCGGTTGACCCAGAAAACTCTAGATTACTGATAATACCAGAAAGAAATAACAGAAGAATTAACTTTGATACTATCAGTAGAGAATTAAAATAATTTTTAGAGAATTAAATAATTTTCTACTGATATCCTTTTTGAGGTAAGGAAGGTATTGCTTTGCAAACTTATCATCACCTTCAGCATGATTACATGTCTGGCTGATTCAGATCAACACCGCTGGTATGACATCCTCRTTTGGAAGCTGGCAGGAGATAATGAAAACAGCATTTGCATAAATCACGACATTGCTGCAAAGAGGGATGGAACAATCGGTTTTCCATGTCCACAAAAGAAGGAAGTTGCCAATAGTTTTTCCAGATCTACTTTTTGTGTTGCCCCTGAATATTTATCTTGGCATGCCAAGCCAGCCTGTTTATATTCCTGCATTGCACCAAAGGCAACACTAGGAAAAGCGTTCTCGTTAGCCAGGAGCTGTACTGCTGAAAGCCTTTGCAGTGGGGATCCCCAGGGCTGAGTTCCAGGCCCACCGTGATAAGAAATGCTTACTACTAAACTTGGTGGGGTAGTAACTGTTGAAGGGACCATTAAAATCTCAGMATTTACAATAGAATTGTACAGTTAAAAGGCCCCATTATAGCAAAATAAGCTTGAAGTAATTCACTTGAGAATTTGTAAGAAGGGGCAGTCTTGTCACTTCTAACTCTGCACATTCTCTTGCCACCCTCACACTTTATCAGTGATAGTCTGAGGGCATTTCAGACCATTGCTTCAGCCACTGAAGCCAGCGGCGCCTGACAGGAWTCCCTGCAGAAGCCCAGCAGCTCTTTGCTGATGATTCACTGTTGCCAATCAGCGCTTGGGTTCCCCAGGCTGCCTCCCTGGGCTAGCACACCCTCCTCATGGCAAGCTGGSTACATCCCTGCCTCTCTTCCTGAGCAGACCTGTCATCTCAATAATTGAAACCWGGCTCGTTTGGCAAGGGAGTGTTAACCAGCACCTAGTAAGGATGCTGAGGGTGCCCTGACACATGCAGGAGTGCTTGGTGCTCCAGCTCTTGCCAGACTCTGCATCCTCCTGCCTGGGAGGTGGTAGAGCTCTCCAGAATGTTTCCAATGGCAGGCTACTAAATGTCAGAATGAGAGCTGCACTGTCCAGGCCAACCCATCTCAGGGAAGGGCACAGCAGCCTTAGTTGTGGCTGGGGAGCCTGGAGGTGGCTTGTCCTAATGAGGAGGGCCACATTAAGCATAGAAGTTCAGCAGACTGAGGCTCCTGAGACCTTGCAACAGGGAAATTCTGACAAATAGTTATTATTTCACATGCACAGCCTCCCATCATCTGACTAAGCTCTGTTAGGAAGCTCTCAGATGTGTGTTTGAGGCATCCAGGCATCCTCAAGATGCCCATTGAACTCAAGGTCTTGGCCCAGTGACTTGAGGCCACTGGTTCCCGGCGCCCAGGCTCTGGGAGCAGGGAGCACAGCCCTTGTTTCACAATATCACCCTCTCTCTGCACACAAACAGCTCCGGGCAGGAGTGCTCTGGGAGCCATTACCCAGCTGAGTTATTAAATGCATCTTTTATCACATTAACTGTTTGCCTCTGACATCCAGCAGTGCTTGGCCAGCTGCCATCACCTCCTTTCCACTTTTAACAACTCTACTGCAATCCCTGAGACTCCAGGCTAGTTTCTCCAGGCCCAGCTCTGCTCTTGGCTTGCCCTGGGGCCAACAAGCTGTTTGCATTATTTACAACCCATTTCCCCACGTAAAACAAAACCCTTTGCAGACATCTCTCAAGCCATGGGACGCTCAGCTGCTCTCCAAAGGCCAGGGCACAGCAGGGCCATTGTCAAGAAGCTTCTGTAACAGGAATTGTTTCCTTTCCCAGTGGGTGCAGGACTGGCCCACCTGGCCGTGGTTATCCACCTTGAAGGAGTGGGTGCACCTGCAGAGCTGTCCCATGTGAATCTGYCCTGTCCCCTCTGCTGCCCAGGGGGTTGGTTGCAGTCTTGCAGGCAAAGCCTGAGCTCCTGGGAGCAGGGGAAGTGATGGCTGCTTCTTGCCCCATCACTGCCAGCTCACAGACACATCTTCAGCATTGCAACAGAGCTGACCACAGCTTTGTCGCAATTCTGAGAACTTGTAAGACAGGAAGGCCTAAAGCACTGGGCATGCAGACATCACCATGCCTACACTCCTGTCTAGGGCATGGAGAGCCCTTCAGCCTTATGGGGTAACCCATGTCCCTCCAGGAGTTCCTACCATCACACAACCTTGCCGAATTCATTTCTCTTCTATTTCCAGATATTCCTGCATTGCTTGTGCCATCACCAGCTGTGAGAGCTGATGGAGAAGAGGAAAAGCATCATTGGCACCTCCACACAAGCCTGTCAGCACTGCACAYCAGTATTCCCTGAGAACATGGAGACACCTCAGCTGGCTCAGCCCCCTTGTCACCTGCCTCGAGGCAGATTGTTCATACCAGGCATGCTCAGARCTCTGACATGAAGTCACTGCAATTAGACAGTTGAGGTTTTATTTTGCTCCTGTGGGTGTGTAGCTCCCTTTCCCAGGACATGAAGAAAGGCCGGTGACACTGGCAGCCAGGGCAGTTGGCTCTGAGCCAGAAAGGCTGCTCACCCAGGGCCTGCTGTGACTGAGAAAGAGCTCGTCCCAACTCGTCCAACAACCCCTTTTAGCCTCACAGGTTGGGGTTTGGCTTGTGGGGCTGCCTGGGTCCTGGGGAGTGCCTCCCTGCTCTTGCCACTGCCCTGTGATTCAGGGCTTAGGACTGTAGCAAGATCTGGAATTAGCTTTATTGTTCCTGTACCGAGGCACACGCTCTGGGCGATGCAGCAGGCGTTGCACAATTGACTTCATTACATCTGAACCAGCAATTATGCTGCTGTTGCTCAGCTGCAGCAGARAAAACTTCTCTCAGATCACTGCTGTGCCCAGGATCCCAGCAGGTCTCTAGGAGGAAATGCCATGCTTGGGTTACTGAAGATGTTCAGTGAGGCCTTTATTGAGTCTCTGCTTGGTCTTCTGGTCCTCTGCATTCTTTTCTTGCAGCCTGTGACATCTAACCTTCYAGTCATCCTTTCTCATCTTTGGATCATCTCTACCTGCTCTAGACAAAGGATGAGGTACTCAGGGGGTGCTTTCTGACCTAGACAAGGCATGCATATCTTAAGGAATGGCAAAGAGAGCATTTTCTGTGCATCTCCATGCTGTGCTAGAACTTTCAGGTTGGCAAAGTGTGTCCCAAATGCTGTCATAGTAGAACCGCAGCAGCACTCAGATGTATGATGCTGGGCCATCACCAGCAGCCAGCATTAGGGTTTTAGGAACCTTACACAATGGCTCAGTGGAACTGCTGGAGCAGTTAGCATCAAAAGGGCCTTGCTTGAATTCACAACATCTGGAACAAGCAGTCGTGCCCCATGCTTTCAACAGACTTATTATTTTCACCAGCCAGCCTCATCCGGCCTGTGCCCTTTCTGGAGACCAAACTGTACAGGGCACTGGCGAGCTGGAGGTACATCCTGGATTCTCCACCTTCCCACCTGACCACAGTGCTAAGAGGATTAAGGACAGAGCAAGGACAGAGTGAGGGGTAAGCAGGGCAAGCACAGATGAAACCTCTTTGGGAAGCTCTTGGCTGAGGTTGAAGACACAGGCAGGAGTGCTGTTCCTGAAGCACCTCTCACCATCTGGTGTTTGCTTTAAAGTGGAGGGCACMATGGGCTTCCTTGCCAAACCCACAGCACCACTGTGCTCTCTTCTACCTTCCCAAGAAAGCCATGTCCCCAAACTGCCCTGTGACACTCTTTGTTCTTCCTGGAACAGCTGGGATGGAACTGAGGTCTGAAAAGTGGGACAATAATTTGGACTTTCTTCAGCAAAGAGAGCAGGGAACGGGGGTGCGGATGGGAGGTACCAGGCTGGGCTCTGAACTCATCTCCTCCCCAGTTTCAGCTCTGGGTGCTTTAGGTGTGGCAGTCTTTAACATACCTCTGGAAGACAGCTRTGTGAGAGGCTTTGTTTGGGTAACTGCAAGCTTTGCTCGCAGGTGTTCCTGTACCAACAGGTACCTGCCAAGAGCTGACTGGCTCCCAAGAACAACAAGTAGGGGCTTCCCCTGTAGTGGGCAGGGCTCTGCCCCTCAGGTATTTTCAACTGTTTTCCCATCCTTCAATAAATGAATGGTTGAATTCTGACTCTACAGCCTAGTATTTTCCTGGCTTGCTTTTTACGTCTCTTTGGTTGCTGATGTAGGGTCCAACTATGTTTTGAGCAATGACGAAAATGTTTCCTGAGCAATTYTTGCAACCTTGTGATTTCTGATGTGTTCTGAAAACATTTGCAGGGCTTTTTTAGATGTGTGGGTAACAGCTCTGTAAAAGAGGGGTCGCCTCAGGACAAATCCAGCCAGAGTGAGCTCAGCCTCTGCTGTGTGCTTTCAGGCTGCTGCTTACCAGCATCTGGCAGGCTGCTGAGCAGTTAGGCACTGACAAGATGCAGCTGATTGGTGCTCCCTGGATTTAGCCAGATGTTCTTAAGCATTTCAAAAAAGCTTAGACATCTGTTTGGGTATTTCAGATCAGAGGCACGTGGGGATGCACAGCTCCAAGTGACTCATGGCTCTCTTGTCAATCATACCTGCTTTGATTGTCCAACAAAACAGAATCTGAGTGGGTATTTTCATTGTGAACATGCATCTCCAGCAACGACAAATCAGGGAYATTTCACCCACAACTCTCTACCACCATGATGTGTAAACAGATCCAGGAATGTCTTGAAGTATAGCATGATTTTGCACCCCTAGGTGCCACCAGATCGTTACACAAATCTTCAGAATTTGGGTGAACTGTGCAGCCTGAAATGCTGCTCGCTGCCTGGCTCAACGCTTGTGCTTCCAACCACACTGCAAAGCATTCATGCTATAAATGCCCCAGAATTAACTGGCATCATGGAATTAAGGCGGGTTCTAGGACGCACCCAGTGAGAAGTGATGCCTTGGCATGCACTGTGCATTACAATGAACACCTTGGTGAAGGTTTTCACGGGGAAGATGATACTATCACTCCTTTTCACTCCAATTAACTTCTGGGGCTCAAATTTTGATGTCTCAGTGCTACCAATTACTCTGACACTTTCATGGACTGTCTGCATCAGCATGGGCTGTGTTATCTAGTGATCTCTGAGGTCACAGAAAGGACATTTATACCACAGRAAGTCATTTCCAGAGTTATCCAGTCACCACAGGATCCTGTGCAGGTTGAGCAGCACTCAACCTGGGACGTCTCTGTGGAAAAAAGCTTCAATATTTTACCATCAGCCTAATTAAACCCATTCTGATCCTCTGCTTCAGCCATTTCTGCAGGTCTCAAAATGTGTTGCTTAGACACCAGCACAGGTTTTGCAGCAGTACTCTTGCTTTCAGTATTTTTACACACCCTTGTCAGTGAAGGTGACACTTTCCAGGTGACTCAGGACCAAAGAAAGGCTACTGTGGATGGATAATTTAAGTCCAGCTTTCAACTTTCAGATCAAGCTGAGAGATGACAGCACTTTTCAATGAAAACTCATTAAGTCAGAGCATTCAGGCAGAGGCAGGACTGGTTCTGCCCTACAGTGGATCTTGTGAGCATTTTGGAGGGGGTAGGACACCTCATTCATTGTATTCAGGCCAGACATCAGTGAAGTTTCTTCAGATTCCAATAAACTCCCTCTGAGGTGCTTTGAGWTCTCCTTACCCTCTCACTATTCATTTCATAAAGCTTTGTGAAATCAGATCAAACCAATGAACGTATTGCAGAGTTGGGATGGAAAAGAAGCCATTCTGCAGGCAGGGCTTTCAGACAAAGCCCTGGGGCACAACTGTTCTTGAGGGGCTTGACACAGCAGACAGGACTGAGTTTTCCTGGTTTGGTTTTTTGTTTTTTTTTTTTCATTTGTCTCCAAATAGGTCAAGAAAGCTTGTGCTCATGACTGAAGAGATTCCTCTACCCATGTTTCCTCCAGAAATTCCTCCAGGTGTTTTTCAGAGGTCTTGGGTGGCTGCCCAAGACCTGGCTCACTGCTTTCTCAAGGATCACATCAGCACCTAAACCCACCAGGAGGGAAGACCCGGGCCGAGTTCTTTGCTGGCTTTCCTGTTTCAACCCCCAAAGTCTCTCATGATTAGTACCGGGATGGTGCCTTTCACCAGCAGGACACCAAGTTGGAAGGTGCCATCTCTGCTCCTCAGCAGAAGCTCCTCTGCCAGGACTCACAAGCATCGCAGAAACAACACTTATGCACCACTGCCCTTCCCTCGAGGGGACACCCGGGTCTCCCATGCCCCGGTCAGGGGATGCTGCTCCCCGAAGACCTCACCAGTGCACCCCGCCAGGCAGCACAGCCCCATTTATGCAAATATATGCAAATATGCRCGCTGAATGCAATTCTATGAAAGCGCGTGGGGCCGTGTCGGGCGGGGCGGCCCGCCCCGGAGCGCCGGTGCCGCCCCCGGTATAAGGCGGTGGCGACGCGGCCGTCCCGGCGTGCGGAGCTGCGGCACCCGGGGACAGGCAGGTCGTGCGGCAGCGGCGGCATCATGGTGAGTGCCTGCCCCGGCTGCTCCCTCCCTCCAGCCCCGCGAGTGCTTCCCGGAGCGGGCTGGGGTACCCGTGGCTTCCCGGGAAGGCTCTGCCTGGAGCCCAGAGGTGCGGGCAGCTGGCTACGGGAGTGCCCGCTGTACTTGCCCTGCCTTTCCTGGCTTCAGCCTTTCCCTGAGCTGCTCCCTCCCCGGCTCTCAGCASCTTCCCTCCTTTAAGCATCCCCTTGTACCCGTGGCAAGGAGGCCACCAGCGAGCCACGCTGGCTGCGGAGACCGGCGCTGGGGCGCACCCGTGACTGCTCATCCCTGTCCGACTTTTAACAGTGTCGGTTCCTGCCCGTGTCCCGCGGTACCATCCCCGGCTGCCGGGAGTTCGCCCCTTTTGCCAGCCCTCCACGCTGCCGACCCACAGCTGAGCTCCGGCAGTAAGCTGTGCTTTCCTTCGCCCCCTGCCCTGCTCCAAGGGTGGGCATCACTGTGGGTGGGCTTCCAGGCTGCCCTGCCGCCGTGATCCTGCGGCGAGCTCTGGCTCCTGAGCTCTCCAGCTGCCCCGGAGAGCATCCCACTCCCAAGGTTCCCCCGGCACCCTGCCTGCTGTCCCGCGGGGCCGTGCTCTCAGCCCTTCCTGTGCCAGATTTGCCGTGAAGAAGGCAGAGTCTGCTGGCTGGCAACCAGCCCTGGTGCTGCTGGGCTCTGCCCAGCCTATTGTCAGCGCTGGGTCCCACAAAGCCAGTCCTGGCTGCTGCTCGTTAGTGGGATGAAGTGCAGTGAGCAGCATAACCCWCTGCACCCCCACGCTGATTCAGAAGTTCCTCTGCCAGGGAGGAGTCCTTTCTCATCTCTTCTTCCTTGAGGTGCTTGCAGCARTGCTGAGTGTTTTCTGTGCCCTTCTGTAGAGGATCCTGGAGGACTTTCCTCAGGACTTAAGTCCTCAGATCTTACCCTTGGCTCCTTGTGTTACACAACCTTTATGGACCTGCTGGGAGGGATAACTGGGGTATTGCTTTGCTCTTCTTGCACGTCAGCTTTGGAAAAGGTGGGGAGAAGGGAGGCTGCCTCTCATGGTGGGTATCAAGGGCTTTTTATTTTGCCATCCCTCACAGTCACTCCTGCCTCTGAAATGCTGCACTGAAAGCATTTTAGATGCAGAGAGCCAGGACTTGCTGCATCCTGTGCAACTTCATCGGACAGCAGTCACTGTTCTGCTCCTGAGTGCAAAATGGCTGGTTGCACCRGCTTCCTGCCAGCTGACTCATAGTGGGGCACCCATGGCTCTGGAAATCCGGTTTGATTTGGATGCTCCTCTGCCTCAGTTGTGCCTGATGACGCATCCAAGTCCTTGGCAACAGCAGRTCTATGGCACTGAATACTTTCATTCTTGTTGAAAGAACTGCAGGCTCTGGGGTGCCTCACCTGAAGAGAGTGAGGCTACAGAGCCCACTTCCACCTGGCTTCTCCTGAGGAAACTGAGGCTACCCTTGAAGCTGTGAGCTAAGGAACCCTCCCACATCACCCCTTCCATTAAATTAAAAAGTGCAGCTAGTGCTTCCTCCTCCTCCAGAGCTAATTTAGGGAAGCTGAGCCTCAGAGCATGGCAACCATTCACAGTTGTAAATCCCCACTTCTGCAGGGCCCCTATGCTCAGTGCTGTCACCTCYTCAGTTCCCAGTGTCCTGGTGGTGCTCTGCCATCTCAGCCTCCAGCCCTTTCGTTGGAATTGCAACAGGGGCTGTGCCAGCTGCTGCCAGGCCTCAGCTCTTAAGCCATATGGATGTTTGGGCAATGGACAAGATGGTCATTGGATGCTTCCCAGGGCTGTGGGTGGGAGCAGTCCAGGGAATGGGTGGCCTGGTTTCCAGCACATGGGTCCCCATCTCTTTGGGCTCCTGAGGTGGTCAGTGCAGTGATGAGAGGCAGAGCGTCAGATACGGGAGAAAGCAGGAGATTGGAATGGACAAATGGCACCCAGGCAGCAGGGCTGTGCACCTCCTGCAGTGATTGCATTTCTGGTCTCTGCTGGGATCTGACCCTGCCTCCCCCTCCCCAGCGCGAGTGCATCTCCGTCCACGTCGGCCAGGCCGGCGTCCAGATGGGCAACACCTGCTGGGAGCTCTACTGCCTGGAGCATGGCATCCAGCCCGACGGGCAGATGCCCAGTGACAAAACCATCGGCGGAGGGGACGACTCCTTCACCACCTTCTTCTGTGAGACTGGGGCTGGCAAGCACGTCCCACGGGCCATCTTTGTGGACCTGGAGCCCACCGTGATCGGTGAGT
>NW_026623313.1:455338-488351 GCF_030028575.1 Malurus melanocephalus | reverse complement strand
CCAAAAAGGACCATGCTCCTTCCCTGTGTTACCTGCAAACCCTTTGCAATAAACCGTTTCAGAGCCTCTGTGTCTCCCAATATCCCCCCAGCTGTATGGGTTTCTTGCCAGGTCAGGTGTGTGGTGAGTGCTTCAGCCCTGCTACTGGTGCTGCTATGCTTTYTYCCAGCTCCACGTCCCCACATAGGGAAGAGGCCCATACCAGAGGGATATGTCCAGGGATGCACATGGCAGGCTCTGGGAAGGTGCTGGAGCATGTCCAGCAAAGGGATCCASAGAAGTGCTGCTGATGTGAAGGAAATACCAACCTTAGGCATGGGGTYCTCTGTCTGGGAGTACCTCTGACCTCCGCTTGCCCTGCTCTGCCAGTACTCTGCCTTCCCCCTGGGCCATGTGGCCCCACTCCAGCTGCCCCAGATCATCTTCTGAATTGTCTCCATTCTGAGTCCTCTCAGTGCCCTGCCTGGTGGTAAGTAGTCCCAGCATCATCTCCTGGCTCCTGCTGTAAACTGGAGATTTCTGTTACCCATTATCCAGTGTGCTGGTTCCAGAGATTAATTTTCCCTGCTTACCGCTAATGCTCCAGCTATATTGACCCACGGGGGCTGTCCTCCCCTGCCCTCCTCCCGACATGCACCCGCGTCAGCTGGAGGGGAGAGTGGGGGCCAGCCCTGGCTGCTGGAATGAGGCCAGGCACTCATCCCACTGCGCAGGGCTGCTGGCACTGCTCTGCATGCTGTGACTGGAGTGCCAGGCTCAGGCTAGGTGGTTCCTGCTGCTGCTACGCCAGGGCAGGAGTCACTGCCCCTTACACCAGGTGCTGCTCTGATCCACTCCTTAYGTCTTGTCTGATTGTGGGGAAAGGAAGGAACCTGCTCCTTCAGGAATAATTCAATTGCTGACATCTCCCTATGTCTTCACAAAGACCTGACTCTGCCACCAGAAGGATGTAGGAATTGGAATTGCGTCCTATTGCTTTTTATGAAAGTCATCCTGCACCTCTGTCCTGGACAAGGGACACAGTAGTGTCTCCCAGCAGGTTGCTGAGCAGCAGAGGCCCATCCAGCACCATCGGCAGCTGTGTGATGCAAAGCCCTGGCAGCAAAGACCCTCTCCCTGCTCAGGCAGCGTTCAAGGCTGATGGTCCAGGCATCCTCGGTAGCAGGATCAGCCCTGGCCTTGGCAGGGATGGCTGTGCTGGCCAGGGCTCAAACAGAGCTGCTGCTCTGAATGTAGTCACAAGTTATTAACAGCAAGCAGGCTGCAATGACCCTTTTTTGGCAGCCCAGATTTGTCATGCAGATCTGCAGCCTCACAGGGTTGTGCAGCACTGCCTGTCTGTCCCCACCGGGAGAGAAGGGCAAACCTTGGCTGGAGCCTCCCAGAGCATCGATGGCGAAGGGAGGTTTGGGGAGCAAACTTGGCTCCCGAGTCTGATACATGTCTCTGCCATGTTTCTACTCCTTTCTCCTGTTCTAGAGGCCCAGGTGGACTCGGGGTGTCCCCAGATCCCTGGAGGGAGCCGGTAGCAGAACAGATTAAGGACTGTTGTACCTTCTCAGATGGCTGGTGGTCACCCCTGAGGGTTGGCYCCCAGACCACCTGGCTGGCTTCCTTCCTGGCAGAGGAGGGGGAGGGAGAAGCTTCGGGCCCCCCACCTCGGCGTTCCTCCGCAGCCGGGAGGACCCYGCTAGGCTCCCGCGGCCCCCGAAGGGGGGACTCCCTCCCCGCATGCAAGTGTACCCAAATAAGGGGGYGTGGCGGCAGCAAGCCCCTCCCACCTATAAGAGAGCGCTGCGGCGGGGATTGCAGCAGCCGCAGCTCCGCGCCGAGCCCCGCTGCACAGAGCCGCCGGGACAGCCCGCACCACCCGCCGCAACATGGTGAGTGCCGGCCGGGCGGCGGGCACGGCGGCGGGGAGGGCGCCCGGCAGCCCCCGGCAGTCCCCCGGCAGCCCCCGGCAGTCCCCCGGCAGTCCCCCGGCAGTTCCCCCGCAGCACCGTGTCCGGCGGAGCCGTCGTGATGCGCCCCCTCCTTCCCCGCCGTGACCTTGGGCAACCCTACCGGCCCCTGCCCGGGGACAGCCGCCCCCCACCGCCCGGTGCCCCCCGCCGCCGCTACCGGCGCTGGGCCGCCTGCCTCCCCCCGTSTCCCCCGCCGGCGCAGCGCGGGGGGCGCTGGGGATGGAGCGCGGTGACCTCTCCCGTGGRGAGCGGTGGCCGGGGACGGACGGGGACAGCTGCCGGGGGTGGTGACGCCAGCYGGACACCGGGGCCCGGAGCTGGGCGTTCGGCGGGGGTCCCCCCGCGGTAGCGCGCTCTCCATCGGGGCTGGCGGCGGGGAACGGGTATRGGTCCCRTCCCTTGAGTCTCCTCCCGCGGGCKTCGGGCAGCGGCGGAGCGGGYCGGGGCCGCTCTCCGAAGCGGGCARTCGCCGCTGCCCTCGCCCGGGGCCGGAGCTGTCTATATTTAGCGGCTCAGGAGTGGGCCGGGGCCGTGCCAGAAGGCGCAGCGCAGCGCTCTGCCCGCCGTAGCGCTGACCGGGCTCTGCCGGGGACTCTGCCCCCGGTTGTCCTCCCTTCCTCTCCCTGAGGCTGCCCTTGGCGCTCCCGCAGGAAGCAGGAGTCCTTGTCCTACCCTGGCTCTGGACCCGGGCTCGGGCCCCATCGCGGCCAAGGGGAATGTGCCGTCGGGGAATGAAGGAACAAATTGCTCCAGGACCCCTAGGCAGTCGGGATGTCCCACTCGGGGAAACCGGGATGCCGGGAGTAGTGAAAGAGGGATKCTAGGGCTAGCAGAGGCAAGGTTCCGGGCGCAGCAGAGAAGGGATGCTGGAGCAGCAGAGCAGGCCTGCACCTCCTGAATGGGAGTGCAGGAGGCACATCTCCAGTTYACAGCCTGCTCCTCAGCACTTCTGTTAACATTTACAGCACAGGGTTGGGGCTGGGTAGCCCAGGGAGTCTGTGCTGCCTCAGAAACTGCTGGTCTTCACTGCCAGCCCTCACATGGCTGTCACCTACCACCCTTGCATCCCCAAGGCCACTCACCCTAGGATACTGAGKGCTCATCTGGCTCTGGAGCAGCTGGCAGAAGGGTTACCCCATGCTGGTTGCCCCTCATGGGTTAAATGTGTGCCCCTGTCAGCTCAGTCCCTCATTGGACTACTGTCACATGGGGAAGGGGCTGGAGCTGCCAGGGATCCTGGAAGAGTAGCTGGGCCAGGCTCTGCTGCCCATACTAGGGGAAGGACAAGCCCAGCCAGACTCCATTGTGCTGGTAGCCCCCAGTGAGGGCAGGGACAAGAGAGATGCCAGAGCTGGCTCTTCATCCAGCACGGTGCCTGTGCATGGCTAAGGGCAATGCCAGCCATGGGAGGACCTCTCAGGGTCGTGCAGTTCTCCCAGAGGAAAATGTGCTCTGTGGGGTCACTGACCAGAGCACTGTGTGGGTGACTATGTGACACTGGCACCCAGGCAGAGTTCTCTCTGGTGGGAGCAGGCAGGACAGAGCCGTGCCAGGATCTGACCCTGCCTCCCCCTCCCCAGCGCGAGTGCATCTCCGTCCACGTCGGCCAGGCCGGCGTCCAGATGGGCAACACCTGCTGGGAGCTCTACTGCCTGGAGCATGGCATCCAGCCCGACGGGCAGATGCCCAGCGACAAAACCATCGGCGGAGGGGAYGACTCCTTCACCACCTTCTTCTGTGAGACKGGGGCTGGCAAGCACGTCCCACGGGCCATCTTTGTGGACCTGGAGCCCACCGTGATCGGTGAGTGCACCCTAGCTGGGTAGTGATAGTGGTCACTNGGGGCTGGCAAGCACGTCCCACGGGCCATCTTTGTGGACCTGGAGCCCACCGTGATCGGTGAGTGCACCCTAGCTGGGTAGTGATAGTGGTCACTATTTCTGGGAGTCTCATTTCAGGACACTCCCTGGAGCTGACACAGCCTGGAGTGACCCCATGGGTGGGTAGCAGGCAGCTGGTGCTCATGGTCTGCTGACAATATCCTGCACTGGGTTCGACCTGAGGGCCCTTTTTTCCCCCAGGAGAAGCCACAAACCTGAGCACCTGCTTTTGTTCTTGGAGTGTCCTAGAGTCAGCGGTGCTTGTACACATGTGCACAGAGAGAAACCAGCCCAACCGGCACGGCAGCTCCTGCTGCACTGTGGGCAGGCAGCTCCCGATGGGTGGGAGAAGCTGAGCTGCGCAGGGAGGTGGCAGCCACCTCCTGATGCCAGAGAAACCTGATGCTGGTGTTGGCTTTGCTGACGTGTGGGTCCTTGGCCATGCCACCGGCAGGCGGAGCCAAGGTGAGGGACGGCTGCTAGCGCCCACTTGTCTGCTCAGCGGCCGGCTCAAACCAACAGCCTCCACCGGGCCCAACCTGCCCCTCTTCTCTCCTAGATGAGGTTCGGGGAGGAGTCTACCGCCAGCTCTTCCACCCTGAACAGATGATCACTGGAAAAGAGGATGCTGCAAACAACTACGCCCGTGGGCACTACACCATCGGCAAAGAGATCATTGATCAAGTGCTGGACAGGATCCGCAAGCTGGTGAGTGGCTGCAGGAAGGGGATGTGTTCTCCTGTCTGGGGTCCAGCATCCTGCTGGGACTCAGAACACACTGCACACCCTGCTGTACACAGGGAGGGATCTTCTGCTGACCAAGTCAGGGGGAGACCAGGTCCTGAAGGGACAGTCAGACCGCCACAAAGAATTGAATCTCAGAGCAATCTCTCCTCATCTCTCTCCACAGGCTGACCAGTGCACAGGCCTCCAGGGATTCCTYGTGTTTCACAGCTTTGGAGGCGGCACTGGCTCTGGATTCACCTCCCTGTTGATGGAGCGACTCTCAGTTGACTACGGCAAGAAGTCCAAGCTGGAGTTCTCCATCTACCCGGCACCACAAGTCTCCACCGCTGTGGTGGAGCCCTACAACTCCATCCTCACCACTCACACTACGCTGGAGCACTCAGACTGTGCTTTCATGGTGGACAACGAGGCCATCTATGACATCTGCCGCAGGAACCTGGACATCGAGCGCCCAACCTACACCAACTTGAACAGACTCATCAGYCAGRTTGTYTCATCCATTACAGCATCACTGAGGTTTGATGGAGCTCTGAATGTTGACCTGACTGAGTTCCAGACCAACTTGGTGCCCTACCCCCGCATCCACTTCCCCCTGGCCACCTACGCYCCCGTMRTYTCWGCWGAGARRGCTTAYCAYGAGCARCTGTCRGTAKCYGAAATCACCAACTCRTGCTTCGAGCCGGCCAACCAGATGGTGAAGTGTGACCCTCGCCATGGCAAGTACATGGCCTGCTGCCTGCTGTACCGTGGGGACGTGGTGCCCAAGGATGTCAACGCCGCCATCGCCACCATCAAGACCAAGCGCAGCATCCAGTTTGTGGACTGGTGCCCCACGGGCTTCAAGGTGGGCATCAACTAYCAGCCACCCACGGTGGTGCCAGGGGGAGACCTGGCCAAGGTGCAGCGCGCCGTCTGCATGCTGAGCAACACCACGGCCATCGCCGAGGCCTGGGCTCGCCTGGACCACAAGTTTGACCTGATGTACGCCAAGCGCGCCTTCGTGCACTGGTACGTGGGCGAGGGCATGGAGGAAGGGGAGTTCTCCGAGGCGCGGGAAGACATGGCCGCTCTGGAGAAGGATTACGAGGAAGTGGGCCTGGACTCCTATGAGGATGAAGAGGAGGGTGAGGAGTAGAGAAGCCTCAGCCAAAAAGGACCATGCTCCTTCCCTGTGTTACCTGCAAACCCTTTGCAATAAACCGTTTCAGAGCCTCTGTGTCTCCCAATATCCCCCCAGCTGTATGGGTTTCTTGCCAGGTCAGGTGTGTGGTGAGTGCTTCAGCCCTGCTACTGGTGCTGCTATGCTTTCTCCCAATKCTCTGCTCCAGCTCCAGCTTGCCCCCTGTGCAGGTAAGAGCTCTGGGGTCCAGTCCCTGGTCCCGTGACACACATCCTACCCTCCTCGTTGCTCCAGCCAGGAGTGGGTACCGCTTCTTGTGTGATATATGGCCCTGTGTTCTATCCTGGAGCTCAGGAGAGCAGATTTAGTCTGAGCAAGAAAAGAATGGCAGCTGCTGGGTGTTCTCCCCATGTGCAGCCCAGGATAGGTGGGCTTGTCTGGAAGGATAGTAGCTGAAGCAGTGGGAGCAATCTGACACCTGTGGTCATGATGCAGGGCGAGGGCTATGCCCAGCTCTCTGGTGCAGTGGGTGCACCCAGCATGGCACGAACTCCYGCGGCTGCTGTACTGCTGTGTGTGGTGAGAGGATTAAAGGAGGGAAACGCTCCCTGTGAAACTGCTTGTCTGCATCTCGTTTTTTAGCCCTTCTCCATGGGTAGCCCAGCAGCTGGAGTCCCAGTGAGCCCTTCCAGCCTTGGCTGCTGGGCTGGTGCTGTCCCCATGCTCTGCTTACCCACCCCAGCTGCCTCCCAAGATCTGGCAGCTTCCCAGCCTGGCCATCACCTCCCCCTTCATGGGCAGCAGAGAAGTTCTGCCTGTACCCCTGCTGTCATCTGCCTGCCTGTGTTGATCCCTGCCCCACAGTGCCCAGCTCCGCAGGTTCTGAACAGCAGTGTCTGACTCCAGCTGCAGAGTTGTGTTAGCTCCCAACAGGAACATGCTGGGGCCAGGGATTAACTTTCCCTGCTTACTGCTAATGCTCTGGCTGTGCCGCCCTGGCTGGCCTCTGCTGCCCTTCCCCTCCAGCAATGCTTGGCTGCTTAACCCAGACAGCGTGCCYTGCTCTCCCCATGCCCCAACAGGAYCCCTCCCTGCCGACAGGGACACAAACACACCTCCGCAAGAACATACTTTACTTCAAACACAAGGCAACATTGGTGCCAAGAGCAATGGCAGAGTGGGCACTGGGGCCTCCACCTCCCTCCAACACAGCACCGGGATCCAGCCCGCAGCTCTGCCCCGGGCAGGAGCAACCTTCCTGGGGCACAGAGCTGCAGGACAGTGGCTCTCATCCCCAGGAGGGGTCCCACAACATCCTCTTCTTCTGCCACCCCCAGGGAAGGCAGCAGCTGGTGAGGGACCCATGTTTAGCAGCAGATCACATATCCACAGCTCAGGGGCACAGACCAAGGCCCAGGCAGCAGCATCCAGGGCACAGAACACTCCAAATCCAACACACCTCTGGCACAGAGCAGCTCTCCCCCAGGGCATCAATCTCCTCTGCAACAGGTCTGCAAGGCAGCAGGGATTAGGGCAGCTGCTTTTCCCCTGGCTCAGCCTTGGGATGAGTCACCACTGGAATGGGGTGGGCTCAGATCTGCGTGGTGTCCTGTCCTGCTGGTGCTGGCTGCAGCCCCTCCAGCTGGTGGAGGATTTCATTGATGTTGGGTCTCTCCTGGGGGTTCACTGTCATCATGGAGAAGAGCAGGCGCTGCAAGGCAGCCGAGTACCTGGAAGAAACACAGCGAGGGGAGGACCCATGTGGTGCACAGGACAGGGGGCCACCCAGGAATRGGGTCACCCTCCCTCTGCCCCTCACCTGGTTGTGGAGGGCAGCGTGAGGGGGTTCTGAACGGCCAGAGCCACACTGTCACCCTTCTGGAAGATGGCATCGTAGGGACCTTCTCCAAACATCATGCAGTACAGCACACAGCCTAGGGACTGGAGCGTGGTGGTGTCAGTGCAGCCCTGCAGCAGTAGGATGGGGGGCCAGAGGGCTGGATCCTTACCCAGATATCCGTACGCTCATCTATGACGCACTGGCTCGGCACTGTGAAGAGCTCAGGGGCACGGTAGGAGATGGTGCAGCGCTGGGCAGCCCAGTCCTGCAGAGAGGAGGATGGGGATGAAAGGACTGGAACGGGGTAAGGCTTGTGGGGTGATGTTCCAGGCCACCCACCTGCACAGCCATGGCCTCCTGAGAGCTGTTGACTTCGATGCGAGCTCGGTTCATGGAGCCCAGGTCCATCAGCACAGGCTGGTCATCCTCATCCAGCAGCACATTGGTGGGCTTGAGGTCCCTGCGGGGATGGACATCACCGAGTGCCCACTGGGGCCCTGCCAATCGCCCCAGCCAGCGCTGCCAGCCCTCACCTGTGTGCATAGCCCTTGCTGTGGATGGCCTGCAGCCCACGGCAGATCCCATGGAGGATGAGGAGGATCCGCTGCTCTGGCATGAAGGTCCCTTTCTCTCGTAGTGCTTCCACCTCTCTCCAGAGGGTTCCCCCCTGGCAAACACAAGCAGCTGGTCACCACTGCTGCTTCTCAGATGGTGGGGCAGCCAGGAAAGCCCCTCTCACCTTCACATAGGGCAGGAGAAGCCAGGCCTCGTGCTTGGCRCCCTTCTCTACCATGCAGTGGGCCACCAGGCGCAGGATGTTGGGGTGGTCGAAGAGGCCGTGCATCTCCACCTCGTGCAGGGCAGCCTGGCGGTCTTCCTTGTCGTGGCACAGGATGCGCTTCAGGGCGTAGAAGCGCCCATCCCGTAGCCCCTCCACCAGGTCCACGTAGCTGAAGCCCCTGCAAGGAGTACAGAATGGCATGGCCTGGGGGCTGTGACATCTGTGTTGGGGCCTTGTGCCCAGTCTCATCTACGAGCACCCAGGGGAGAGGGACAGAGGGCAGCACAAATCCCCCAGGTATGCACACTCTCCCCACCTTGCAGGCACCCGCCAGGAACTCAAAGCATCTCCTCTCTGCATGAAAAACCCCAGTGGCCCAATCACCCCCACACCCACAGCTCCATGCACCCACTTCTACTGCTATTCCAATTCTGGGAATGACCAACCCCTCCCTGTCACTCAGCACGAGAATCATCTGCCACACACAAGCACCCACTTTGCTGAAGCATCATAACTCACCAAGCCCAAGTACTTCCCCAGGYCCCAACATAACCTGAGCCTCAAGCATCTCCCCACCCTGCCCAAGCATTCCCTGTGCCTGAGCATCCCCCCCATGCCCATCATGCACAATCACCCCCCATTCCTAAGCATCTACCCATGCCTGAGCATCCCTCCAAAGCCAAATCATCTCCCAAGCACAAGCACCCCCGTGCCTAAGCACGCCCCCCACCCAAGCACTCCCCCTGCACAAGCATCCCCAGGCCCGGGTGCCTCCCATGCCCGAGCATCCCCCCCATACCCGAGCGCTCCCTCGGCCCGAGGACCCCCCTTGCCCGAGCAACCCCGGCCGAGCCCCCCCCGGCCCAGCCCCCCGCGCACCCCTCTGCCAGGCGGTGGAGCAGGAGGTAGCGCGCTCCCCCCAGGCTGACGGTGCCCCGGGAACAGACGCACAGCGTCTGCCCCATCGCCCGCCCGCGTCATCGCCCGCCGCCGCGCGTCACGGCCGCGTCACCCGCCGCGTCACCGAGCGGGGGGGTGGCGCTACGGCCGGGATCCCGGGCTGCCTCCTCCCTGCCCTGCGGCACCTCCCGGTCACCAGCTCTGTCATCAGCTCTAGCCCTCGGCCTGGGGATGTTTTCCTATCCCTCATCCCGCAGTAGCATCCCTCCGATCAGAGCTACAGCCGAGCTTTCCATCACCACTTCTGTGATGGAACAAACGGGCTGAGCTCAGTGGAAGGGTTCTGCCTGGTGGTGACACTTTTTTGAGGCTCCTCGTCCCCTCACTTGTGTCACTCACYAYCCCGGTGGGCACCAGTGAGGTACCMGRMCGGAGCGGGCATTGTGCCGCCTGCGTCCCCTGCCGGGCGGGCTTTGCGGGACCGATGTGCGGCTGGCCAGGCGTGGAGGGGCAGAGCCGCCCGCCTCTCCCATGGCCCCGCCTCAGCTRTTCCAGCTGCCTGCACTTGGGACCGGGAGAAGGAAGCGGCCGGCGCTGGCCGGGCTYCTTCTCGAATCACGTGAAGGTGGTGTCCACGTCCAGCTCCGTCCCCCATCCCGGGCCTGCCGAGCCCCCGGCGAGCATGGGGCTGCCGGCCCTCGGGCTGCTGCTGGCAGTGGGCCTGCTGCACACGCAGGTTAGCAAACATGGGAGGAAAGTTTGGGAGAAGCGCACAGGGCTGAGCTGTGAGGGATCCGCTGGGACGCCTCTGCCTTGCTTCCCGCTCTGTCTCTCTGCTCTTCGTGCATGCTCTGGCTCCCTCCTGCAGCGGCCCACGTCCCGCCCCAATGTCGCGCTTGCACTCCCAGCTCCCTGCCTGCCCTCGCAGCACTCACCCCAGCTGCACCCAGCTCAGCCGCCGGGTGTTTGATTAGCGGGAAAGAACCATCACTGGAGGTTGCCCAGCTCATCCGTCCTGCTCTGCCAGGAGGGCAGTTTGGTACCCACCTCGGGGAAGGGCTCCCCCAAGAACCAGCCCCATCAGTGGCTGTCCCAGGAAGCGTGGGAGGGGGCGGCTGGACCTGGGGAGGGTCTGCAGCCTTCCAGCTCTTCCTCTCTCCTGCAGGCCTCCCCCTCGGCTCGCTCCTTCCAGCTGGATTAYGAGCACAACTGCTTCCGCAAGGACGGAGCCCCTTTCCGTTACATCTCGGGCAGCATCCACTACGCCCGCGTCCCGCGCCCTGCCTGGAGGGACCGGCTGCTCAAGATGTACATGAGCGGGCTCAGCGCCGTGCAGGTGTAAGCCATGGCAATAGCTCTGACAGCACGCAGCCCACAGCCACCACGGGCTTTCTGGGATCAGTGGGAACAGAAACAATGGTGTTCTCTGACCACAGGGAGGAAGGATCAACACTTGCACTTGGCTGTGACCCCCAGGTCACCCCTCACAGACACAAGCATGAGTGTGGTCTAGTTCCAGCCCAGCCCGAGTTGCTKTACTCAGTTCAGGATGGAGCCAGTTCCCAGAAGCAGAGGGACCAGCTGGGGCGATGGTTCTGTCACCCTTAGCCCCTGCATGCTGATATCCCCTCTCACCCTAGCTATGTCCCCTGGAACTACCACGAGAYGCTGCCAGGAGTTTATGACTTCACTGGGAACCGGGATGTGGAAGCCTTCCTGGACCTGACAGCTGAGCTGGGACTTCTGGTGATCCTGCGGCCAGGGCCCTACATCTGTGCGGAGTGGGAGATGGTGAGCCCTGTTCCCAGCCTGGCACAGAGCGGTGATGGGTGGTCTGGGAAGGGCGCAGCAGGATTGGCCCTTCTGTCTGTCACACCGACTTGGGTGCCATGCCCACTGTGCCCAGGCTGCTGCCCCACAGCCCCACATGCTGCACTGGTGCCAAGCACGGGCATTGCACTGGCTGATTTCAGCTCTGTGCCAGTCCAGGCTGCTGAGCAGCTTCTCTGCCTCCCTGTCTGCTCTGTGTGTTTCTCCAGGGTGGCCTGCCTTCCTGGCTGCTGTGGAAACCAGACATCATCCTGCGCTCTTCTGACCGTGGTGAGGCTCAGCACAGAGCTCTGGCCATTGTATCCTTACAGGCTGATGCCATGCCTGGCATGCTGGTGTCTCTCCACACACTTGCCAGCTTTGCATGCATTGCCTTCCCCATCATCTTCTTCAWCTTTTGGGAACCCCGTACTTTGTACTCCACCTCCACTTCCCCTTCTCGCTTGACCCTGCCCCATCTGCTCTGTCTTCCTCCTGGTAGGCTGGCTGTGGGTGGGCTGGAGTGGATGCTGCAGTCAGGCTGAGCAGCCCTCTGTCCCTGCAGCCTACCTGGCAGCTGTGGACTCCTGGCTCCATATCCTGCTGCCCAAGATCAAGCCACGCCTGTACCAGCATGGGGGGAACATCATCAGTGTGCAGGTAAGGTTCTGTGGGGCCCAGCCCCCTGCCTTGCTCTGGATCATCTTTGGATGTGCCTGAAAAAAGCCACCTGTATCCTCTACACAATGATCTTACCCAGCACAGCTCAGATAAATCCCTCCTGGCCTCTGGGCGTGGACCTAAAGCCAAGGGCTGRGACTCTGAGGTCCCTGCCATCACCCCAGTTGTGGTTTGAGGGATGCTGGCAGAGCTGGAACTTATGGTGGGGCTGAAAGATTATGCTCAGGACCACCTGGGGATTGTCAGGACATCTGATGATGTCTGGAGGAAAGGGAAGAGCTGAGTGCTAAACCCAGTGGGACCTGGCTGCAGCCCTGCCATGTGCACCCTGGGTGCCAGCCCCTGCCCTGCTGGCAGGTGGAGAATGAGTATGGGAGCTACTATGCCTGTGACCATGGATACCTCCGACATCTGCTGGGCTCCTTTCGGGCACTGCTGGGGAGCGAGGTGCTGCTCTTCACCACCGACAGCACACAGGCAGAGGAGCTGCGCTGTGGCACACTGCAGGGGCTCTACGCCACCATCGACTTTGGCCCAGGTACCCCTATGGGGGAGGAGGAGAAGGGGAGAGGGGATGAGGCTCTCTTCTCTATCTTGCTTAAATCTCCCTCCGTCCACTGCCACAGGATCCAATGTGACAGAGGCATTTGGTGCCCAGCGCCGTGTGGAACCAAAGGGGCCCCTGGTGAGCTTGGCATGGGTGTAGTGGGAGGAATAATGGGCCCAGGCTGCAGGTGAGCAGGGCTGACATCCAGCTCCAGGCAAGTGACAGTCCTTTTTTCCTCCAGGTAAACTCTGAGTACTACACAGGTTGGCTGGACTACTGGGGGGAGGCACATGCCAGTACCAGTGCAGYGTTGGTGGCCCAGGGGCTGGAGGACATGTTGCAGCTGGGAGCCAGCGTCAACATGCAAGTAGTCGGCTGGCAGAGGGCACAGCCAGCAGGGGARTGGGCATCACCTCTTGCCTTCATCCCACAGGGATCAGGCCAGCAGGTCCTGTGGGTGCAGCAGGGAGGGGCAGTGCCTGRTGAGCCCCTGCAGGGTCTGTGGGGGTGCTGACCAGGCTCTCTGGGGTGTATCACAGGTACATGTTCCATGGAGGGACGAACTTTGCCTACTGGAGTGGTGAGTAGAGCCTTGCCCTGGGGAGGGAGGGGAATACTATGGGGCTGAGGGGCTTYCCTTGGCCATCCCTGAGGACCCCGCTTCAGGCTCTTGTTCTGTCCCATGGGACACATWGCCAAGGGCCCTTGAACTCAAGCTTGTCCTCCCCTGGGGACTCCTTTTGTCCCTAGGTAGGGGCTCACAGTTCTGGGTTGTGCCCCACCACTGGACTGCAGCCAGCATGGGGCTGGGTTCCGTGCCCTGGGCTGTGCCAGAGCCCCTTCCTCCAGCTCACATCACTTCCCTGGCCAGGTGCTGACTACAAGGACCAGTACAAACCAGTGACCACCAGCTATGACTACGATGCCCCTCTCTCDGAGGCAGGAGACCCCACCGAGAAGCTGTTTGCCATTCGCACAGTCATCAGCAAGGTAATGACCCTGGCAGCAAGAAGGGGACTCTACTGGGCACTGCTGCCTGTGCCAGTACAGTAGAGGGTACCAGAAGGGCAAGGAACATCTCCCTGCTTGCCATGGGTGGCAGCTGACAGTCTGCTGTTCAGTTCCAGCCCCTGCCAGTTGGTCCGATGCCACCTGCCACCCCCAAGTATGCCTATGGCTGGGTGGCCCTGYGGAAGGTGAGTGCCCATCCCAAGGGCTGTACTTACCCAGCATGGYACTGCTCAACTGCCCAGCACCCATGCCTCTCTGCAGCATGCTGACCTCCTGGATGTCTTGGACGTGCTGTGCCCCTCTGGCCCTATCCAGAGCCAGTTCCCTCTCACRTTTGAGGCCATAAAGCAGGTGAGCAGCTGGTATAGTGGGGGACACTTGGGGAGACACTCYTATCTGCCTGGCCCTGGCTCTGGGGCAGAGGAGCAGAGCTCAGTTCGAGCCCCATTTCCCTTCCTGTGCCACTGCACTGTGTCCTGCAGACCCATGGCTTTGTGGTGTACCACACACAACTGCCCTGGGATGTCCCAGACCCAGCCACCCTGAGTGCACCTCCTCACAGCATCTGTGACCGTGGCTACGTGATGCTGCAAAAGGTGAGGCTGTGGGAGCACACCAGTCCCTGGGACAGTGCTCCTGAGGGCCAGCAGTGGGGCTGTGCCATGCCAGGGTCTCAGGGACAGCCAGGATACTAACAGCCACTGAGTCTTTGTGGCGTGGCTTTTGGGCCCAAATTTGCCCCCTTAGGGGGCAGAGAGCGGCCCTGGCTCTGGTGGGGCTGGCAGCAGGATACTATGTGCCTGCTGGCCGTGTTGGGGGCAGTGGGGTCTGAGCATGGGGCAGCAGCACTGTCCTTGTGGCTTTAGGAGTACCAGGGAACGCTTGAGAGGGACAGGCGGACAGCACTGCTTGTAACGGGCAGGACAGGTGACAACCTGGACGTGCTTCTGGAGAACATGGGCAGGATCAGCTTCGGGGCCAACACCAGTGACTTCAAGGTAAGGGGACAGGGCCCTGAGGCTCCAGACAGGATGGCCTGGCAACCCATGTGACCAAACACCCCTTCTACTGCCACCTGTGACAGACTCTAGCCTTGGTGGGGCCACCCCCAGTCCTGCTACCTGGTTCATCTGAAACCTGCCAGGATAGGGCTCAAAGACTGGCACCCCTCTCCCACTTACACTGCCACAGCTGCCAGGGCACTTCACTCCTTAGACGGGACCCCATCCCACCTTCACTGCTGCAAAAGGGAGATGCCATGGAGGGTGCCAAGCATCCTGATTGTGGCAGATACTGCTATCTCATTTTCCATCCTGTTCCATCTCAGGGCTTGCTAGGAAACCTCTCATTGAACTCCAGTCCACTTAGCAACTGGTTGATCTATCCCCTGGCCATAGATACTGCAGTCCAACAGGGCTGGCCCCACGCTGCCCAGCCAAAATCAAGCAGTGGGGGCAGAGTGGGACCAGCCTTCTATACTGGGACCTTTGAGACACCTGGCATTGCCTGGGACACCTTCGTCAAGTTCCCAGGTTGGAGCAAGGTAAGCCAGTGCATTACTGGGGAAAGGGGATAAGGGTGGACTGGGACACAGCTCAGTCTCATCTCCATCATCTTCCAGGGACTGCTGTGGATAAAYGGCTTCAACTTGGGCCGGTACTGGACCTGCCGTGGGCCCCAGCAGACCCTCTTTGTGCCTGGCTCAGTGCTGCATGCTGAYCGCCCCAACAACATTACAGTGCTGGAACTGGAAGGGGCACCTCTCAATCCTCTCTTGCTCTTCCTCGACCAACCCTTTTTCAACAGGACACTCAGCTGCAACACCACGGCCCTGGAGTAAACACGGCTGCTGGGCACTGGCCTCATCTCTCACTGGGGCKGCGGAGAGGGCAGGGGGTTGGTGGAGCACAGAGGCTAAGGAAAGTGGCACAGGTTCTGGCACAGACATGCAGAGCTCTTGCCCTTCTCTGGGGTCAGGCAGGGCCTGTGTTAAGTATGGGGCCCAGGATTGAGCTTGATTTGCATGTCTAAGCCACATTCATCCCAAATAGTTCCAGTATTCATGCTGACTCCCCCCATGCTCAGGGGGGTCAAGGCACCTCTTTATTGACAATGTAGGCAGAGGAAGTAGTTGCTAATGTGACAAGGCTGAGATGCCAATGGCAGCCAGGAGAGGAGAGGTAAAAGCACAGTCTCAAGGGTGTCCACAGGCATGGCTGTAGGTAGCTCAGGGCTGTAGGCTCTGTACGTGTCAGGATCTGTCCTGCCTAAAGACAGCAACCTGTGAGGTAGCCATGAGAAAAGCTGGCAACAGGATGCCCAGACGGAGCCAGGCCGCCAAACAGTCCAGGCCCCTCATGCCAGGATATGGAGACTTCTCAGCTGTTAACATCACCAGAGTCTCCACCCAGAGTGATATTTATGCCTAGAGCCTTGCCAGAGCTGCCCTGGACAGTTACRTGGCCAGTTCAGTCCCTCTGACCATTGCTCAGTCCCTCTGGGCTGAGAGCACAGGCTCTCCCTTGCTGCACAGCCAGGGCTCAGCTGTGTCCCCACCACATTGGTCCTTGGCAGATGACAGCAGTCTCCAGCATCAGGTGTGGCCAGCCTGGGCCCGGCGATGGGTTTGCAGGCAGGCCGTGGAACAGAAGGAGAAGTCGAGGTAATGGAAAGGGATCCGTCCCAGCAGGGACTCTCCACAATGCCAGCAGCGGCTGCAGGGAAGAGCAGAGCTGGTCCTGAGCTAAGGGGACACTTGGAAAAGAGTTAGAAGAGGAAAGGACTGCCTGCCTGGCGTGTGACACAAGACCCTAGCAGCATGAGGGAGCTGGGGCTCCTCTGGTTTTACGGGGCTGATGTGCTCACCCAGCAGCCTGGCCAGGACATGCTCCTGGAGGAGATGCTATGCAGGAGCATGGTGTGAGGTACATTGAGGCAGAATGAACATGGGGGCACTTAGCTCTATAAAGGTTTTAAAGCCTCTGCCCAGATCCGCACAGGCAAACCTGTGGGGTGGCAGAGGAAAGTGAACAGAGACACAGGAATGGCTGGGGCATTGGCTTGCTGTAGATCTGGCTGCAAGTGGGCCAAGTCATCCTTTGCAAAATATTTCAGGGGAGGAGGGCAAGGGAGAGAGGAAGCTTTTACACAAGCACTACAGGGAATTGAGTGGACAGGAATAGCTTTAGACTGGGAATGAGAACTGAAGCAAGAAGGGCAAGGAACAGCTCTGCTGACATGGGAGAATTTGTCTGCAGAGCCATGCTGCTGGCRTGGTTACCTGATGTTGGAAAGAGTTGTGCCAGTGTCCTGCAGCTGTGCAGCAAACCTCCGTTCAGCAGCCAGGGCTCTCTGGGGAGCAGACACAGCTCAGTCCCCCGAGCCCCTGGGAGCTGCTGTGCCCAGAGCCCACCACAYCARCACTGCTGTAGCTGGGCTGGATCCCTTCCCAACCCTCACCTTCTCCCTGTCAGACAGGGCTGCAAACCGCTGCTTCTCTTGCTGCTCCTGCTCCCAGCGTTGCCGCTCCTCCCGCTGTGCTTGCTCCCGTTGCTTCCGCTGGGCTTTCTGTGCCCGCTTCTTCTCCAGCTTCTTGGCCTCCATCTCCTGTGTCAGGGGCCCTGGCACCTGGGGGCAGAGGGCAGGCAGCATCTSCCACTGAGCCAGGGGAGAGGAGAGCAGTGCTCTGGGGTCCCCCTGCCGGTGAGGGCAGAGGGCCGGCACGCACCTTGGCACGGCTGTAGTCGTACTTGTCTGGGTGCTCCACCATGAACTTGCGGAAGGTGTTGCGTGTCAGTCTGTCAGCAGAGACACAGTATGGGGTTCTCTCCTGCTTGTCCCTGTGAGACAACAGAAACCAGCTCASTCACCCTGCCATCTCACTGCCTGCATCCCACTGGGCTGTGAGCCCAGAGACTCAGCAGAGATGGGCAATGTGTTCTGCAGGCCACAAAATCACAGCCAAGGAGGGGAAAGTTCCTTATTCCTATCCTGGAACTCTCAAAATCAACTCCTTGCCTCTCAAACCACATGCATGGGGCTTTTGTCCCATCCTAGCCCTTGGAACTGCCTACCGGTAAACCTGGGTGCAACTTTGAGGCAGTGCCCACCTGCTGCCATGCCACACCACGCAGAGAGAGAAGGTTCAGCTCTTAGGCCTCCCACAAAAACCCCAGACATCCCAGGTGGTAGAGACCAATCCTGGCTGTCCCCGTTTCCTGTGGCTGGTACAGGAGTGAGTTGCTGGTGTTCCACAGCAGGGGTTGTGAACCACTGGGCGTCCTGCAGCCGTACCTGAGGGCAGGGTCTGCCCCTGCCTCCAGCAGCAGGCACACAGCCTCAGCCTTGCCTGCCCGTGCTGCCACGTGAAGCAGGGTGCAGCCACGCTCATCCACAGGCTGGTTCAGGAGGGAGTGGGCCATATCCACAGACTGTGCATCCTTCCCACCCTCGCTGTCCCCTGGCAGGCCCCTGCTCTCTGGCACACCCAGGAGGTGCCGCAGTGTCTGCACATCTCCTGTCTTGCAGGCAGTGAACAGGGCATCGCAGAGCTGGGTCTGAAGGTGTCCTGTTAGGGAAGAACAGGAGAGGAGTGTGATGGGCAGACTGGGCAGAGCAGCACTCTGATCTGAGTAGGGAACACACACAATGCATCATTTTGCTAGCTGAATTTGGGCAGGACCTCCAGCACCTTCAGAGTCTGTGGTAATGTGCCATGGCATTGCRGGGCACTGCTGGCAGCAGCAAAGTCCTCTCCTGAAGTAAGATCCACTCCAATCCTCCCAATGATGTGGCTTAACCCGGCACTGCCTGCCCCCCCTGGTTCAGAACTATGGTTCCAAAGACCCATGACTGCAYTAAAGACTTCTCACACCCAGCTGTTCTGGGCACCTGCATGAACATGTGCTCTTCACCCCACTGAAAAACCACCAGTAAATGGGGCAGGCATCCAGCCGATGCAGCTCCCAACCCCACTTACCTCCCTTGCCCCAGGGAAGCAGCCCAGCCTCAGCTTCCTCCTGCAGCTCTGTCGCTGGCTCCAGGCTAGGCTGCCCACATTGGTATCCACTCTCTTCAGCACAAGGCCCTGCACAGGCAACACATGGTGAAGAGGGTCAGGATCAGCCTGCATCCCAGCCGTGGCCTTCCTACACTGCTGTTGCCAGTTCTTCCCCCTCACCTTTCTCCACCTTCTTGTCCCTCTTCTTCCTCCTTTTGCGGTTTCGCTTGGGCATCACTTCGAATTCCCGGAGGTCCAAGGTCCCCAGTGTCACTTCCACAGTCTCCAGTTCCCCTGCAAGGCTTTCCTCCTCCTCTTCCTCCTCCTCTTCTGGGGCTGAGGGGGGTGATAAGACAGGGGTTAAGGCCCCACTCACAGAACAAATCACTCGGGGCTCTCAGCCAATAATACCCTGTCTTTTTCCTCTTCAGCCAAACTCTCCAGATGCCCTCTGGGCTGCAAATCAGGCCTGTGCCATAACATCACACTCCTCCTGCTTGCTCAGAGTCACGTGTCCCTCTATGGCTCAACTCACCAGTTGTGTCCTCCTGTGGGGGATCCACCTCTGCTCTCCGCTGTCTCTTCTGCCAGACCTTCCGGGGGGACCCAGTGATCTCCTCCAGTGGTGTGTCCTTCCCTGGGCAGCAAGGGTGCTCCTGTCATTGCCTGGGGACAGGGAGCACCCTACGTCTCCAGGGACTGAGGGCTGAAGAGCTAGCATGTCCACCTCATAGGCTAGTACCCCCTAATGCACAAGGGACCATGTCACCCCACCTGYCCCGACCCACAGGGACGAGGGCTGGTCCAGCTTACCATACACCTGCAGGCTGGCCAGTGTGGTGTGSACTCGCAGCACCTCTCGCAGGGTGGCCCTGCGGGTGCTGAGGGGGATGTGGCAGATGCGAGGGTCCCCTCGGGTGAGGGGTGGGTTCCTGCCACCAAAGAGCAGCGCACGGTTGTGTCGAGGGGCACGGATGAAGATGCGCTGAGCCTCATTCAGGTGCTGTGCCCAGGCTATCAGAAGATCCTGAATATCCTGGAGAGAAAGGAGCAGCACTATGGGATCCTGAGCACACTATGTGGCAAACATAGCTCTGAAGCACCGACAGATCCAGGACAGAGTAGCCTCAGTTGGGCCCTGCCCCTTTTCCAGAGCCCACCATCCCCACCATGCCCTCCAGCAGCCATGTGGTGCCACCCAACAGWGCCAGTCAGGACCACTCTTGCTGCCAAGAGCCCAGCACTGTGGTGCATCCTCACCTTGAGCAGCGCAGCCTCATTGTAGCGGCGCAGAGAGGCCCCAGCCGATCTGGGTGCCGACCCCTGGGCGTCCCKAAGGCTCTGCACTGTGCCCCGCCGTGCTCGCACTGTATAGCGGTGGAAGGTCTTRTGCTCCTGCACCTGTGGGCTGTGGAAAGGGGCAGGCATAAGCAACAGAGCTCAGTGTGCATGGGCTTGAAATGCAAAAGCAGCTCCACCTGACTGCCCAGAGGGGTAATCCCGCTGTTCCCCTGTACTCACCCCCGGAACACTGCACCTGCGAAGTGCCCACCGCCCATCATCAGCACAACCCAGCACGTGCTTGCACTGAGGCTCTGCAGTGATGCTGTCAGCTCCACCGGCTCCTCAATGCCACCCTGATAACAGAAACACTTGCTGGTACCCATGGCATTACCTCTTTACCTCTTGCTGCCCCCAGGACAGACAGCAGCCCCTCTGCTGGCACCAGAAGCAGGTTTCTGGGAGCACCCCAGAGAGAAAAACCAGGCCACCAACTAGTCTGGGGCTCTGACCGGGCACCAGAGGCCACCCCTCCTATCATAGGAGGTAGGGGACTGTCAGGCAGATGTCTACACCCCAGTGCCACCCACCTTCTCTGGGCTCCCTCACCCAAAAAGCCGGCTGTGACTTGCCTTCCCAGCTCCCAGCACACAGCGGTATGCAGAGATGAACTGGCCCTTCGCATTGCGGAGCAGCACCTTGTGGGAGCGGGGAATCTGGGGGGTCTCACAGCTGTCACTGGCAGAGGGTGGCAACTCTGACTCACTGCTCGCATCAGAGCTATCCGAGTCAGATCCTGATATGCTGGATACATCACCTACAACGGAAAAAAAAGATGCAGTGAAACAGAACAAAGATAAACGAACAGCCTACCCAAAACTCTAAAAATTATTTAAAGGGCAAGCCCACAACCCCAGAAATGTTGTCAAATACCCTATATATCAAAAGGGGGCTGTGGTGCCTGAGGAGATAGGAATTTGGGGCTATGGATTCCAAGGTATGCTTATGAAGGGGCTCAATTATAATGCCCCCTTCTCCCTATAACAAATCATAAGGGTTCAGGAGCAGTACTGGACCCTGAGAAGACCCCACAGGGACAGAATAAAGGGACCCTATAATAGCAGAGGGCTTCATCCCTGCACAGAAGAACCCCAGTGAAGTTGCTGACAGCCCTGAGCTCCAATTCAGACTGCCCCATTTCTGACCTGTGCGAGTTTTCTCCTCAAACACTTCTGCAGGCAGTGTCTGGCGCCCCAGGAGTCGCTGCTTCAGGTTGAAACGGTGCCAGTCAAGACGGTAGTGCTCAGTCTGTGGAGCAAAAAAGTATGAGCTGGCAGCATCTTGGTGGTCCGTGAAAACCATCACCACCAAAGGGCATGAGGTGCCAGACCCCAAGGACTAAACTGATGCTGGGATCCTTCAGCAGTCCTGACTGGAAAAAAGCAATATATTAAGGAGTTACCCATGAAACAGGTAAGCTAAACAAGTACAGGCCTGTGCTGCACTTTCCATTTACTTCCAGTAAATTATACTTTTAATCAATMATATACAAGGTTAGAGTGCCAGGTCTGAATAGGATATGAGTAGTTTGCTCCAGCAAATAGTGCGCACTGGGCTGCACCATGCTGGGGCTGAGCTTCCACAGCAGGATCCCACYAGTCATGCCAGCCCCACTCCCATTTCACACTGCCTGCTCAGCCTTGCTCACCTGCTCCTCCCGGCTCCCAAACGCCTGCCCGCAGGTCAAGCAGCACATCCTCTCYGGCACCTCGGTGACCCCATTGGCCTTCTCCTCACAGCTGGGTGCTGCAGGTTTCTCTGGAAGAACAAGAAAGGGCTGTGCACAGGCRGCCATGCAGGCTGCACTGCAAAGAGCAGAGCCTCCTGGGTCCCACCCAAAGAAACCTCCTGGCCACCCAAAGAAACCTGTGGTTGAAGGAGCTTTCAGGACTTTGRGGCATCACTGAAAAAAGCCCATTTACCTACCCACCAGGCAGCTCCCATGGCCTAGCTCCGGGTGATCATCTAAGCTGTGCTGGGGACATAACACCAAACCTGTGGTGGACATGAGCTTGGCCAAATACCTTCCTGCCGCCGCACCCGCAGAGCCCCGCTCCAGCCCGCAGAGCCCCACGCACCGTGGCTCTCCGGTGCCCGCTCGGCAGTACCCGCATCCGCAGCAGCTCCGGTGACAAGGGTCAGCCCGCGCAGGAGCTCAGGGTCCTGAGCRGCTTCAAACACGGACCTGCTCTCCGGCATCGCTCCTGCCCCCAGAACRTGGGACAGCGCCTGAGTAATGCTATGGCACGGAACCCGCCGGTGATCGCACCGACCCCCGCCCCACCGGCCCACCGCTCCGCCCCCGGTCGAGCCCTCACTGTGTCCGGGACCCTCCCGCCGCCGCTGCCCCGGGAATCCCGCACCGTGCCCGGGGCCACTACGGCCACTACTCCCGCGATTCCCTTCCCCAAGCCGGCCGTACCCCCAGCACCCCGCCAAGCCGGCCGTACCCCCAGCACCCCGCCACGCTGCTGTCCCCCATCACCGCCCCAGGGTCGCACCCCCGTGACCCCGAAGCCGCTCCCCCGTGCCCGCCCCGCCGCTCACGCGCTGCCGCCGCCGCCCGGCCCGGAAGCGCCCGTCACATCCCGCGCGCCACCGCCTCGGGGCCCGCCCCCCGCTCGCCCATTGGCCCAACGCGTCCCACCCCCCGCTCGCCATTGGGCGCCGCGCCCGCCAATCGCGGCGGGGCCGAGCGGGCCGGGCCGGGCCGCGCCGGGCCGGTGCGGCGGCGGGGCCCCGCCATGGCCCACTTCGAGACGCAGTACCAGCGCCTGGAGAGCTCCTCCACCGAGTCTCCCCCCGGTGGCGGCGACCTGCTCGTCCACGTCCCCGAGGGCGCCAAGTGTGAGCGGCAGCACCGGCACCGGGGGTTTGGGGCCTGGCCGGCGGCGGGGTGCGGGAGAGGCCGGGGACGCGGGGGAGAGGCTGGACACCGAGGGGAGCCGGGGTGGCCGCTGCGGGCTGGTTTGAGCCCTCGGTCCCAGGGGCAGCGGGGAAGGGGTGGGTTGTGCCGGTCACAACACCAAGAGTGGGTGTGCTGAGGCCCCCTCACCCTGTGTTGCTTCTTCCTTCAGCTCCGTGGCATCACATCGAGAAYCTCGACCTTTTCTTCTCTCGCATATCCTTTTGCAAGGCGGGGATCTGGTGGGATGTGTACCTCTCCTCCCGGGCTCTCAGTAGAGGGAAAACACGGGGGATTGGTGTAACTTGAAGCTAGGGCAGTGTCAGCCCCTTCCTGTAGGACACTACACAGCTCCAGAGGGGCTGACAGAACCCCCACACCTTGGGATGCTGTCACCTGATACGRGGTCATACAGGTGCTTCTAGGAATTTTTGAGAGAGTGATGATGGTATTGTTATATATACAGTTAATGCTTTATACTTTYAACAAGGTTTTATTGTTAGTGTGGCATTTACATTCTGAGTAACATAGGATTTTTGTGGGCAGAATCAGTGCAGTAAAATTTTATGAGTAGCGTAACACAGAATTTTATAATGTCTCTTAGTTTGTGGTTTTTAATAATCTGGACTCTCTATGGATGTAGAGTATCTTAATATATGGTTTGCTGTATCAGTATAATGATCATAATGTAGACTCAAAAATCACATGAATGAATGTRAGATACTCAGTCCTTAGACRAAGCAGATGACAAAGGGGGTGTCCCTGTCTACTGAGGGGTCCTGGGTCTCGCTGTCAAACACCAGCTTGATACAAGTTCCCAYGTAGGATTTGTAACTGCATGATTTTATGGATAGTGCTCTGGGTGCTGTTAATATTTYCCTGTTCTGTGATGGGGTCATCACSTCTGTTGGGTTGGCTAGGTGCCTGGGACCTTGAAGCACAACACGGAAGAGAGTAATTGGCCTGGTGCCAAGGAATCTTGAGGCCRGTAGGGAGGGGAAGGAGAAACCCGTTTGATTTATCTGCTTGGTTCACAGGACCTGCAGCACCTGATAACTGGGGAAAGGGTGACTCACTAATAGGTGACCCCCTCGGGGCCGGGGAAGGACTGCTTGCCTTATAAAATGGTGTTAGTTGTGCTGACCACATTGCTGGGGTCAGGAGCAGGCRCTAGGTGCCACTAAACATGTTTTTTGTCTGTCTGTCTTGTTCTGCTCTACCCTGCCCTTCCCTTGTGCAGCCTGAGTGCAGGCCAAGATTCTGCTCTGTGCTGGACCCCACTATGGGTGTTGAGTGGAAGAAGAAAGGAGCATGAATGAAGCCAAGTCCTTCTACCCCATCCATGCTTTAACTGGGCAGAGTGTGTTTTCCTGCAGTTCCTGGGAACCAGCTTGCTGATGAGTAGGGGCAGGAGGAATTTTCTCTTAGTGGTGAAAGGAGACTTGGTGGGGGAGCTGTGGAATACCCGTGGGACAGAGGCCTCTCCATGCTTTGTCAGAGAGGAATCTCCATGCTGTTCTCCTTGACTGTGGCCTTCACGTCTATAACCTGCATCAGAAGAATGGCTTCACTTGCATGCTCATTGGAGAGATCTTTGAGCTTATGTAAGTGCAGTTTCCTGTGTGGTGGCTGTGACGGCTGTTGAGACAACAGCCACAGGAATTGCCAAGCTCTTGCAGCTCTGTGGGTGGAAGGGCTCCTTTCTTAGTTGTCCTGTCTCCCCTTCATTAGGGTTTTCCATGCCCCAGACATGTATTTCACTCTGGGAAACCACTGCCTGTGAGCTTTCCTGCTGTCATGGCTGTGGGGTTGTATCTCCATGGTGTATGACCCCAGCTGCTTTGTGATTTGGGGTGGAGCAGAAGGGTGATTCCCTCACAACACTTCTCTTTTTTCACAGGCAGTTCATCTTTGTGGTGGCATTCACCACTTTTCTTATCAGCTGCGTTGATTACGACATCCTCTTTGCCAACAAAGCATTAAATCACAGCCAGCATCCTAGTGAGCCTATTAAGGTGACTCTGCCAGACGCCTTCCTGCCTCCAAATGTCTGCAGTGCAAGGTAGGGGCAGTGGAGGGCATGTTAGCCAAGCTCTTGCTTTCTGAAGTACTCAGGGCTCCTGTCTGGGCCTGTATCTCACTACTTGCCTGTTCTTGCTTGCAGAATCCAGGCAAACAGCTTCCTCATCTGCATCCTGGTGATAGCTGGGGTTTTCTGGATCCATCGACTCGTCAAATTTATCTACAACATTTGCTGCTACTGGGAGATTCACTCTTTCTACATCAATGCCCTGAAAATCCCCATGGTAAGTGTCTGAGCCAGGGACCACATGAGGGTCATAGGAGGCATTTGCTGAGTGGTTGGAACTTGCCTTCATGCCTCTCCACTTCTCCGTCAGAGCGCTCTTCCCTCTGCTCCATAACCACATGGTCCCCCTTCAGCCTCTTCTCCAGCTGCCATCTTACTCCATGTTAACCCCTCTCTACCCAGCCTGCCTCTGTGCCTGCTGGCACGTGCCTCTGCTGTATGCCCCCCAATATGGGTATTCTTCATGCAATGGCCTTTTTTCTGATCCCTTCCACAGAGAAGGCATGAGCAAGGATATCCTCCTATCTCCCTGGGATGTGAACAACCTCAGCTTCTGTGTTTACTTGGGAGGCTTGGACCTGCTTGGTGGTGAAGGTCACACAGGAGATCAGTGTGTTACAGATGGGGTTTGAGGCTTGCACATACATCCTAGTCCAGAGTCCTTGCTGTGATAGATGACATAAAGGGGTGTGTGTACATCCTTTGAAGGGAGAAAATGTATTGAGGAAGGTGGGGTGAGCCAAGAGGCTTGGTTTGTCCACAGTTTTTCAGTGGGCTCTCTTTTGGGACACTGCTTAAGTCCATTCTCCTATTTGTTTCTCCCTGCTGACTCCTAATGGCAGCTCTGGGAGGATGCATGGAAACCTGGAGCTGTGTTTGTGCCTCCTAGGCAGCTGGTGCACAGGTAGCTGGGAAACAGTCATCTATGCTAATCTGAGGGGTAAAGGGCACCAGGGCAAGGTRTGGGGTTTGCCTGCTGCAGGCGGAATCAATGCCAGAAGGTGTCTTATGTCCTGGACTTTGTCAGCATCCCAAAGTGTATGCTGGGACCTGCTCCTTCAGTGGGCTCAGCCTGGTTTGTGTACCCTGGATGCTTCCTGCCCCTAATCCTATTCCTTGTCCCCTTCCAGTCCACCCTGCCCTACTATACCTGGCAGGAGGTTCAGGCCCGCATTGTGCAGATCCAGAAGGAGCACCAGATCTGCATCCACAAGAAGGAGCTGACAGAGCTGGACATCTATCACCGCATCCTCCGCTTCAAGAACTACATGGTGGCCATGGTGAACAAGTCATTGCTGCCCATCCGCTTCCGCCTGCCCCTGCTGGGAGACACCGTCTTCTACACACGTGGGCTCAAGTACAACTTTGAGCTCATCTTCTTCTGGGGTCCCGGCTCCCTCTTTGAGAACGAGTGGAGCCTGAAGGCTGAATACAAGCGGGCCGGRAACCGCCTGGAGCTGGCTGAGAAGCTCAGCACTCGCATCCTCTGGATTGGCATTGCTAACTTCCTCCTCTGCCCCCTCATCCTCATCTGGCAGATCCTCTATGCTTTCTTCAGCTACACAGAGATCCTGAAGCGGGAGCCGGGCAGCCTGGGTGCCCGCTGCTGGTCTCTCTATGGCCGCTGTTACCTCCGTCACTTCAATGAGCTGGATCACGAACTGCACTCACGCCTCAGCAAGGGGTACAAGCCAGCTTCCAAGTACATGAACTGCTTTATCTCCCCGCTTCTCACCATCGTGGCCAAGAACGTGGCCTTCTTTGCTGGCTCCATCCTGGCTGTGCTCATCGCTCTCACCATCTATGATGAGGACGTGCTTGCAGTCGAGCATGTCCTGACCACGGTCACCCTGCTCGGGGTGGGCATCACGGTGTGCAGGTGAGGTGGGTCTGTGCTGCCCCTGTGCTCCTGGCAGTGCCTTGGGGAGCAGTGGGGCTGGTGACAGTCCRTGTAATCATGCTCTTTGCTTGCAAATGGATGTGAATCTGTGTGACTAAGGAGCATGGCTGTGGAGAGGCAGGACCGGGCTGGAGAAAGGGGATAGTACTGATCTTGGCTGCAGTGGTTGTGTGATATGAGGGCYTGGGCTGGCCAGAAGGTTACAGGTAGAGCTGTGGTATGGGCCAGTCATCCTGCCCTCCCAAGATGACAGCTCCCGCAAACTGAGGAGTAATGCTGTGATGTTTCCCTGTCCTGTCCTGCAGGTCTTTCATCCCTGACCAGCACCTGGTCTTTTGCCCAGAGCAGCTGCTGCGAGTCATCCTGGCACACATCCACTACATGCCTGACCACTGGCAGGGCAACGCCCACCGCTATGAGACCAGGGACGAGTTTGCCCAGCTCTTCCAGTACAAAGCGGTGAGCTTGGCTTAACTGAGGGGCTGGGGACTCACCCCCAGCCCTGCAGGAGGGAGAAGCTGCTGGAGAGCTGAACAGCTCCTGGGCTCATAGARGAACAAGGCAGCATTCTCAGAGATGTCCTGCCCCAGAAGATGGAGGGCTACATCTGAGGGCTGTCTTTGGGATTGTGGGTTTTTTGACCCTCAAGCTTGTGCTGAACCCATCATCTCTGTGCTCAGGTCTTCATCCTGGAAGAGCTTCTGAGTCCCATCATTACCCCCTTGATCCTCATCATCTGCCTGCGGCCCAAGTCCTTGGACATTGTTGACTTCTTCCGTAACTTCACCGTGGAGGTGGTGGGCGTGGGTGACACCTGCTCCTTTGCCCAGATGGATGTGCGCCAGCATGGCCACCCAGCGGTAGGTCCTGGGCTGCCCACAAGCATGTCTGCTCCTTAAGACCCACAAGAGGCCCTAACTCACCACTCCTGGCAGCCCACAGCCAAGCCACCTGCCTCTTGGTAGGGTGTCTGGGTTTGGCAGCACAGGTCACCAGCTCCAGAAGGCTCTTGTGACCCAGCTGTGATTATTGACGAGATGCTTTGGGAATCAGGCTGTGTCATTTCTTTGACCTTGTTTTCACAGCCAAGTGTTCTGTATCTCAGGAGAGTGGAATGGGGATTTGGAACTGGGCATTTAGAAAGTGTGACTGCTAAGAAGCTGGCCTGATTGTGCTTAGGAAAGAAGCAGCCCAGAGGAAATGGGAAGCATTTTCCATTATGCAGAATCTACAATGGAGGGAAAAGAGGTCCATCTGTTTCACATGCCTGGGAATTCAGGTTACTTGTTTAGGGAAAGACTTCCTAGTGACACAGTCATGACCTGGGAAGGGAGTGAACTCATTGTGGCAGGAAGCTTTTAAGAAGAGTAATTTGTTGACTGTAAATGTTCCTGCTGTGAGCTGGAGAGTGCAAGATGAGGCATTCAGCTCTGTATTTTGTGACTGTTCCTAGCTCCTCAGCAATTCTTGTTCTGGGACAGAGGTTGAACACACTGTACTTGTTGCTTCTTCCCCAGGCTGTGATGGCTGAAGGAGCATGGGGGCTTTTGGTGTAGCATCTGCTACATAGGGAGCTATGTCCTAGCTTGTACAGGGTGTTGTATGCTTTGCCCAGACTGCAGCATTCCCAGGTGAAGCATGGTTGTAAAGCAGATCCTGTCTCTCATTAACTTTCTGTTGTCCACAGTGGATGTCAGCAGGAAAGACGGAGGCCTCCATTTACCAGCAGGCTGAGGACGGCAAGACAGAGCTATCCCTCATGCACTTTGCCATCACCAACCCCAAGTGGCAGCCACCCCGCGAGAGCACAGCCTTCATCGGCTTYCTGAAGGAGCGGGTGCACCGGGACAGCAGCGTGGCACTGGCTCAGCAGGCTGTGCTCCCTGAAAAYGCCCTCTTCAGCTCCATCCAGTCCCTGCAGTCGGAGTCAGAGGTGCTCAGGCTCAGGGCGTGTGGGTTGTTCTTGGGGTGCTTGCTAGATGCTGGCAAATTTATCATCAGGCCCTCTGGGCAATTTTGCGCTTGGCTGTTATTTATCTGAGTATGCAAATATAATAGGTCAGCACCATCTGGGACGCTTCTGGGTTTCTAGAGACAGCAATGGGCTGTCCTGAAGCCCTGTGAAGTGGGAGAGGGCCAAGATAGCCCAGCTCTGTGTTTTTGGTGGGATTAGACCTCYGGCTCTGCACAGGACAGTGACTGTCTCCCTTTCAACTCTGCAGCCTCACAGCCTGATTGCCAATGTGATAGCGGGCTCCTCGGCACTGGGCTTCCACATGAGCCGGGACGGGCAGGCTTCCCGCCATCTTTCAGAAGTGGCCTCAGCTCTGCGTTCCTTCTCTCCGCTCCAATCTGCCCATCAGCCTTCCAGTGGCTTCCAGGCATCAGGAAGGGAGGGAGAGGGAACCCAGCCTCGTGGTGCCAGTGCCATGACAGCCTCTGGGTAAGCTGCTGGCTGGAGAAGGGCAGTCAGACACCTTGGGCATTCTTTTACCCTTTGCTCAAATGGCATCCTGTTGTCCTACATGTATGGTGGCATTTATCTCTGCAGCCTGGACAACAAGGGACATTCACAAGCAGAGTTAAAWGCAGGTCTAGGTGCTAGGTGCCAGGTGCCAAGGCTGGCCCCAAAGGATAGGGTCGGGGTCCTGTAGTTCTCCTGTGGGTACCACAGTGGTGAGAGACCCCCATGCAGGGAAGAGACAGTTGTGCCATAGCACAACTGGTCACATTTTGTATTTGGGGAGGTGTTGCAGAGGGCCTRTTCCTACCCAGTTCAGGAGCAGATCTCTGTGAGCCTGACATKAAGAGTGGAGAGGGGCTGGGCAGTGTGGGGGACACCTGGGCAGCAAACACTACTTGTGTGTTCCATGGCAGTGCTGATGCAAGGACCGTGAGCTCGGGGAGCAGCGCCTGGGAGGGTCAACTGCAGAGCATGATCCTGTCAGAGTATGCCTCCACTGAGATGAGTCTTCATGCACTCTACATGCACGAGGTGAGCAAGCCAGAGCTGAGCTGGCCAGAGGAGCCATGGAGCAATGCAGGCAGGACTGGGCTACTGTGTCCATTGTGACAAGAAAACCAGTGTGTGTGCAGTGCTGTGGAGAGGGTGTGTTTGGGCATCTGGTTTCTCCCACACAGCTGAGTCACTCATGTTTTGGCTTGCAGTTGCACAAGCAGCATGCCCAGCTGGAGCCTGAGCGGCATACTTGGCACCGTCGAGAGAGTGATGAGAGTGGGGAGAGTGCCCACGAAGAGCTGGATGCTCAGCGGGGTGGCTCTGTCCCCATTCCCCGCTCTGCCAGCTACCCCTTCTCCTCACCGCGGCAGCCTGCCGAGGAGACAGCCACACTGCAGACTGGTTTCCAGAGGCGATATGGTGGCATCACAGGTACAGGAACCAGGGCAGAGGTCTGAGTTCAGGTCAGAGCTCTGTAACTGATGACCTTTATGGACTGGCACGAGCAGCCTGCCTGCTGCTCGACACTGGCAGTATCCCAAGTAGCTAATCTTCCTTCTTGCCTCTCTTGCAGATCCAGGCACAGTGCACAGAGCCCCATCACACTTCTCCCGCCTCCCTCTGGGAGGCTGGGCCGAGGACGGGCAGTCAGCACGGCACCCAGAACCCGTGCCAGAGGAGAGCTCGGAGGACGAGCTTCCACCACAGATCCACAAGGTAAAGGTGATGGCTGTGGTTGAAAGGGGCAAGGTGTACTCTGATGCCACGTTGGGGTGCTGGCAGCTGGTTCTGGTAGGTGCCACATTTTCTCTCTCTGTCTTGCAGGTATAGCCTAGTTGAGTGGGGATCTCATGGGGCTTGCAGATTGGGAGCCACCTGGGCAGCAGGATGTGGCATCGGCTTGATTCTTCTCCTGTCCTGAGTGGACATTATATTGCCATCAATTGCCGAAGAGACAAAACTGCCAGGCTGGAGGCTTTGCTGTGGCACCTTGTGTCCAGCCATGTATCAAGYCAACGTCACTCTGACTTGTGGGGTGAATGCGTGTGTGAGTACATACCTGTGTCTGTGTTCACATCTGTGTCGTCCGTGTCGGAGGATCTCTGCAGAGCCTGTGGAAGCTGACATGACAGGACTAGCAGTGAGGAGCTGCTAGTGGACTGGTTTGGAGGTGACAGCAGCAGCTGCTCTTCAGAGGGATGTGTGATGGCATCAGCTCCATCCAGATGTGCGSCCAGAGCTGGAACCTGTCTCCAAAATGAGAGCAGGAGTTGTTGAGGGTGGTCTGGCTCAGCCTGTAGCACCACACTGCCCTGCCTGCAGCCCTGCGGAGGTGCCCAGGACCATGTTAGTCCTCCCAGAGAGGACCAGTGTTGTGCCACTCATCCCAGAGCAGGACAGCAGTGRGGCAGTTGCCCACTGCTCTGCCCCAGCACACTGCAGAGGGATGGGCCCCAGTGGATGCTGCTGCTGTGAGTACAGATGGGATATAGAGCTGGTGGAAACAGCTCTGGCCCAATCCAGGGATGCCAAAGCTCTTCCCTGACTCATGACAGCTGGCCCATTCCCTGCATGCAAGAAAGAGTCATTGGGGTGATGCCTCTGTGCCAGGGCAGCAGCATCCTCCCCACGTGTGGCACCCATGGGATGTGGGCTACTAGTGGGTCTTCCTGCAGTGCCAAAGAGACCCCAGTGTGGAGAAGCCCAGCATCTTCTGGGAGTGCTCGCAGCCCCCTCAGAACTCTCCCTGAAGGTCTTGTGCTCTGTGTGTTGGTTCATTTTCCCCAGGCACAAAAAAGGCCTTTTTCCCCATGCAAGGGTGCTGTTGTATTGGGTCTGTCCTGATGTGGCTGTTCTGTGGAACTGGGCCTTGCCTCTTCCCCAGGCAAAGGCATTGGTGCATCTCTCATTTCACCCCAAGCCTCCCMGCTCCTCCTTTTCTCCTGAAACCTTCCTTGTGCTTGCACCATGGTKTTAGCTGCTGTGGAAACCAAATACCATGCAGCTGTCTCATGCCTGGCAGAGCAAGAAGGGATATCCTGAACTCAGAAGAGAAAGGCACATCTCAACCCAGCCTTGGGATGGTGGGGGGAATCAGAATTCCCGCTGTGCAGTGTGGCCTCAGACAMGACCTTCCCACCATCCTTCTGTTTTTCCTCTCTTCTCTTTGCAGCTTCTGGGGATTTGCATCCCAGCTAACTCCTATCCACTACTTGCTTTCCATTCTCCTTGCCTCTGGAAGGGGCTGCTTGCTTTTGCCATGCCCTCTGCAAGCACTGCACACCCTCTGCTGTCCCTGGAGTCCAGGGCCGTCCCTCTTCTCCTCCCAGGGTTATTGCTCTCTGCCCTTTGAGCCTGGGATAGCTCCGAGCCACCTGCTGCCAGCAGTTCTGCGCYTGGGGAGCCTGGGCATGAGCAGGGCTAGGGGGCTTGCACAGGAGCAGGCTCTTTGGGGTGGCAAGTTCCCTATTGCCACAGGGAGGGCCGGGCAGGGCTGGAGCTACAGCTGCTCTGGAGTCTGTATGAGATCAAATAGAGTGTGCTAAAGCAGAACTCAGGGTGGGGATCGGCTCTTCAGTGCTGGGTTGGGACTCTGTGGACTTGGGTGTTGCTGGGATCTTTATGTGGAGGAGTGGCTGCAACAGCTCCACAGCAGCTTTAGCTTGGGGCTGTCACAGCTTGGTGAAAGGAAACAAAGTAAATCTCCCAGGAACTCAGATTTTCCAGTGGCTTCTCTTGGCACCCAGGCTGCTGCCTCTGTTCTCTGGGCCTATGGGATGCTGTGGCTGGGCTTCCTACTGGAGTTGCTGCTTCTCTGTACAGCTGAATGGCTGGAGGCAGTGCCCTGGGGCAGGGGGAAGCTCTGGAYTTTTCCCTGGGCTGGCAGGAGGGAGAGGCCAGGCATAGCAGGCCCAAGTCTTTGCCGCATGTTTTGCTTGTGTCGTCAGTGTCCCATGTGCATGGCGAGCCACTCTTCCTCATCTCCTCCTGAGGTGTGCGGGCACGGGGGTCGCTGGGGAGTGCGGTGTCGCAYTCCCGTGCCCTCGCTGTACAGCTGTATAGCCGTCTAATAAAGATGGGGTGTATCATCCCTGCCTGTGTCCGAGTCTCCCTTCGCTCTGTGATACCGCGCAGCCCACCTGGGCCCGGCCTGCAATGGCAGCAGAAAGCTGTGAGGAGCCTGCCGGCTGCTCCGGCGGCGCTGGGAGCTCCCAGCAGCGTAGAGCCAGCTGCGGGGGGAGGCAGGAGCTATATTTATCSCCGTGAGGACAGCGCCCCGTCCTGCCTGACCTCTAAACAGGAGGCCCTGCAGGGGCTCCGGGGGCTATCGCGGCACCGCAGGGCCGAGCTGGCGGTGGCGATAAGCGAGAGCGGGGCGTCTCACCTCATCTGCGGGGACACTCCACGGCCTCCGGCCCGGGACTGCGTCCCACGGCACCGACCCCTCCCTCTCCCCGACGCTGGACACCCGGGGCTTGGGGAAGGACACGCGCGGGGATTGCAGTGCCGGCGCCGGGAGGGAGGCGGGCGGGCAGGAGC
>NW_026623313.1:384928-455173 GCF_030028575.1 Malurus melanocephalus | reverse complement strand
GAGCGCGGCGGGGCCGCACGGCGGCTGGGCCGGCACGGCGGCGACGGGGCTGCGGCCGCCTCTCCCGGGCCTAAGCGGCGCCGGCACCGCCCGGGCATTGACCCGGCGCGGCCCCTGCCTCGCTCTCCGCGAGTGCTTCCCCGACGTGTCCGTGTCTTTTCCCTTGCCTCTTCCCTGCACGGTCCCGCGGTTCCCCGAGCATCCTCCGCATCCCCGGCCCCCTCCCCCACCCGCTCTGCACTGCCGCTGCATCGCCCCCGCTGAGACTGGTCCCGGCTCCACTCTGCCTTCCTATCCCTGAGGCTCCCCGCTGTCCCCATGTCCGAGGGCATCCCCGGGGCCCCGGATGGCTCATGGCCATGCCCATGSTAAAGTGGCCCTGCTTGCATGCACGGCGCTGTGTGTGCTGCATGCAGCATGTCATGTGTCCATGTCCAGCCCCATGAAAACCTTGCTGCTTGGTCATGCCATCCCACCATGAGTCCCTCTGTGCAGCCCATCCTGAAACCACAGCCCATCCTGAAACCTAKCCTCGTGCTTTCTTCTCTCCACAGCTGGTGACCTGCCAGGATGGCCGTGCTAGGGGGCTACTGTGAGGGCAACAATTCCATCACCCAGGCATGGGTCCAGCAAGGCTTCCAGCCCTGCTTCTTCTTCACACTGGTGCCATCTGTGCTGCTGAGTGTCTGCCTGTTGCTGGGCGCCCTGCAGTATGCCTGCTACGCCCGCTTCAGCCGTGCCATGGAGCCCAAGTACATTCCTCGCTCCCGCCTCTACCGCGGCCAGGTCCTGCTGTCCCTGCTCCTGGCCCTGCAGCCCTTTGGTGGGCTGCTGTGGCAAGGAGTGGGGCTGGGACGGCTCTATGGGTACATGTTGCTGCATGCATGCCTCTGGGCCCTCAGCTGGGGCTGTGCCATTGGCCTCCTGCAGCTGGAGCATACCCGGGTGCTGGCCCATGACCGGACACGGGGCCATGGCACTGTCCTCCTCCTCTTTTGGGCACTGGCCTTTGCTGCTGAGAACCTGACCCTAGTGTGCTGGAGGAGCCCTCTGTGGTGGTGGGCACTGGAGGACACCAACCAGAAGGTGGGCTGGGGGGCTGTGGGCAGGGAAAGGGGATGAGGCCCTTTTGGGGGTGGGAGGAGGCTGCAGCATCACAGTGTGGGGAGGGAATATGCACGTCATGACCTGCTGTGCCCAGGGTGTTTACAGTTGCACCCACACATCTGCTAGATGTTTTAGTCCCAAGCCCAGCTATCAGACATCTCTCCACACCCCCAGCCAGCTCAGCTCCTTCTTCTACCTGGTCCAGATCCAGGTACAGATGTGGAAATGTCTGCCTGCTTCCCACAGGCCTTTGKCCCCACTGTACCCCTCGGGTAGGTGCACTTTGAGCCAGAGGGCATGGAGCCAGATAAAACAAGGAGGAAGGAGGGGGTCTGGATGCTGGCTAAGGTGCTGCACTCAACCAGAGAATCCCATTGAGCTGCACAGGATGTCCTGTGGCACACTGTACCCCAYCCCTATGCCCTGCTCATTGTCTTTCTCAAATCATACCCATCCTATGCCCTGGGTTGTGCTAAGGGCCAGCTGAGACACCGAACTCTCACTCTCCATTCAGGTGCAATTTGGCTTCTGGCTGCTGCGTTACATCTGCACRTTCATGCTGTTTGTCCTGGGAATTAAGGCCCCGGGGCTGCCCCACAAGCCCTACATGCTGCTGGTCAATGAGGAGGAGCGAGACGTGGAAAACAGCCAGGCGAGTCCTGGGGTTGAAGCAGTTTTAGCATATGGCCAGGAAGGAGCTGGGGACAAAATGGAAATACAGCTGCCCTGGGATSAGTGTCTTCAGGAGATATGGGAGGAACAAGGTTTAGGGCGGCTCCCTGCTCATTGTCTGTAGGATGCAGCCCTGTTTGGAGGGTGGAGTGGGCACTCTGGAATGGGGCTGGGTTTATTGAGGTGTTGCCCAGGGGCATTGCCCACTGGGTTGGGGTGCCCAGGCAATGACTCCTTCGTCTGCTCTCCCCCAGCCACTCCTGACTGGTGCCAGCAGGACGACTTCCACGTGGAAGGATTTCCRGAGGAAGATGAGGCTGCTGGTGCCATACATGTGGCCGAGGGGAAACCACCTGCTGCAGGGGCTAGTGCTGTTCTGCATGGCACTCATGGGGCTGGAGCGGGCCATCAATGTYTTTGTCCCAATCTACTACAAGAATATTGGTGAGGCACCTGGAGCTTGGTGTGTGAGGCACTCCACAGCCCCACCAAGTGCTTGGGGGTGTGTGAGTGACCTGGAGGGCTGCAGGGGTTTGGCAGGAGCACAGTCCAGGGGATCAGGGTCCAGCGCTGGCTACTGAGGCTGGTTCCCACAGACACCCTGGGATGCTCCCTGTCCCTCCATCCTGACTTTTGCCACATTTTCCACAGTGAATGAGCTGACAGTGGGCGCTCCCTGGCACACCCTGGCCTGGACTGTCTGCAGCTACGTGGGCCTGAAGTTCCTACAAGGTGGAGGTGCTGGTAAGGACCACTGGGAAGGATGGGGCACTGGCGAGAGATACTAGGCACATCGTTAACAGTGCTGGGGTTTCCAGGGAACCCATATGCCCCATCACTGCTGCCCTCTCGGAATCAGCAACCAGGGCTGGTCCCAGGTTGGGAGAGTAGGTGGGCTTCATCCCAAATTCCCGTTTCCCAGCTGAGCTTTCTGAAATCTGCTGCATGCCCCAGTGAGGCTGATCTCAGTTGACTTTTYCATGTTGCCCTGCAGGCTCCACTGGCTTTGTGAGCAACCTGCGCACCTTCCTGTGGGTGTGGGTGCAGCAGTTCACCAACAGGCAGGTGCAGGTGCAGCTCTTCGCCCACTTGCACGGGCTGTCCCTGCGTTGGCACCTGGGGCGTCGCACTGGTGAGGTCCTGCGTAGCGTGGACCGGGGCACCAGCAGCATCAACAGCCTGCTCAGGTTAGAGTGTGCCCGTGGCAGGTGGGGGATGGCAGGGCAGCCCCCTGAGCTGGGCTGATGCCCATCCCCCTTCCCACCCCCCAGCTACATTGTCTTCAGCATCTTCCCCACCATTGCGGATATTGTCATCGGCATCGTTTACTTCACCTCCGTCTTCAGTGCCTGGTTTGGCCTCATTATCTTCGTGTGTATGAGCCTGTACCTGAGTGAGTGGTGGGGGTCAGGATGCAGGGCTGCCAGGCCGTGGGGTGGCAGGAGCCTGCCAGTGTAGCTTCCTTCTGTCCACAGCTCTGACCATCTTTATCACCGAGTGGAGAACCAAGTACCGTCGGGACATGAACACGCGGGACAATGAGGCCAAATCCCGGGCTGTGGACTCGCTTCTCAATTTTGAGACGGTACTGTAGGCATTAGGGGGGTTACTTAGCACTGCTTGGTGCTGTGGGAGATTATTTGGGTGCTGATACCAGCTCTGTGTCCTGCAGGTGAAGTACTACAATGCAGAGAACTATGAGGTGAACCGCTTTAATGATGCCATTGTCAAGTACCAGGTATGCAGTGCTCAGCACCAGTAGGAGCACCAAGGGCAAAGGAGCCAAACCTCACAGGCACTTGTGGGGGATCATCATGGGTCTGGTTTGGAGGTGGCAGTATCCCACAGGACTTTGCCTCTTCCAGGTCTCAGAGTGGAAGGTCAGTGCCTCGCTGGGCCTCCTCAACCAGACCCAGAACCTGGTCATTGGTCTGGGGCTGCTGGCAGGGTCCCTGCTCTGTGCCTACTTTGTCACTGAAAACAAGCTGCAGGTAAGGCTGATGCCAGCCTGTGCAGACCCCTGCTAAAGTGGGGCCCTGGGCTGGTGGTTACAGACCCCTATCCCTTGTCCCTTCCAGGTGGGGGATTTTGTCCTCTTTGGCACCTACATCATCCAGCTCTACACGCCGCTCAACTGGTTTGGGACCTACTACAGGTAATGCTGGGAGCTGTAGATGCACCTGGTGTTGCCCTCTCTGTGGGCAACTGGGTCAGTATGTGCYCCCCCAAATGCTTCCCTCTGCTCTTTGCTCTCTTCAGGATGATCCAGAACTCCTTTGTGGACATGGAAAACATGTTTGAGCTCTTCCACGAGGAGCAGGAGGTAGGTGCCTTCTTCTGGGTGGTTTCCTGAACCTTGCCCTTTGGCTCAGCCCATGGTCCTGTCCTGGGATAGGCTGGCTCTGAGGCTGCACCTCTCTTTCAACAGGTGAAGGATGTGGTGAATGCCAGTGACCTGCGCTTGGAGGCTGGGCAGATTGAATTTGAAAATGTGCACTTCAGCTACACGGATGGGTATGAGGTGCTGGGCACAGGGAGGGAAAAGTCTGTTATGGGACCTGGCACAAGGATGTGGAGCCACAGTGGCCCTGAGCCCCTCTCCATCTCCCTCTCCCAGGAAGGAAATCCTGCAGGACGTCTCTTTCTCTGTGATGCCTGGGCAGACCCTAGCTCTGGTGAGAGTGGGACAGTGTGTGGGTTCACTGGGGGAGGGACAAATGGGGATAGAGAGGCTGGAAAACGAGGTGTGAAGGACAGCCACCCACCAGGGCCAGCCCTTGTGTGTCMAGCCCCTGGCCTCCAGCAGCTGGGAATCTGGCATCTCCAAGTCCCTCCCTTCACCTTTGTGTGCAGGTGGGACCTTCAGGCTCTGGAAAGAGCACTATCATCCGTCTCCTCTTCCGTTTCTATGATGTGCGGGGTGGCTGCATCCGCATTGATGGGCAGGACATCTCCCAGGTGAGGGGGGAGGGCCTCCAAGGATGAGGGTGGGGACACACCAGCTTGTCTAAGCCTCACAGCACTGGCACCTCCCCAGAACAGGGGTGAGCATGCAAGCCCCACAGCCCCTTTGCAGGCTGATGGCTGTGCCAGGAGTGGGCTGAACRGCACAACTGCAGGGCCCGCCCCAGGCTAGAATGCTGGGTCCTGACCTGGGCTCCCTGGGAAGGACTGRGGCACTGTCACGGTCCCCCACTGCAGGGTGGAAATGCAGCTGAGCCTGTGGTGCAGGAGGACCCTGCAGCATGTACCTTGCAAGGAGTGGGGCTCACAACTGAGAGTGAGATTGGGTTTTGGATGGATCTTTGCATGAGGTGTGCATCTGCCTGAGCCCTCTCCCCTGCCTCCCAGGTGAAGCAGGCGTCACTGCGTGCTCACATTGGAGTGGTGCCCCAGGACACGGTGCTCTTCAATGACACCATCGCCAACAACATCCGCTATGGACGGATCCTGGCCACTGACCAGGAGGTGCAGGAGGCAGCCCGGGCTGCTGACATCCAYGACCGCATCCTTTCTTTTCCTGATGGTGAGACCTCTGCAGTTCCCTCTACCCCTGCCATCCCAGGGTCCCCTATGACCTTCTAGCTAACCTCACAGGTATCACTGGGTGACATCCCCCACAGGGAYACCCGTGTGACTCTGTGCCTTGCTTTGCCCTTCCTTGCCTTCTCTCCAGGGCTAGATCAACCCCTGGACAGGGATGGGCTCCACCACGTGGCTGTGTGGTTGCAGTAGGACCTCCCAGGACAGCAGAGCCCTGGTCCCCATCTCCATTTCAGAGGGCACCAGCACAGTATGTTCCCACTCTTGTGCCTGCAGGATACGACACCCAGGTGGGAGAGCGGGGGCTGAAGCTGAGTGGGGGCGAGAAGCAGCGTGTCGCCATCGCACGCACCATCCTGAAGGGTCCTCACATCATCCTGCTGGATGAGGTAACAGCTGTRGCCCCAGCCCAGCCTTACCCAGCCCTGAAGCAGTCCCATGCCCAGCAGCTGCCCACACTGCTTCTACTCCTTCCCCATGCTGCRTCTCTCCTGCAGGCCACGTCCGCACTTGACACAGAGACTGAGAGGAACATCCAGGCCTCTCTGGCCAAGGTTTGCGCGCACCGCACCACCATCGTTGTTGCACATAGGTAGGGACGAGGGGAAAGGGCTGATCTGGGAGGTGCTGGCCAGATTCCCTCAGAGGGGCACACAGAGTTGCCCACTGCTCAGGAGGCGAGAGCCCCTGAGATTGCATCTCCTGGCACAGTGCAAACCCTCAGGAACACTCTTCCCATCAAGTCAGGGTAACACCTGCTTTTCCCTGCAGGCTCTCCACTGTGGTGGGTGCAGACCAGATCCTGGTGCTTAAGGATGGGCACATCGTGGAGCGAGGGAGGTGAGCACAGTGAGAGGGCAGGGGAGGGCATCCTTTCTCTGGCTCTAGGATCAGCTCAAGACCCTGCTTCCCTTCACTCTCCTCACAGGCATGAGGAGCTGCTACAGAAGGGTGGCGTGTATGCTGGCATGTGGCTGCAGCAGCAGACCGGGGATGAAGGCGAGAGCAAGGAGCACCACACCGAGAAGCYCCAGGGCAGCAAGAAAGGGTCATGACCATGACCAGGAGCTCTGCTGTGACACTGACTTGGGTYCAGGCCCCCACAGTGCCTGGGAGTCTTTTGCTGGCTGCAGGCTGGGGCCCTGCTTGCCCTAGAGCTGCAGGGGCTTGGTTGGACACTCCACCACATTTGTACATGTTTTGCTGTTGTGTAGTTTCTTAAACCAGGTCCTTTCCAGGTCCATGCCTGTGTGCTCTGAGCAGGGTATGCGCCTGTTGKTGGGGGCAGGCTGGGTTAGTGCTTGTGCCCTTGGGTAAACTGGCAGCTCTGCTGCAGGGTTGAGCTCCTAGGGCTTAGGTGGGTGTGGTCGAGAAGGCTGTCAGTGCCTGCCCCATCCCCACACAAAAGGCGGAGCTTAGCAGGGGGCTGCAACCTAACAGCAATGGAAAAACAAGGGCAACTGGTGTCCNTGGGTAAACTGGCAGCTTGCCGCAGGGTTGAGCTCCTAGGGCTTAGGTGGGTGTGGTCGAGAAGGCTGTCAGTGCCTGCCCCATCCCCACACAAAGGGCGGAGCTTAGCAGGAGGCTGCATCCTAACAGCAATGGAAAAAGGAGGGCAACTGGTGTCCTCTCATCCCGATGTGCCCCCCCCCCCCCCGCTTCAACCACCATCCAGAGAGATGTGCCACTGTGGGCTAGACACCAAGTGACTGCTCCCTCAGGTACCTCTGTACCTTGTGCTATGCTTTATTTTCTCCCAAGCAGCACTTTGACAAATCTCAGCATTCCCTGGACCCAGCCTGAACCCCTCTCCCTCAGCTGCTTRGAGCAAGACAGCCCAGTCCTGTGCAGAATCAGGCACAGCCCTGCAGGCAGGAACAGTTCCAGCAGCAGGTGGGAAAGCAACACAGCTCTGCATGGTTGCAGATCCCCTGCAAGAGGCCAGCGGGACAAATCCTGCCCCTGCAACCATCAGCTCCAGGCTCAGGGCTTTCTTTGYAAGGAGTTTGGTGCCTCTGCTATCCAGGATGGGATCCCCAGCAACATGGCTGGAAGGAAGGAGGCATTCCTACCCCAGCAGCATTAAAACTGGGCCCTGTTTAAGTTTAGGGCARCAGAGAGCAGCCAGCAGCAGGAAGGCAGCTGCAACCCTCCCGTCGTGTGAGTGACACCAGCATTCAAGTCACCACCAAGGTTACTTATTATATTAAACCAGRAAGGAAATGCAGCTTCATTCAGTCTCAGAGAGGTCTTGTGCCCCAGCTGAGCAGGGTAAGGCCCAACGTGCTCTTGTGCATGCAAACAGCAGGGAGGCACCGAGGGTGTGGGGAGCAGGGAAGGGGCTGCCTTCATGCTGCTGGGAGGCTGCACATTCAGCTGTGCCATGCCCAGGCAAGAGATCATCCCAGCCACATTTGCTCTTTGCTGAGGGSCTGGCAGTGCCCTCCCCAGAGCATGGAACTTAGCCCCTGCTACTGCAGAAGGCAGCTACATCCCAGCTGTATGTCTGAGCATGCAGAGATGTCCCCACACGGCTCTGCCCTCACCCCACAGTCCTAGCAGTGCTGGCACATGGCTGTGGCAAACTGTGGTTAAGTGCAGACCCTGGGCTGCTGCTTGCTTTGATCAGTGTGTGCCCAGCCTCATCCTGTACAGTCTTCACCTCCCCAGGAGCATCAGCAATTTGCTGCACTAATTTCATGTAGATACTAGGGCTGAAGTGTTAGTGTGTATTTGGTGGCTTACAGCTCCCAGGGAGATGAGTTGTCCTTGGCAAGGGGCTCTTGTCACCAGTGTCCAGGCCAGAACCCACGGCATCCATGCGGGAGGCCAGAACCGCTCCTTGGGTCACAAGCAGGATCCCATGTCCACTGGCACAACCTGCCTCACCTGCCTATGACATGCTGCAGTTTGATGGCTTTGAACTGTGTGCCTGGAACAGAAAAAWGCACACAGTGAGCAAGGGAAAACAGGCTTCTTCCTCTCTTCTACAAGGGGGCACACCCAGTGCTCAAGTTCCCAGAGCTGTGTGCTCAGCAGTGATGCTCTCACTGCCCCAGGCCAGACTACCCTCCTGGTGAGRAAAGCCGGCCTAGACAGAACCCAGATGAAGCAGAACCCATGGAGGCCCCCTCCCTGACACAGCTAGGCTAGGATCAACCCCACAACAGTGCAGAGCCCATAGCCAGCCTCACTCACCTGCCGCTGCGACTGCTGATACTCGGCTTCACTCGCTGACAGTGCCTGGGCCAGTGCCAGATCCTCCTCCTCCTGTGTGCTGCTGGGACAGTGGTACATTGTGTGCCTCGGCCTCCCTCAGGCTCACAGGCCAAGTGCTCACAGCCCTTCTGGGTGGCAGCATCTCAACCCCCCAGCACATCTCAGAGCAGGGAGCAACTAAGGATCACTMTGAACAGGTTGGGGAGGGAGCAGAGGATCCAGCTGGGGCTGGCAGCCAGCAATCTAGACCAAGGAGAACCAAGTCCAGTCTGTGAGATGGTGCTTTTAGCAGCACTGGCCACTATGCCTGATGACGTGAGCTCCTGCATGTCCTCCATGAACACCCMTACTCCACCTGTCATGCTCCAGCCAAACCCATTAGCTGACAAGTGGTCAGACCATGATTTGCCCTACTCTGTGTGTCAGTCACTGTCCCCTACCAGCACCCSTAGGGCTGAGGCCTTGCTTGCTGAACAGAGTTCCCTGATGGCTCTGGACTCTTCTTTTTTTCCYTTGTCAGCCACAGAGAGGCATCATATGGAGACACGTGCTGAGAGGAATGCTATCCCAGAGCCACATGATGCTTCCCCAGGCACTTCTCACACACAGGGTGGGTGCACATCACGCCACGCCACACCATGCCACGCCACACCATGCGTTTTGGGGCTGTACCTGGGTGGTTGTGCTGAGCTGTGTGCTGACTCTGCCAGGGACATCTCCAGAGCTCGCTGCAGTGCCTCTTCCTCACTCTGAAACAAAYGCATTGTCACCAGCTTGGCCAGGATGGGGGGGCAGGGGGCAGGAGGAAGCCCTGAAGTACATGCAGCAGGTACAGTCTTTCCTGGCCAAGAGTGGGCAAATCTCTCTCCAGGAAGCCAGACACAGCCAACGTGAAAAACTGGGGCTCTGGACAGACCTGCAGTGTTCTCCCCCTGCCTAAGGGGACACATCCCTGCCTGCTAATGCAGAAGGTATGCCAAGAACACTAACTAGTGGAAAGCAACTTCCAGTCTCCTCCTCCAGCCTTTGCTTGTACTACAGRAAGACAATACCCAAGGAAAATGGCTGGTGCACTTTGTCCCTCTGGGGAAAGCTAAGCACCAAGCACAGCTGAAAGCTGTCATTTGCAGGCACCAGAGCAATATCTGAATTCCCRCAGAGCATCCAGAATCACTGTCTGTCAGAGAAGGCCCAGCTAGGAGTACAGTCACCTGCCGAGCGTGGGCTAGAAAGCATTTATTGCAGTTACTTCCAAGGGTACAGAAACCACCCCAAATACCCAAATGCCCAGGCCAAGCMACTCACCAGCCCATTCTGCAGCATGACAGCTGGAGGGGAGGTGCTACGAGTTTGCAATGCAGCTGCTCTGCCTCCCCTGCAAGTAGGAGAGAAGCCGGGTTATTGTCAAAGCAGGGAGCCCTGGTACAACTATCAGTCCTGCTGAGGCACAAGAAGCAGGGAGCTGTCGCTCTGGCATCCCACAGGGAGCCAAAGCTAAGCCTGGTCATGCCCATCTCAGAATTACAAGTCAGGCCATCACCTTACCTGGCAGAGGCCGGAGAAGAGGAACTGTCTCTTGGCTGGGAAGCTCCACTGCTCGATGCAGTGACTATTTTGGAGGCAGATGCCTGGGCTCTGGTAACTGCAGCATGCCTAGGACAGACAGGACACCTGTGAGAAACTGTTTTACCACCATGAGCARTTCCTAGGCACTGAACACCTTGGGAGATAAAGCCAGATAGCAAGACACCTCCCCGACTCCTTCTCCTCCCCAGAGTACCCACGTTGTGGCTGCTATTCCTAAGAGTTTCAAGTGCTGTTTCTATCTCTGAAACCCTGTACCAGGATTGGCAGAAACCATTGGCTACAGAATAAGGGGCTGGGGAAAGAAGCAAGAGAAAGCAGTCTGCAGGCAGTACTGACAGCTTTTGCCGCAGGAGAGAGACTATGCATACTGCTGTGCTTGGTGCTGCTAGAGGACACCCCAGCACACAGGGTAGGGAGTGTGTGAATGCAGTGGTCCCAGACAATGCGTCASGAAGAGCTGGGCTTCTTTCCTGTCACCCACCTGGCAAATATAGCCCCACCCCTGCTGACCTGTCTGCTCCCAGGTCCTCACCCTGCTTTGGAAAGGGGATGCCCTGCCCCACTGCAGTCATGGTCCAAGGGGTGCCGGTGCTTGAGGCAGTAGTTCCTGTGGCACTGGTCACAGATCACCTTCATCATCTCCTTCTGCTTGCAGCCAGGTTTCAAACACTTGTTGGTGAAGATCTGAAAGATGACACAGCAGTGATCAAAAGGAGCACATGCTGCAGGGCTGGGATTGTCCCTTCTCTCCATGTCTGGCCCCAGCCACTGACCAGCCTTCCCCACCAATGTGTCTTCTGCAAGACTCTCTGAAGTTTGTCTCTGCATACTGGCTTTCTTTAGATAGTTCATAAGCAATTCACTGGTGTTTTAGTCTCCATAGACAAGGGTCTCCACAACTGCTGAATGCACAGCAGGAGAAAAGAGTGCTTTGCTCAGGGACTCCTGCCTACCATGCCAGTGCAGTGGGGACAGTCCAGAGCATTCCAGCTGCTGTCAGGCTGGATTCCTGCAGGGCCAGCTCTCTGTAGCAATTTAATCTCCTGGCAAGATGGGGTAGCTAATTGCTGATTGCATTTTCCTAATAGCAGCATGCAGTTTCCCATCCTTATGTCCCAGGTGGCTGCCCAGCCCCACTCCAACCACCTTGATCTGCCCTCACAAAGCCCTGCAGATGCACACCTYCAGCTCACCAACCCTCCCTGCTATCAGCCTGTGCCAACAGAGACAGCCCTGGGCAGAAATGAATCTGCACTGTTTTCATCCCATTCTGAGGCTCCATCAGAGAGCTGGCAGAGCTCACCTGGCAGAGCCACACAGTACCTACCTTGCGCTTGCGTTGTGCAGGGTCAGATCTGCAGTCACGGTCGATGTGCTCACCCACCACAACATCAGGCATCTCCCCCCGCCTCACAGGGACTGGGGTGTTACAGAGGGGGCACACTGGGACCTGCACATCCTGCAAATACAATAAAAGGGAGCTGGGAGCAGGTAGCTGGGCAACCTTGAGTGCTACACAGTCATCTTTCCCTTTCTGGACCTGCCTACCATGGCTTCACAGATTCAGCTATAGTTTGGGATCCTGCTCATGATCCTCCAACCAGCTTATACAGCAGGTGCAAAGGCACAGACACACACTCTGGGCCCAAAGACAGTATGGCTGGGAGATGCCCAAACYATTTCACCCAGTGGGAGAGGGAGGACTAGATGCAGATCCTGGCTTTCAAGGACATCTTCAGACTTAGTGCACATCCCAAAGTGGACTGCTCAAGCGACCAAAGTCACCACACATTATTGTGACCCATGGACGGAAAAGCTCAACAGCTCTATGCAGGAGGGTGGATGAAATCTGCTCTCTGCACTTACCTTCTTGTAAGCAGAAGTGCAATCATGCTGGGCGTAAGCAATGTGGTCGGTGCAGAAGATCTGCTCGCAGGCATCGCACTTCAGGGGAAGGAAGTCTAGGAGCACGGATATGCCATGGGCAGAGAGCATGGAGATCAGCATTGCCCACCCGCAGCCCGGGGGACCTCCTCGACTTCCCAAAGGCACAACTATGACCCGCGGCAGAGCCAGGGCGGCACCTCTCATCCCCCAGCACGAAAACAAAAGGGCTGCAGGTCCTCAGTCACGTCTGCAGAAATACCCAAGGCTTCTCCTCAAAACGTCTCTGAGATCAGGAGTTGCATCCTGAATGACACCGAGCTCCCCGTGGGCTGCCGGCCTCAAACCGGTGGTGAGCGATACTGCCACAGACACCAGCGGGGTTCACCCACCGGGGTATGAACGGGCCCCAGCGGCCCCGCCGTGTGCGGCCTCCCCAGCYTGCAGCACCGAGGGCCGGCGGCCTGGGTGCCTGTCCAGGCCCTGCCCCGCTATTCCCGGCCAAGAGCCGCTGCCCAGCCCGGGTAGTGCCGCGCACCCAGACAGAGCCACCCGCCTAMAGCCTGGTCTACCGGCACTGACACCCAGCCCCGCCCTTGCGGGGCTCCCGCGGGCAGCGGGAAGGACCGGGGACCCCTCCGCCAAGGGCAGCACGGGCGACACGGCCCGCCCTTCAACCCCCGCTACCGAGCGGCGCCCGGCACCGTCCCGCAGCCTCCCCGCAGGCCGGGCTACCCGGTCCGTGCCGCCCAGGCCCGAGCCCGCGGCCGTCTCGCCCCGGTGTGAGCCGTGCCCGCCCCCCGGCCCTCCCCGACGCTCACCCAGGCGCTGGCAGGCGGACCAGGAGCAGTGTGCGCCCAGGTCTGGGAACTCCATGGCGGCACTGCCGCCACCGGCACCGGCGGCCCCGCCGCGCCCGCTTCCGGCGGGGCGTCACGGGGCGGGCCCAGGCACAGCCCCGCCCCAGCAGGCCTCGCCCCGCCCGCGGCTCCGCCTGCCCTCCCCCAACCCTTCCGCGTCTCCTTCCTCCGGAGCACCGTGACAGCCGTGGGAATACCAGCCACAGAAACCTGCTCCGGGCTGGGGGAAGGCTCAGGGCAAGGCCTTGGAGTCAGCGAGGGCCAGTGTCAAAGGCATCCTGCCCTGCCAGGCCAGCAAGAAGTGTCTCTGCCCACATGGGACAGCTTGGACTTTTCCCTCCATCATTCCCTTCTCCTGCCCCAAGGGACACAAACCACGGATCTTGCCGTGTAACAGAGCACCTGGCTCTATTCCAGCCACATCGGAGTCTCCAGGTGCCATGCTACGATGCCCAGCAGAGCACAGATGGGGTGCTAGAAGGGTCAGTGGTGCAGAAGGCGAGAGATGCCACGGCTCCAAGAAACTGGAGTACTAAATAGGGCCAGGAGTGAATTTCATTGATTGCAAAAAAATCAACTCCACAGCCACCCAATAACAGAACTCAAATGACACAGGGAAAAAAAGCAGGTATCACCCAACACCCTATTCCAGCAGTGATACAGAAGACAGTAACAGTCTGCAGAAGGGGGTCTCAGCACAAAACCCATCTGCCCTTGTCCCCTTACTGCTACCCTCTGCTCCAAAGATACCTTTCCCTTTGCTTGCCCCTGAGAGCCACATTTGACTGTGCACCCCATCCCTCCCCCCAGACAAAACCAATGAAAGTTAAAATTATTTACACTTTTTGCCATTTAAAAACCCAATAAAATAAGATTGCATATGTCCTACTGGGGATGTGGGTATTAGCAGCAGCTACAGCTAGCTTGGTACTCTGCGTGCAAAACGAAAGACAAACAGAAGACAGACCGAAATACTGCACCATTACTAGGAAGCGTTTGCTGGGGTTGGTGTTTCAATTGTGGCATAAGGCTTCTAGAAGTTGGCTCCTCCCCAGCTGCAGGGCCTCCTGCTCAGCCAGTGAAGGCCAGGCTCTAGAAGGATGGAAAGGATTCATTATTCCAGACACAGCACATTAACACTGACGCATTTCCATCCCAGGCAACACAAACATCTAAAAACCCACTGCACGTTCACTGTGAGTTTTTCCTTCTTTCCAGTGATAATGGAGGAAAAAGGGGTGCACAAGTAAGACCTAAGACATAGATGCTGCTGTCATCACTGCCTCCTCCTCATCTCCTTGCTTCGGCAGCTTGGCAAGCGTGGGAGAGGAGGGAGACGGAGCAGCCTCTTGTGCCTCCTGCTCCTTTCCAAGCCCCAGCTCTACATCCATTTGCTCCAGCTCCCCCTGATCCAGTAGCTCAAAGTCATCTGCTTCCTCCTCATCCTCTGGTGAAGCTTCTGTCTCTGTCTCCACCACTTCACTCTCTGACAGGTGTGCTTGGAAGCTCAGTTTCTCTTCAGGCTCAGTGGGGAGGAACTCAGAGAGGGAGGGTCCCTCACTAGCCTCTGAGGACCGCAGGAGGGCAGAGAGAGTATTCTGCACTGCCGTGGTGATGGCAGTGGTGACAATCTCCTCACTCAGCGTGTTAATGCAGACACCCAGGCCTGGGGCAGGGACAGTCTTTGGCTCTGCATTGCCTCCTGCCACTTGCCCACTCCCATTGAAGTGCGTATTTACAAAATGGAGAGGAGACGCGAGGCGAAGGATGGAGAGGTCAGAGTCCACGGCCTCTTTCTCTGCTGAGTCCAGTTCACAGGCAGCATGCGCAAGCTCAGGACCCAGAGGCACACCAAACCCATCTTCATCACTCTGTGGTCCCACGTCTCTGGAATGATATTCTTCCACAGATGGAAAYTCTGCCAGGTCCTTGGAAAACGACTCCTCCGGCTCACTGTGCAGGCTCTGCTGATCAAGGTCTGAAAGGCACCAGCATTAAGGCACAGGTCCCCTCACCTTGACCTCCCACCCACCTTCCCCCAGCTGATATACCACAGCTGACTTTCCAGTACCTTCCCCATCCTTGAAGCACAGCAGGAAGAGGTCTGCAGTTACTCCCTTGTGCCAGTGGCATGATTCACGTGGAATGTTCCTTTTGTGATCCTGTTCTATGTGCTCTGTGCTTAGACAGGACTTCCTGCTCCAACTCACGCTCTCTGCATCTAGAGCCCCCCATTAAAACCCCCAAGGTCAGGGAAATTGTGCTTACAGCACATCACCTGCCTGCTCCACCCCAGACACCCAAGTGGCCACATCCRAGTGGTTACCTCCATGTTTTTCACCACTAACCAGTCCTTCTCTGAGCTAGTAAGTCTGACAGGGTGGGGTGTCTGAACTCTTTCATCCAGCTTCATACATGGGTGTGTGACTATCCTACTCAGTTATTTTTGTGGGACTTAGCGAATGGCTTTGCTCCCTTGCTGGAGTCACAAGATGGCATTGCTTTGTGGGGCAGTAATTAGAGGCAGATGTCAACTCAGGACCAGCTTATGATCAGCCATGATGTCAGGGCATGCTGCACTGCTTTTCTTTCCTCCTTTCAATGCTCTCTCTTCCCATGCAAACAGCTGGGTTCTCTCCCTGTCCTCCTATCTGTAAGACCCAATGTTCTGGGCCAAAACACCCAGGATAAGGGGGCAGCAAGGTGTCCCATCATGTACCTTCAGAAACGTCCGTCAGCTGTGGGGTGGTAGCCCTTGAGACAGAGAAGCCCCCACTCTCCAGGATAGAAGCCTCCTCATCAGAGAGCTCAGAATCTGTGATTGACAGTGCCAGGGCAGTTTTCTTCACATCCACCTGCATGGGATGAAGGTAGAGAGACAAATTCCTGTGTATCTAAGTACCATTGCTGCCTACAGGCACCTGCAGACCTTCCAGGCAGAAGTCCTTGCTGGAGGGACAGTATGCTGGCTCCCTGCGCTGCAGAGAAGGGCCATGTCAGCTCACTGGCTTTCCTGCAATAAATCACTGCTCAAAGCTGTGCCTGCTCTCAGGCAGGTTCTTCTCTCTCGTGAAGAACCCAAAAGAGGCAGCACAAGATGAGACTGTAGGAACCTTGGAAGGCTTTGATCCTTCTTCCTTTCCTGGGATCACCAAGGAGCAGAACATCCCTTCCCTTCTGCATTCACACTGAGCCCAATGAACCTTCTACAAGTAGCAGTGGCTCAAATATCCACATTCCTTTGGAAACAAGCTTCCCACCTCACAGCCCAGCTACATGCCCAGAACTGCTRAAAAGAAAGATGCTTGGTTTGTTTCTGTGATGTGAATATAGAAAAGTCAGACACAATCTGTCGGAAAGCAGAGAACTATGTAAGAGACACTAGAGCAGCTCAACTTCCTTTTCCAGTTTTCAGGAGCCCCTGTACATTACACCAAGGGAGTTCATTTCTTCAGGAAACATTCACATTCTCTGCGCATGAAACATAACCGTCAAAATAACTGAGGTCAGCAGGAGGCTGGGGCATGGCTGGTCGTGTCCTGCTATGGCTTCACCAGCTCTGTGGCACTGAATTCTCAATACTCAGGTTGGAGACAATGGCCTTTATCAGACACACGCCCTTCTCCCMTAAGAATTCTGCAAAGAAGTGACTTATTGCTCTGCTGTGTGTTATCACTGTCACTGTACTCAGATTATCCCCTGGCTCTCAAGCTGCTATAGCCTAGACAGAAGGGACTGGCTCCTGCTAAGCTCTTTGTGCTCTTACCACTGGGGAGAAGCCTGACAGCTCTGCTTCACTCTCACTCTCCGTCTCTGCTGTTGGCTCGTCACCTGCTGCAGGCTCACTCTTCACTTGTCGTTCTGTGAGAAAGAGAAGAAAGGCTTTACATGATCCTGAAGGAATTTCCTGCCTTTATACATCACTTTTCTACTACCCTGTGAAAGTGCACAGGGTTCCTGGAGACAACCATAATCTGTTGCTCTCATGTGCTGTTCTCAGGGTCACCTGAGAGCACACAGTAGCTCTCCACATAACGCYCAAGTTTCCATCTCTTTTCCCCTGCTCCTTTGCAGCCCTTCACCACACAGTGTTGGCAGACATGGTCTCCTATTTTGCTAGGGCTGCACCCAAGGAATACAGAACCAAAAAAAAGCCAGAGAGAAGGTGGGTCCTTACTCTTCTTCTCATGCTTGTGGTGCAGTGTCTCTGCTTTCATACTGTAGTCCAGTTTCATCAGGACAGGCTCCAAGCGTGTGTACATCCTCTGGATCAGCTCATGGTAGACCACCAGAGGCCAGAGCAGAATGCTGAGCACTGTAGACATGGGATGCAGGGAGTGTGAGAGACAGACCAAGCACAACCTGACCCTTCCTGTGGTGCCACCGAGAAACTCTGCATCAAGGGAAACACATTTGAACTGCATGTGCTTTCCCATCTAACAGCCTAAAAATCCTTATCCATGGCTCTTCTTACTCATTCCAAAGCTGCTTGATTAACAGTGTTTTACTGCTAGATCTCAGATAGAATATAGATTTATTTTAAGACGAAGAGTAAGCCCTTCTCTTCAGCCACTGCACCCCAGCCCCAACATGCAATAGAAGCCCTGAAATGAGTTTAAATGACAATTTAAACTAAAACCAAAACTTTTATAAAGGTAGCAGCATACAGCTCATATGTAGATGCGCTCACAGGAGAGCACCAGAACAGAGTTRTAAGGGACTCATGATGCAGTGAAAAAGGTCTATGTACCTAACACACAACTTTGTTAACAACACTCTCGATATGGATTTGCCTATGTTAGGAACTGACATGCTTTCTGTTTCCCTGGTTCCCTGGCCAGCACAGCCTCAGCTGTGGGGAACAGAGGGCACCAATGTTTTAGTCAYGGCTCCCTCTCCTGCCTTTGCAGTTGTACTGCACTTACAGAGACTTCCTGGAACACATTCCCTGTGTTGATTCATCATCTAGCACAGATCCCTTGAGAAAACTACAAATCTGCTTTTACCAGCCTATCAACAGCACAGTTAGGTCATGTCTCAGCTTAAGTCAGACAAGAGAGCTGCCTATACTCACAAATGATGTAGGAGATCATTATGCCTGGAACATAGTGTCCAACTACAGCCAGAATCAGGCAGCCTGAACAGACACTCATGCAGAACTGAAGGAAGAGAAAGGAACAAACAGAAGTTACAAGAGGCAGAGATACATCTATGCAACCAGTGCCAGAAACCCAGTTAGTGCAACAAAGGGATGCTCCTAACCAAGTCAGTCAGCCAGCTCTGCACCAAGTACATTCAGGTGCTGACAGTGACAACTTGGGTAAGCTGTAAGCATTTGTGGTTCAAGCACCAACGCCCCAATAAAACAAACCAAAACTTTATCAGACAGCTCTTTATGAGGTAAATTACATTACTTGAGGATGGGATGGGATATTGCAAATTGCCATTTGCATTGCTCCTGTAGAACTCAGCACTTTAGGAGAAAACCATAYTGTCCTGACAAAGACAGGAACCTGTTACAGAGTCACCAGATACTGTGACACTGCTATGCCATAAACCAGCTGGCAGAAGCATTAGCAGAGCCCCCTTCCTCCTCTGGAAAAAGTGCAGTATAATGGTGCAGCCCTGATGGCTTGTCTTGCATTCTCCTGGGGCAGGGAGAAGTGAAAATAGACAATCTGCAAGCCAGGGCATGGGTTCAGATATGGACTAAATCCAGCAATTAGGAGTTTAATTCATAATKGAGTGGGTTTGCAAAAGCTAAGGTTCCTCTATGAGCTTTACTCCCAATGAATTAATTCTTTATGGGCATCTTTGTTCCTGATCTTCTACTCCCTGTGGCTGGGACAGAAAAGGAGTAACAAGCAGCATTAGAGACCCACTCCTTTTGGCACACTGAACCCTAGGAAGCCTGACACAAGCCTAGTGGTTGGTCTGTCCTACTTTTTGTGATGCTAAGCCAACTCCTGTCTACAAASCTATTCCAAAAAACATACGTCACAGCCATTAGAAAATGTTTAATGACAAGTTTCCATGCACTCAGAAACAGCCCTGTGTTCGGACTTGGCTAGTGACAATTTGGCTAATGAAATAGGACCAGCTTAAGAATGGAACCCATAAAATGGCCAAAGATTGTCGGCTTCCCTTTTTTTCTCCCCAGTCCCAATCTAAAAGATTCCTTTGCTCACTAGGAAATGAAACTAAGTACAACAAGCCATTCACAGGAGGGGTTAAGTTCAGCTCCAGTTTACAAATACTGGAAGTCAATTACTTATTATTTAAACTTTTCATGGCACAGAATCTGCAAGGCATGAACAGCAAATGTTGGACAGGGATAGTTATTGTAAAAATATTGAAGTTACATTCTTCCATCTCTTAAGCTACAAGTAATGAAAATAAAAGCCCCTGCACAGAAGAGTAGGTATCTCCAGCTTACCTTGGCAGGATTTTGCCTCTTGTACTGTAGCAGTTCCTGCAGGTACAGCCTGAAGGTGACCCAGCTCTCTGCCAGACAGTGGCACAGCTCAGGGACACTGAGCAGGTGAGGTTGTGCCCCTGAAGTCACCCCCTCACTAGAGACAGACAAGAGCAAGAAGACAATCTTTGAACATGGTCTGTTTTCCTGGGGAGAGGAACAGCTGCACCAGGAAGCAGAGYTCCCTACCAAAGGCTTGACAATACTGACTGCATCTTCAACTGAACTACGGAAGATGCTTGGTTTGGAGACAGTTTTTCCCTTTAATCAGGAAGAAAGTCAAGAAGACACCTGAGCCAAGCAGCAGCAGRTATCATGCCACAGAATCCCCATGCCACAGGCCCAAGATGCAAAGCAGTTTACTCAAAGCCACACAGACAGAAGCACTGGAGATGAAACTAGAAATGTGGCCTCCTCTGGCACCAAGCCCAGGGGAGCCCAGACTGTGGTGCTCAGACCTACAACCGTGGCCAAGGATGCAAGCCACCCATCAAGTGAGCACGTTCAGCCTGCGAAAGTCAGTTTCAGTGATTTCCTTCTCTATGGAGGATTCTTAAAATAGTTCAGGACAGATCCAGGGAAGAAACGTGAGAGTTCCCTAACACCAGGAGTACTYGAGCTTTATTGCTACCAAAAGAACACTAGCTTTCCCCAGAGTCTCAAACTGTGGCTCCTGAGCTGATAAGCAGCTCCCAGAAGTCACTAGCAGTATTTCACAGCAGGAGCCATGCAGTTTATTGACAACAGAAAAAAGGAYAGGTGAGATCACCATACTAAATTAAGGCTTCCCCCACTCACCAAGGAATACATCTGTGAGCTTACCTCTCTCCTCCTGGCTCCTCTGATGGCTGTGCTGTAGAGAGAACACAGCAAATTAGTCAGCCAAGTGAAAAATACAACTCGACATTTTTATCAGTTAAACAGAGMAGAGCTGGAGATGTATCATCCTTAGCTAGGGATGCACCCTGGGGACCCTCTTCGTGTTCTCACGCAGGCAGGAATCACTGGCTTGGAGCCCGAGCTGCAAAGGCTTTAGCAAAGCATGCCTGGAGCAGCAGAGCACTGGTCTCTGGGTACCCCAGCACACCTTGAAACCTGACACACATGTGGCAGGACACTCATATCTGAGGTGTATGCTGGTGCTAACATGGGGCTCTCCGCTTCAGGGATCATGCAACTTTTCCCAATGTTTCCCATGTCTGGGAGTGCYATTCCCACAGCAGGTGCCAGCACTTGTCATTCACAGGGGGCTGCCAGCTGTTTCTGAGCTGGGCAAAGCTTCAGATTCCATCTCGGAGCTAAACATGGCACCAGGAGGTCTGAGCTGCATTTCCCACTGACCAGTCCMGTCCTTGGCAGGATGCTGTGTACAAATACCAGAGATGGCCCTGCTGTCTCCATCCTCTCCCATGGAATTAAGTAACAAATAGTACTCTTGTCCATAATTTTCKAATTTTAGGCCCCTTTTATGTTCCCTGACAGCCTGCCTTTTGTGCCAGGCACAGATATAACTACACTCCTAAGGTCCACCACTCTGGATAAGAGCAAGGGAAAGGCTCTCCCGTTCCTCTCTGCACTGAACCCAGTGATGATCAAACAGGAACTTAGTTCATGCAGTACTAAGAGAGGAATGCTGTTTCAACGGCAGAGCACATGTATGATTATGCTCTCCCTTGAGATACACYGAGAAAAAACATTTCTATGACAACTGAAATTCATGAGCTTGGTCACTCATGGATTTGAATATCCTGGCTAGCTGACTGGTATCTCAGGATGCACAGGGTTTAACCAAAGCTCTTCTATCAATACCTGTGTTTAACAATGCCCTGTTCGTGCTGTGATGGTTCATTGAAGTCTATCCTGTACCAGTTCACCACTGTTCTGGAGCTGATATAGGGACTGATATATCTTTGATTCTGTCTGACCAGCAGCAAACTTGGTGCACAAGGTTATAAAAATCAGTGGGACCCTGTCCCCTACACTGCATGTCACCATGTAAACAGAACTAAAATAAAGGAGGAGAGTTTATCTTCAGAGACCAGTCTTATAGTTAGAAACGGGCTAAGGAAATTCAATGTGTGCAAAAAGGGGTTTGAATCCTCCCTGGAGTCACCAGCCAGGCACAAAGCCTAARAGTGGCAATGACTCCCTCAGGGAAATGCACCAAAGAGATGAACAAACATACTGCAATCATCCAGTAAGACTTCAGACTCCATCCAGCTCAAGCCACAAGAGACCAACTCCTTGTAGCAGCCCTTCCACTGTTTTCCCAAGACACAGGATGTTGGGCTAAGCCTGCCAGACTCCTCCTCCCGCTGCAGGCACTGCACCAGCCGGCTCACGCAGTGGAGCAGGAGGCCAACCACCCAGGGAGGAGGCGATTCTTTGAGAGCGTGACCCAGATTTCCAGTAATCAGGCCTGACAAGAGGAGTCAACCGCTCTCAGACTGGGCTGCCCATTCGCTCCTCTGCCCACAAACATTTGGCATGGCGGCTGGGGCAGCTCAGAGGGAGCTTGGGCTGCAAAGTGGATGCAGCTCCACCCCCACAGGGCATCTGCTTCCCTCCTGCAACCACCATTGCTGTGTTTTGTTATTGTGCTCAGGAATCTAAAGCTGCTTAATCGCAGCACAGAAAAATCCAGCTCTATCTCTAAGCCTCATCTATTACCTGCACTAAATCACCAAATACATCACATCTGGCCAGTCTGTGAAGGCTGGCAACACCAGCTGTACACTGCATCAGATGAGGTGCTGGGACACTTGCCACTTGTGCTGGACAGATGTGTCAGCAACACAGTAAGTGGGATGGCACAGGAGCCCCACTCCTCTCTGACTAGTTGCAGTCATCCAAGTCATCCAGAACACGCCAGCAGAGGGAGYGAAACAATTCTCCTCAGTTGATCCTGAAGGTTTCAGAGACACTTTGGGGAGCAGAACATTTCAGCAGGCCACAGGGTCTTCRTGTGATTTCAGCTATGTGACAAAACACAAGCTGTCTTTAAGCTCAAGAGTATGTTGCTTCCTGTAGTAGAGCAGTCTGCTGGCCATCTCAAAGCATTGGAGTCTTAAACCAGTTGTAAGAACAGCCCAACCCCAAAAAACTGAGAGTATTTCAAACAAGAAATGTTCTCTTTGTTAAGGCTTAACTCCAGCCTGTGCTGAAATACTGCTGAGCACCAGTACAACTAAGTTGGCAAGCAGACACCCAGAGCTGGCCTCAGATTATCAATAACTGGTTGAAATCTTTCTGTCAGCACTTCACACTGGACTGTGGATGAATACAAATCACTTGACATAGACCAGACTCTTCTGAGAGACCAGACAGCCATACAGTTTAGGTTACATGTTGGTACTGACAAATTATTGCTGATGGATTCCTTGGCTCTTATAGGTTTTCAACGCTTCTCCAAGAGACATTTTTCATCTGCATGTAAACTTTAGCTAGAAAGCAGGGGCCTTTTTCAAGGAGTACTAGCATTCAATTGCAATGCAACTTTTGCTACAGCTCTTCCACACTGCACTCTCCTGCACTGACCACAGCACAGCTGACAAACAACAATGCTACTGAAAACATCTCTACTTGATACCCATTTCAGGAGACATTGGAGATGCTTCTTCAGTCCTTAGATAACATGGAAGTGGAACTCCATGTAGGTAGTGAGAAAATACCCTGCATGGGAGCTGAAAATATGCAGTCCCTTCTGAAAGGACCTAAAAAAGTCATACAGCTTGATGCTGTTAGTGTGACCCTGATCACAGGGTACGAATAACTGCAAAATACATGCTGAGGTTTTACCATTCCTTCAGAAATGACGTTATAAAGCAGTCATCTGAGACATAAACAACTGTCACAAGTTGAGGTTTTTGTATGTACATGCCAACTCCTGAAGGTATGGTACTGACCCATCTCTCAGAACTCCAGAAAAGACTTGCAGGAAGCACTAAGGAGGTAAGCCACAAAGCTGCTGCTCTGTTTCAGCAGGAAGTGAGAGCCAAACAAGAACCCCTAAGTGTTCAGGAGTACCAATTCAACGGGAGGCCCCTCAGCGATGCAGAGCACCACTCCTTCCTTGCRGAAGCTAAGGAAACACGGTCCAGTGAACCATGTCAAAATCAGGGCTGTGACCTAACCAGGCATATCAGAAAGGTGTCCCTGTTCTCTGTTGTCATAAGCAGAAATGCAGGAAGGAGTGAAATATGTGAAGAACACTGAGGAGAGGCACAGTGGGATGTGCACTGACTTCTAGCACAGCTGATGGCATAGGACAAGCCTAACCCCTGGTGAGGCTGTTTTGTTTGCTTTTCTTTTTTATTCGTCATGGCTCTGCATCATATAAATTGATTTCAGTACGAATTTCCTATTTCTTCTATGACAACACAACTTTTACAGGCCAAGTACTTGTTGGAATTATTCCACCCCCACCTGCCTCAATGACACCATTCTGTACTGGAGATCAGGCTTTTGCATTTCTGGACATGTTTCAAGTGAGGTGGTTTGGGTTGGCTTTAAACTATTCCCTTAAAAAACCAACGTGAATAAGCAGGAAATTAAATTGGCTAGTCCAGTTTAACTGCCTGGTTACCTGAACCACAGAAAGCAAACAGTTTCAAGACGACAGCTGTAACATATCTAATCTTATCAAGATTTCTGTGAAAGCACCCTTTAAGTCAGTACCCTTTTAGGTCAAATACAGGGCACCTTACAAACATACATATAGAGGGGCTTTTATTCAGAAACTCTCCCTAGAGTAGAGGARCAGGGATGGAGGGCCCCGAGCTGCCTTTGAACAGCAGCAGTAGATGCAGTAGGCAGGTCTGGGTTCTGTCATTTAATAAACTCCAGTAAAGGARGCACTCAAAGCAGACAGCAGCCAATCCATGTCTATCATCTTTATGAGGCTATTCCTCTTGCTGCTTTTGTGTCTAATGTTGGCACAGACCCTTCAATAAATGGGAAAAATAAGTCATCAGACTCACCGATTAGCTGGAGAYCAGATGCTGTTCAGTACAGGTACAATACACTAACTGTTGCTGCTGTCAGACCTCATCATCCATTCTGCTACCTGCCACAAGAAGTGGCTCTCATTTGCTCTGCTTCTTTCAGGGCATAAGCTCATGCTGAACTTAACTAAAACCAATACACTTCCATCCCCTCCTGCCCTTCCCTCAGCTCAGCCGGCCATATGTACTCAGACTTGAAATGATCTTTTTGCCACATTTGCAAGACAGAAAGGTGAAACAACAGAAACACATCATCCCTGTCATTAGCTTCCCTGGCAAGCTTCCTAGGCCCCTTAGTCACTCTCAGAATTAACCACTCAGAATTTCTCAGCCCAGGGAGCAATTCTCTCCATGCCGAGAGTATTAGGATACATCCTATCCTCTGACACAGGTAAGAGGCAGCACCAGTACCTAGGCCTGTAGTTACAATAGGAATGGGGCGTACATGACTTATGAGACAGCCCAGGAAGGGCCAAAGCCAAAGCCCAGCAGCTGGTAACACCAGAATTGTGTCACTATCTACAATGCTAATTGTCACATACCTGAGAAATCAAACAGGAATGCGGGCTTCCACTTCTCCAACAAGAGGATGCCAAGAAGAGACATGCTGAGGAGAAAGAGGGGTCTCAAGGAGGTGGAAGAAAACAACCTAGAAATCAAACAAGAAATCGTTAAGCAGGAAAAAGGCAGCAAATTACTGCTTTTGATGGGCAAACAGATACGGCTCAAAGCAGAAATATCCAACTGCTATGGGCCACTATAGTAAGCATTGTACTCTGCAGACACCCACCCACACCACAGTACAATCTCAAATGGTGCCTTTGCCCACCACCAGAAGCTGACTCCCTGCCATCTCCCAGTGCTCTCCTCCCCTGTTTCTGAGCTTCTCCCTGGGTTGTAAAATAAAGCTAATGCTCCTCTGTATAAGTCCTTCCAAAGCCTCAAAGTAGAGGCTCTAGATAACATAAATACGGATTGCTGTAGCAGAAACCACGACTTGGCCTGTTTGCTGAAAACCTACATCCCATTTGGCATGGCAAGGTCCAGCATCACACACAAGTAATGCATCCTGCCATTCTAGATGTCCACTCTCTTATCACAAACCTCTCCTATGCCCACTCTCTTATCACAAACCTCCCCCCCCATTTCACCAGAGACTAGCTAGCACTTAAATGGCTTAGTTGCTCACTTGACTTTATCTTAACACCTTTCATGTCCCTCATCCACACACTGACTCGAGACACTTGTCAGCTCACACAATACTACTCACACACAGCTGTGCAATGCCACTCAAMGAGTTATCTCCATACTCCACAGAGATTCGACAGCAAAGGTGCCAGGGTTGCACTTGCGCCAGCAGCGGCTGCCTGCATTCATCCTTTTCTCTACCTCAGAGGAGCTGCTTTTAAGTAACTCCAGAAAAGAATATCAGACAAATATATTCACCTCCACCTCTTTAATGAACATTCCTTTACAGAAAGGAAGAGCCGTTTCACGTTTTTACTCTGCTCCTCTTCAGTGAGTGTTTGCCAGTAACTAATATCAAATACACCAAACAATGACTGGAGTCAGGGACAATCTCACAGAACAGAGCAGGGAGTTCTCACCAAGCCATAGTCACAGGTAGAGAACATGGAAGTGCCTCACTGGGCAGCAGAGAACAAAAGCTGCACTTCCCATRGGCTTACAACCTAAACCTTTAACAACCTAAACAACAACGTTTGTATTCCTTCTCATTGGACAGCAATTCTGTAGCTTAAAACATCATCTCCGGAAGAATTYCCTCCTATTCCATCTCATTTATGGATTGCAGTTGAAGGATGCTGGCTGAATCCTCTACAGAACCCTAAATGATTCTTCCTCCTCTTAAATCTCTCTGCCATCCCATCTTCTGGATACTCTTTGTTCTTCTTGCCCTTTTCACGCACAGTCTCTGGGCTGTCACTGTCTACCACCCCTGCTATCTCATCGACACCTCTCCCTCTCCTCACTTYATACACCTACTCTGAGACTTTTCCAGCTTGCACAGTAGTCAAAAAACGTTTATGTACTTGGCTACCACGTACACCTCTGATAATCATATGGATGAGGGAACAGAACGTAAGCTGCCTCATCAGAGAGACTTCAAAGGCTGTTCGGTCACATACTTTTCCCTCCTCTGACTTCAGAATTTCCCCTTCCTATTTCATCTACAGTCAACATTTAATTCCTTCCCTGGCCACTTCTGACTTTTTCTGCTGGGAAGGCCACTGGCTGAGAGCATTTTCATCGATAAAACTGACTCACTATTTATACAAACAAACAGGATGTTTTTCATTCCCATCCACAGCTGGGCTCTGCCACTCACACTTCCATCTCCTCGTGCTGCTACCCTTCCCGAGAGGCAGAGAAGGAAAAAGAGGGAAGGGGGAATACTCTCGTGCCAAAACCGAGTGAAAAATCAGCACCTCCCAGGAAAGATTAACGAGCAGAAGGGCTTAAATAAAACGCCCCAGGGCAGCTGCCGCTGTAGGAGGCCGTGGTGCTCTGTGACCGCAGTTATTGGGTGAAACGAACTGATAAAAACACGGATGCAAAAATTAAGCAGAAACGTGCCTGGGCGAGGTTCCAGTTGGGCCCATCTGCATTTTATTATCGCGGGACAAGGCAAACCCTCCTGGCACTTTCTCCCCTCAGGGAGGGGCCTGTTTATGCCTGTCAGAGGAAAACAGCGCGGCTACTCCCGGCTGTGCATATCCCACGACGGTGCGGGCTGCGGGAACACACACCGCCGGAACCCAGGGACATCATCGCGGGCCGCGAAGCCGCCGCACGCTGCGGGCACGGGCACGAGCCGGACGGGCGGCACTGACAGCCCCGGTCCCCCTTCCCGCCCCAGCTCACCAGAGGGCCCCGCCGAGCGCGGCCGCGGTGACCAGGCTGTGCAGCGGCCTCTCCCACACCAGCAGCCGCTGCGCCGTCGCCAGCGCCGCCTCCCAGCCCCGCAGCCGCTGCCGCAGCGCCGCCGCCAGACGCGCCGCTGCCGCCGCCGCCGCTTCCTCCTCCTCCTCCTCGGCCGCCGCCGCCGCCGCCGCTTCCTCGGCGCGGCCGCTCGCCATGGCTGCGGGGGAGGCAGAGGCCGGAGGCGCCGCTGTCACCGGCCCGGGCGGGCGGCACCGCCTGAGGGACCGGCGGCCGCTGCCGCCGCGCGCGTGCGCCCGGGGACGGGAGTGGGGGGGACCGGGTGACACCGGCCGCGCGTGCGCCCGGCAGCGGCAGGGGCGGGGAGCGGCCGCGCCCCCGCGCCGGAACAGGAAAGGCGGAAGGGCGGGCGGCGGCGCTCGGGTTGGGAGTGGTTCTGAGGGCCCCGCAACTGATACTGCGCCCGGGCCTCGGCCTCGGAGCGGACCGGTACCCCGGAGGGCATCGGCGCTGCGCCCTCAGARCCGGAGGGGACCCGTCAGCCCCCGCCCTGCGAGCGGGTAAGATGGAGCTGGACGAGCTGCTGCTGGACGAGGAGGGCGCCTTCTCCCTCAGTGGGTTCCAGGAGTTCACGGTGAGTGTCCGCGGCCAAGCCTACCCTCAGCAGGCCCCCGGGGTGATCCCCCCTATCCCCCGCTCCCGGAGAGCCCCGTGTGGCCACACGCCCCGGCCCGGTGTAGCCCTGAGCTGTGTTGGGGTGGAGAGCACGGTATGAGGAATGCTCTGCGCCTTCTTCACGTTTCTCTGTCTGCTTTCAGTTCCTGCCCAGGCACCAGCAGCTGAGCGAGAGAGTGCGGAAGCGACTCTATTATGGCTGGGACAAAGACTGCAGCCTGGATAATCTCTCCAGCCCGGTGGCAGGTGGGTTGCTTTTTGTCYCCAGATGGGAATGCTGAGTCAAGGGGATTGGAAGTAGCCCAAGGGGCCGAGACCAGTAGATCACCTGCTTCCACCCCAGCGCCAAATCCCACCCCTGCCCTGCCTTTCCCACTCAGCGCAGCACAACGGGGCAGGATGCCAGAGCCTCATGGCTTCTGCTCTCTGTTTTGTTGCCCCATCTGGCCTGCTGCTGCATTTTTGGCATCTCACTGGTGTGTAAAGTCCTTTAGGTTACGTGTGAATTCCTTGGCAGAGCAGGTTGTAAACTTGTTCCTGATGAGAGCTGTCTTGGGCAATTTCTTGTGCTCTGTAAAACCTGAGGGGTTTGTTCAACTTCTAGTTGTGAGCACCAAGGGGACAAGTTCTTGCTATGYGTTTGTCTGGATTGAATTCTTTTTTTCTGCTAATTCAGCAGTRTTTTGGGGAGCAGAAGGATATGGCTGGGTTAAGGCTGAGGAGCTGGTGCAGGTGATGGTGGAGAGGGGTGGAAAAAGGCAAGCAGTGGTTTGCTAGAGGGCCTTCACTGTGTGGTTGTCTCAGCATTTCCATTAGCTGCTTTCTAGGGGGRTGGTCTGAAGTTGCCAGGAGTTATGTGATGTGCCTTGGTGAGGAGGAGGATGCTGAGCATGTGTTGCCAGGGCAGACCCAGGCAGAGCAGCCAGCTGCCTGGGTGCTGCAGGGAGTCACGAGTTCCAACACAAGTGGTGTGAGGGAGGCCCGAAGTTCACATTCATTACACCGGGGTGTTCCATGGATTCTGCCAATGTTGAAAGTTCAAAGGGTAGAGTCACGCAAAAAGCTGTTGGGAGCTATTAACTCTAAGGACAGTCTTGCACTCAGGAAATGCCATGGCTCCAGCAGCTGTGGGCAAGAGTGGTGCACAGAGAATGTATCCGTGGGCTGATAGTCTTTTACAGTCTTCCATCACCAGCTGCTTTCAAAAATTGGGGCCTAGGATTATGACATTTCTCTTGGTACAGTGGTGCCATTGCTGCATGGCAAGTTTATGGAACTGCTCTTCAAACAAGATAGATGCTTCTTGGGAGAGTCTGGAGTAGTAGGAAAAGGTCTTCAGTATTGGGGTTTGGTTGCCAAAGGCTGTGTGAGGCTGACTGAGGAGAGCAGTTGAAAAGTAAATTTGTTCCTTTGGAAACAGAAAAACAGTAACAACGCTCTGAGTGCCATGGCTGTGAGATGGGGAAACTGATCCGCTGTTCTTCATGCCTTCTAGGGCAGGACACTCTTGTGGGTTGGATTTGTGGGCTGAAGAATTTGGTTTCATATCAGGACAGAACCTGTGGGGATCACTTGGGWTGTTGGTATTGCCTCTGGTGGCACAAAGGTGGCCAGGGAGGGCAGAGAGCAGCAGCAGTGGGAGACTGGGAGCAGCCGATGCCGGAGCTGTGTCTGCCTGGCTGTACATCATAGCCATGGTGTGGCCTGAATGGTGTAGGGAGGTGCCTTAGAGCAGTGTTTTTCTGACCTTGGTGGCTGTGCTTTGGGCAAATAACTCATGTTACTGCAGCTATTGTCTTAGCTGCTAGAGAGATGTAAAAAGGAGGGTGTGGTGTTGCTTCCCATGGTACCTGGAAAAGCAAGGCTGCTGGGATGAACTCGGCTCTTGTAAGCCAAGGGTTCTGCAGCAAAATGGAGTTGAAGGTTCCTGTCTAAAGCACTTCTTGCCAAGCACCAGAGTGTAGTGCTGCTTGGGATGCTTCCAGCTGGCCCTATTGTGCAGGGAAGTGAGATGGGAGCTGTTGGAGCCTTCTGCGAGTGTATGTGAGTATCTGGTCTTTTCTGTGTTTGAATGCTGAGGCACGTCCTTGAGTGCCGGGAAAGTAGGCTGAGCTGCAGTTACACTGTATCGTTGGTTTGATATCCTGTTGGTGCCTTTGGGCTCCTGCTCACATGGGTAGCTTGTACCTCCTCATCTCTGGAGCTGTGGTGTAGAGGAAGCTGGATTGGTGCTGATGAGATCTGGAGGGGGAGGATGCGGCTGGTTGAAGGGGAGCAAAGGAGCATGAAGATGTGGTGTGACATCAGGTTCAAGAAGGCCTTCAGAAGGACTATTTGAAGTCCTGCAGAGTGAGGGGAGGGTGTTTCTCTGCAGCTGACTGTTGGTGGTTCCCCGTGACACAGACCTGCTGATCTGGCACTGCCTCAGGGCTTTGGTCACTCACATCCTCTTCCTGCTCTGATCTGCCTGTCCTGCATATTTGTTTGTTCCTCACTTGTCCATGACCTCTGATAAGGTCTGTCCTTTCTTCATAGTTTAATTTAAACTTGAAGTGCTGTGCAAACACCAAGACCTGATGGGCTTGTAGGGAGAAGGGAGGGTGGACATGGACTCTGCCACTTGGGGCTAACTCTTTTGGTGCTTTTTCTGTTCTAGATATTGCTGTGGAGTTGCTGCAGAAAGTGGCTCCCAGTCCCATCCGCAGACTCCAGAAGAAATATGTGTCTCACGTATCTCGGTAAGAAGCAAAACCTGTCCCTTCATGTCCTGTGTCAGAACTTGCAGCTCTGGTCTTACCTGTGACTCATTTCTGTGCTCTGGACCAGCCACTGGCTTTGTGCTTAGGCCTGATTAGTGTCAAAGAGGAGCTGGAGTAGGTGGCACAGATGGCAGGCACAGTGATTTCCTGACGCAGCCAGGTCTGCCTTGAGTTGCTGTCTGGAGTGCATGTGTGCTCTTGTTACTCAGAGGCTGTATTGGCTGGATCTGCAGCTCSCTATGTAACCAGGTTTGAACCTGGAGTCTCCTCTTGGCAGCTGAGCCCTTGCAGCAGGCCATGCTGCAGGCAAGACTGTTCAGTTTGGACCTGACTGTGCCTAGGAACAGAAGCCAGCACTTTCTGCTCTCCACCCTCCATCCTCTGCACTTTYTCTTGCTGCAGCTCAGGACAGCTGGCACAGAGCTGGCAAGGCTGTGACCTATCTAGTGATTTGCTAAACTTTCCTACTGCCTGCATGGCGAGGAAGCAGCCAAGTTGTGCTGTGGTGCCTGGGACATTTGTAGCATTGGTTCTTGCCCTGTCCCACAGGGAAGCTTGCATCTCGCCCTGCTCCATGATGTTGGCACTGGTTTACATTGAGAGACTCCGGCACCGGAACCCTGAATACCTCCAGCAGATCTCCTCTTCAGACCTCTTCCTGATCTCCATGGTGAGTAGTGGGCAGGGGGTAATTGGGCTGGAGGAAAGCCTGAAGGAGTGTAGTGGGGGCTGAGATTTTCTCTTTTGTGCTGCTTTTAGATGGTTGCGAGTAAGTACCTGTATGATGAAGGTGAGGAGGAGGAGGTGTTCAATGACGARTGGGGAGCAGCAGGGAAAGTGGATGTCCAGACCATGAACACACTGGAGATGAACTTCCTGAGYGCCATTGTAAGTGAAACTGTCGCTGCTACCAACTGTTTCACGGAGCAGGTGAAAAGAGGCATTGAGGGGAGTCTGGATTTCTGTTTTTCCCCTCACATGCTCCTGTGAAGGKATAGAGAAGGATGTGTCTGGGTGTTGGGTGACCTGCCCTGACTGCACTGACCTTTAATTGCTGTCCCAACAGGACTGGAGTCTCTACACAGATCCTCGGGAGCTGTTTGAAGTGCTGAGCTGGCTGGAAGGACGGTAGGTGTTTTGGGTGGGGCTGATCCCTTCATCCATGTTGCACCCTGGCTCTACCCCTGCTTGRAGATAGCTCTGCTGCAGTGAAATAAGAGGTCGGGACACCTGTGAGCCTTTGCTAGGCTCTGCAGCTGCCTTACTTGGAGCTTAAGCCTGCCTGGGCTGAAGCTGCTTTGATGGGGAAGGTCCATACCACATCCATCATTCCCTGTTTTTTTTTTCCTTGCAGTGTGGCTGAAAAACAGGGCATGTGGCGTGGCTGGTTCACCTACACGGATCTGTGTGTCCTCATGGAGCAGTCCATGTGGCAGCATGTGTTGGGCCAGTTCTACCAGCAAATGATGAAGGTAAGGGCATAGAAGAACAGCTACTGGCAAGAACATGGGACCCAGCAGGCTGTGGATTTGGAGCAGAATCCTCTTTTCCACTGAGAGCAGCACCTTGGTTTATTTCCTGTTGAAAAGGGAAGCTGTCAGCAGATGATGCTGATTTGAAGCTGCACTGCCTGAGGCACTGCATCCTGGTGCTGGGTAGTGTGCCCTGTGCTGGACCACAGCCCCACAAGTCATGGTGCAAGGACATGGTGGTGGCATGGAGGAAACTGGGTGCTAGCTAGGGTTTTGAGCAGAAACTCTTGGCTTTTAGCTGGGGCATTTTGGTTTGTGGTATTTATGCCCTACTTTGGGCAGGCTGTGTGCCACCTACCATTAGCAGTGTGGCTGCCTGCTCTCTGGTATCCAGCCCTGGAGCTGGTGATGCTTTTTGCCATCACAGCTGCTGGGTTGATCATGGCCATGGTGTGTCATGGYTGGGGGGATGCTGCGGGGGGAGATCTGGGCTAACATTTGGCTCCTCCTTAGCTGGCCTGCCTCCTGGGCGTGGTGTACCTCACTGGCTTCGCCGCCATCTTCGCCTCTGTCACCATGGTGCACCGGTCTGTGTGCRTGAGGAGCATCAGCCCTGAAGCCCCCCGGCCTGCGCTGTTGCCCGAGGAGGGGAGGTGCCAGCTGGATGCSCAGCCAGCCCCAACCCCTGGCCAGCCGCAGCCCGAGCTGCCCAATGTGTCCTCAGCCAGCTGCACCCGTTGCCTGGAGGAGAATGAGACGACCAAGGAGCCACGTCGTGGGGGTGTCACAGCAACTGCGCTCTACCTGTGGGGCAGCGTGATGACAGCTCTGTCCTACCCAAAGGCRCCTGATCTAGCCCAACACAGGAGCCTTCTGCAAGGTCCTTTCCGGAAAGTGCCCACTGCCTGTGAGAGATCCAACCGTACCACCTCCACTGCRACCCCCAGCCAGCCTGGCCCCTTCGGACTTGCCGTGCTCCCGGCTCCTCCGGTGCTCCACTGCCATGCCTGCTCAGCCACTGCAGGCCCTACGTGGGATGCAGCCCCCAACCGTGAGGACTGGCTGGACCCCCTGGGGCTGAAGCAGTGCTTCTTGCACACTGCTATGGATCTCAGTAGAATCAAGAGCTTCATTTTTCCCAGCTAGGAGTACAGGACAGCAGCCCCTTTCCCCTTCCCTTCTAGTGTGGCACAACTCCCTTCCTTGCACTTCTGGGCCCCCTGATCCCTGGGACTGCATGGGGCTGGAGGCTYCTGCATTATTTTCAAACCAGCACTTGTGTCCCCCCACCCAGGGCAGGGATGTCGTTCACTTAGGGGCTGCTAGGACAGGTTGGGGTAGAGCTGGCTTTGCTGGGCTTGGAACCTACTAGCTGGAAGGTAAATGTGKGTTACCTTTGAGCTGGGGTGCTTGTGCAAAGGAGGTATTGTACCTCTTCMTGTAGTGAGTGGTGTTGGACAGAGGTGGAATATGGGATGTAGGAGGTTGGGGCTGTGTGTGCAGGGTGGAGGAGCTAAGGCAGTGACTCCAGTGAGAAGGTGGGATGCCTGGGGWAGGGGAGAGGAGGCTAAAGGAGGTGGGAGTGAGCTGGCTGGTCGTAGCAGTACTTATATTTGGGGGCTGTTAGGCCACTTCTTGGAACTTGGAAGAGTGACACCAAGCAGGTACCCTGATGTGGTTGTGCCCCACTGGGCTTGGTGGGGATGAGGTGTGGTTAGGGCTGARCTTCCTTATTCTGCTTGTGTTGAGTATTTTGAATCTGGGATGCTCTGTTACMCCACCCCAAACCCCAGCTGTCTGTGTCTGAGCAAACAATGTCTGACTGCTCCTCAGAGTGGGAAGAAGGCACCTTGTCTTGCTGACCAGGCTAGCTCATCATGCCCCTTCTTTTTACTGTCGATTTTACACCTGTTTTTCACTCTTTTGTAGATGCAAATCTCTTCCAATAAAAGTAGTTCTTGCTGTGTGCCTGCCTTGTCCTGCTGAACTCCATGCTGGCAGCATGCCTGCCCCACAGTGGAGCCACCTCCATGCAGCTGTTCCTGCTCCTGGAGCCGCTGTGCAAGGCAGATCCTGCCTGCTACCAATGAGCCCAGGAGACCTGCAAGGCCTGTCCTGCAGTCACTCTCTCGTGACAGGAGCGATACCAGGTCYGGTGCAGGCAGGGACAGCAGGACAGAGGAGGTTCCCCATCCTTGGGAATGCGGGGAATGCATGTTCTCCACTGCTCTTTGCTCTCCARAGTCTTACCTGTTAATGAGTGAGCCTTGAGTAGCAAGGGCTTGGCCAGGTCACYGACACAGCCACCTCTGCCCCGTGACAAAAAACACAAGCATCCMCTGCCTGTGTGCTCCTGGGATCCTTTTCAGGCAAGCAGGCAGCTCTTTTCTCTGGCATCCTTGTCCAGTGTCAGGATTCAGTACTCTCCTAAGAGAATGGGGAATATAATAGACCCCCATTAGAGACCAGGCTGGACCAGGAGGCCAGGGGGGCTGTGCTGGGGAGGAACAAGCATGAACAGGACGCATTGAGGCTGGAGGATGCTGGTAGTAGTAATAATATTTTAAGTATATGGAGGAAGAGGTGTCAAGGCTGTGACCGACCCAGTCCACAGAGGCAGTGATGGTACCTGGTCTGTGGGTAGTTGGCACTGTAATAGTGTCTGATGTCCTGGCCATTGCTGCCTGTCACCTGGCCTTTGTGGTGACAAACCAGGATAACACTTGCATTCCTGGCCACAAGGCCAGGTTACTCACCAACTCAAGTTAATGGCTAACCCTGGGGCAGCTCCTACAGAAGGTGGAAGTTCAGCCATGTGAGGATTTGTGAGGAGCTCACAGCTGGGTGCGAGCCTGCCCATCCTCTCTGCACCAAATACTGGGAGCGGTGTGGGGAGGCAGCAGCATGAATGGGGGCTATGGCAGAGCGCTTGGAGCTGGGAGCCCCACTCTCACATACTGCTCCTCACAGAAGATATGCTCCTGGATGCTGAGCTGCTGCTTAGCCCTTCAGGTAAGGGGGGACCACAGTGAGCAGCCAGAGAGATGGGATGACGGAGGAGAGGGCTGGAATCCTCTCAGATTGCAGGGCAGGCAAAGGGGGTTTGGGGCTCTGGCCAGTGTGTGCTGGGAGGGGAGTGGGCAGTAGTGAGTGCTGCCCAGGAGGTGTCAGCGAGCATCCACCCCCTAAGGGGGACTGGGTATGGGGAGCTGCAGCTCTGGGTGCTGCAGGGAGTTGTGACTGCTCCATCTCTTCCCTGCACAGCACCTGGCCGTGCAGACCTCCTTGCTCTGCATCTTCCACCTCCTCCTGCTGCCCACCCTGCCCCAGGAGGCACCTCATGCCCAGACCATCAGCAAGCTGCTGGCACGGAGCCTCTTTGCCTGTGGCATCTCCACTGTTCTGCAAACCACCCTAGGGAGCCGGTGAGCAAAGGGGATGAAGGGGGAGCAGCTGTCACCAGGAGGAGAGTGATGCCATGGCAGGACATCTTTCTCCTCCTAGGATGTGCGAAGATGAGCTTTGCTGGAAGTGGGAAGGGGCACAAGGAAAATGTCTTACCCTGCATCTCTGCTCAGTTTTCCCTCTCTCTCACRCACACGTCTAGAAAAACTGCAGTGCTTTCTCTCTAGCTCATTGCTGCCTTGCTCCAGCATCATACACAGTTCCTTCAGACCATCCAATGCTTATGCTGCCCACACAGGGTCTGGGTGTGGGATTTGGCAYAGCCTCTGACCTTGGCACACATTTCATGTGCTGCCACTTGGGATGTAATAGGGTACATGTAGAATATGGGGTGACTTCCTGCTGCTTGGGTTCTTACGWGCTTCCCTTCCCACCCATGTTCCTCTGGTAGCCTGGGCTCTTGGAGCAGCCCTATTCCCTTCCCTATCCTTTGTCCCTAATGTGCCCYTGTCCTCTTCCTCAGGTTGCCACTGGTTCAAATTCCATCCTTTGAGTACCTGGTCCCTGCCATGGTGCTGAGCTCCCACCTGTCCCACGGTGCCAGCACAGACAGGAATGGTGAGCACAGCCTGGGAGCCTGTGTCCCTTGGGACCTGGGTCGTGCTAGTGCCAGGAGAGTGGCAATGATGTGGTGCCTGGTAGGTGGGGTAGGGATGAGGGGTAGCAAGGCATCCTGCCTGCTGAGCCTTCTGGTGATGGTGCACAGCACTCTACTCACTCCTGAATGCACTTGCAATGTCTCTGGTCACTTCCCCACGGTCAGGGCTTATGGGGATGGGGATGCTGGCACACTGCTCCCTCTCCAGCCAGCAGCCTCCTTGCTGCATGCTCTTGGACACAGGTCCAGGAGCCCAGGATCCATGTATATCACACCCTTCCAAAATTCCCTTCCAGGCACAGGCATGGCCAGTACATGCTCTGAACCACATTGCACAGTCACAGGGAACTGGGCTGACTCACTGCAAGAGGTGGGTGTTCCTGGGATGGGATGGGATGGGATGGGATGGGATGGGATGGGATGGGATGAGGGTCCCTATCCAGCTCCATCAGCTTTCCACTTGTCACCCATATCCCTGTACCCCCAGTCTCTTTTCCTATAATTTGCTATGAACAGAAGTACAAAGGCAATGGGGATCATGATGCATGTCCATGTGGATTTCTCTGCACTTGGGGTGAGCAGAGCACRTGAAACAAGTGATGCTGCTGGGGCAGTGGGAGTGTGGCTAAGGGACGATGTTGGACTGGTCTCCATGTATCCTGCCTCACAGGTCCATCCTTTCCTCTTTCAGGTCTCYGGAGCAGTGCTGGTCTCTGGGCTGATTCAGTTGGTGCTGGGAGTGTCTGGCGTGTGTGGGTGGGCAATGCAGCACTGCGGGCCCATGGTCCTGGCCCCCAGCCTCTCCATCATCGGGCTGTCCGCATACAAGGAAGCTGCTTTCTTCTGCTCCACTAAYTGGGGTGTAGCACTGCTGTATGTGAGCCTGGGGCCTGCACTGCTGTGCGGCTCCTAAGGTTTTTTTTCACCMGGGGGCAGGCATGGGGCACCCCCGCAGTGCATGGCACATATTTGGGGCCCCATTACTGACTGATGCTGAGTGGTGATTTGTTCTTACTCTTCTAGGCTCATGCTCCTTGCTGTCACATTCTCCCAGCACCTGCGGTCCTGCCGCTTGCCCTTCTGTGCCTGGCCCCACGCTTGGGAGGGCTCYCCAGAGCCATCAGTTCCTACCCTGCGCACATTCTCGGTACCGTGGCTTGTCTGCTCCCTTCACTGTGATCAGGCTTCTCTCTCCGAGCCTGCCTCTTTGGTGTGGGGTTAGGTGAGACCTGGAGCACAGCCAGTGGTGAGAAGTCTTGCTGCAGCTCCCAGAACATGAATGCTGCTGGGGAAATGCTAGGGTATTGGAGCAGAACAGCTTGGGATCCTTCCTGGAGGGGTTAGGGGAGATGTGCCATAACTCCTTGGGAGATGTGACAGGACAGGATGGGGTGTTGGCCAGGGCAGGCAAGGGAGGAGAGTCCCCTGCTGAGGGTTCCTTTTTATCTTGCAGGTACTGCTCCCATTTGCTGGTGTCTGCATTGTCTGTGCCATCCTCAGCCACTTCCACATTCCCTGGGAATCACTTGACCTGGCTATGGCACAGCTGTCCTGGGCCAACAGCACCTTCAATGCCCCTTGGGTCCACAWCCCCTATGCAGGTGGGGGGCAGCAGGGGTGAGTGCAACCATCCATCTTTGGACAGGACCTCTATCCCCTGTCCCTTTTGCCTCCGCTGCAGGGGAGTGGAGGTGGCCGCTGCTTACCCCCCGGTCACTGGCAGTGGGCATCGCCATGGCCGTCAGCTGCAGCATGAACTCAGTGGGCTGCTACGTGTTGTGTGGGAGGCTGCTGCAAGTCCCCCGGCTGCCCCCTCATGCCTGTAACCGGGGGCTTTGCATGGARGGGTTGGGCAGCCTCCTGGCAGGACTGCTGGGTGCCCCTGGRGGCACGGCCTCCAGCATCGCCAACACCTGTACTACTGGCCTCACACAGGTATGCCGGGGGAAATGGGTTGGTAGGGGATGGGGAGGCAGTGGAGCAGGTGTGTGGGACTTGTAAAGGCCAGGCTGTCACGGAGCCAGCACTGGGAAAGGTAGCTGTATATAGCAGAATGAGGCAGGAGACAGAGCAGAGGTGATGCTACCCATCCTCACTTTCCCATTCTTTCTGCCAGGCTGGCTCTCGCCTCTCAGTGCAAGTCAGCGCTCTGGCGTGCGTGGTGCTGGGCATGTCCCCGAGGCTGGCAGGGCTCCTCACCCGCATCCCACTGGCGGTTCACGGTGGGTACCCTGCCCTGCCCCTTGCTGCGGCACCTGCAGCCTGCTTATCACTGCCTGATCCCTGCCCCTCACAGGAGGGGTGCTCTGCRTCACCTACGCCGTGGCTGTGGGCAYGGGAATCTCCTACTTCCAGTACACAGACATCGACTCGGGAAGAAACATCTTCATTGTTGGCTTTGCCATGTTCATGGCACTGCTGGTACCGCGGTGGTTCGGCACAGCTCTGACTCCCCTGGCCACAGGTAGGAGGGATGTTCCCCAGGCAAGGCAAAGCCTTGAGTCCCATGGCATGGTGACCACACACCTCCAGTATTCTGGGAGGGTGGATCCACTCATGGTAGCAGGCAGCTATTTCTTCAATCCCTGATTCTGCCATGGCTGCTCCTGCCCCTTTCCCCTGGCTGGGCTGGGACCTCCTGGCTGATTCTGGCATTGTCCCTGCAGGCTGGGTGCCACTGGACCTCCTCTYCCTCTCCCTGCTCATGGTGCCTGTCTTTTTAACTGGCTTCTTGTCATTTTTTCTGGAGAACACAGTCTCAGGTGAGGGGCTGCCCTAGGTGCTCTGCATATTCCTGCTCTGAGGACTGGATCTGTCCATGGGACTGTTTCCAAACCACCAGCTCTGCCTCTAGGCAGTGCTGTGAGGGTCCTGGGGCTGGTGTGGGCTGCGGAGGATGCACCTGGAGAAAGGGGTTTCCATTTYACTGCCTATCTGCCTGCTTGCAGGAACACTGGAGGAACGAGGGTTGCTTTCTGAGCAGCCATGGAAAGCCAGAGCTGGTGACTGTCACCTCCACGGAGGGAAGGGCGAAGCCAGCCACCTACATAGGTTCCCCACTGGGCTGAGGAGGCTGCTGCCATCTCCCTGCAAAGCCTTTCTCTGCTGCTTCCTCTGCCCAAGAAGTGAGGAAGAGGAGGAAGGCAGCTGTGCCACTGAGGAGGGGACTGCTGACCCTGGGGAAGGGACACACCTGCTCCCCAAACCCAGCACTGGGGATCTGCAGCCTGCAATAAGGCCAAGCCAGWCAGAGATGCCTGCATGGCACACTGTGGCCTGACCCTGTCATGTGGGGACACCTCATGTGCAAACCCGGCTGTGCTCTCAAGGCAGCTTGTGAGCCACTTCGCTCTTCATTTCTGAAGCCCTTGAGGACTGAAGGGACCTGMGCTTCTACCCTCCTAGAAAAAACCTGATTTCCCCGCTTAAGAGTGAAAAATAAAAACCTTCATCCAACCTAGCCTTTTGCAGGAGTTTCCTTTCCAGATGGGATTTACTTAGAGAAACCCCTGGTGCCCTGAGGACTGACATTAGARGGCAGGAGCACCTGGTRCCACTGCAGCTGAGGATGTGGGTGCCTCTAAAATCTACCATCACTCTGTGGAGTTGACTAGGGGCGGGCTCAGTGCTTTGGTCAGCCAGAAAGGACTGTCCCTGTGGCTCTGCTCAGCTGCTGGTACTGTGCTCAGGAAGGACTGGCTCTCCACCCCCTCCCTGCTCTGTCCCAGTTGTGCCTAGGGCCTCTCAAYGTCCATGGCACCAGGAATACATCAAGGCTCTAGCACTCCAGGATGCTCCAGGCTGGGGGTGCAACTCAGCTCAGTTTCCCAAAATGATGAACGCCCTTTCACCTACAGTAGGATGGTCTCAGTATGCTCACCACATAAATACCCCCTAGGAACTGCTCTTTTGATTAAACTAGTCAGTAGTGCATTTCCCTGGAGAAGAATGTCTCTCACCGCCTGGTCCCAGGGTGAAACACCCAAAGRTGGGTGCAGGGTTGGAGGGATGTGGTGGCACTGTGTGTGCAGGTCCCCAGGTGTGAGCCCTCTTTCCCCAGCTCTCTGTGACCTCACATCTGTACACAGCAGTGTAATGCCCAGSTCATCCTCATTCAGCCAGCACACCCACCTGACCCTAAATTCCAGCTGTGCCCAAAGTCCCACTGGGTTCTGCACTCCAAGCCTGGTCAAGCAACCTAGTCTGTCCTGCATTGCAATGTCCTCACCTACTCCCTGTCCCCTGGGACCCTGTCAGGATACAAACTCTCTGTGACCACCCTCCCTTGGCGCTGCGCTGTGAGGTGGCTGCAACCTGTATGCTAGGGAGAGGGCTGAGTAGAGGGGTGTGTGAAAAGAGTGCAAAGGGGAGACTAAAGGGCAGCATATAGCGGGGCAATTTGTAGGCCCAGAATGGATGGCCTCAATGTACGGAGTGCTGGTGGGGGATCACAGTCAGAGCAKGGGTGATGGGGTTTGGGAGTCAGCGCCTGGGGTAAGGGTGGGGCTCAGTGCGGAGGGAACGGGSGTTGCKTGGTGTGTCAAGCTGGSACAGGGCTGCTGTGCCTTGTGAGCYCAGTGCCCAGGCYTGGGGACAGAGGCACCCGCAGCCCCAGCTATGCAGGGCTCGCTGCGGTGCAGCAGCCGAGTCCTTGCAAAGTCTGGCAGAGCAGCGGTGCTGTGCCTGTCCCGGCATCACGGGACTGAGAAATAAACCTGGGGCCAAGCGGCAGCAGGAGCCACTCGCTGCCGCTGCCACTCCGGCCGTAACGGGTCTGTCCCCAGCTGGGCACTTGTGCCAGGACGTTTCGTAACAAGCGCAAGCRCAAAATGAAGTGCTACGGCATTGCGGTCCACATCAGCCTCTTGGCCGTGACACCCCTTGCGGCAACGGGGGACGCTCTAGAGGGACATGCCAGCGCGGTTCACTGTCCCCGTCAGCAGGCGGGGGAACAGCAGCACTATCCCCTCAGGCTCCGTGGAATGCACGGCACCTCCCGCGGCGCTGGGAGCCCATCCCGGCGTGCCCCGGCCCCGCAGGCCGCGGAAGAGAGCAGCATGCCGGGAACCGTAGTCTGCCCCCGCCTCCGGCCCGGCGCCGCTCGCCGCTCGCCGCTCGCMAGCCCCTGCCTCCGCATCCTCCGGCTGCCTGCTCCTCTTGCCCTCGGGTAATGCTGCGGCTCCGCAGAGCCCCAGGGCTGCGGGCACCCGCGGGCGCTGCGTCCCTGAGTGTTTTGGGAGGCGTGGAGCCCGTCCCAGRGAGAAGCGGGAAGCAGCAGTGTGCTGCCGGCGCTGCTGGTGTCACTGCGGGCAGGGACAGCGCGGGCTCGCGTGGGGCTCAGGGGCGGGATGCCCCAGCAGGAGAGGGTGCAGCACCCTGCTACCCAGCCGGTGCCAGCGGGTCAGCCTCAATGTTAATTTGGGCGTAGAGGTCTCGCCGTGTTAACGCCAGCAAGCACCGACTAASTCGGGGAGGCGGTGGTTCCACTACCATGCGCCTGCTGGTGCGTCTGGGATGCTTATTGTGAGCTGCGGCAGGACTTCCCCTGCACAAAGCTCCCCAGAATACCCGTTCAGCCCTGCTGCTTGCATGTGTGATGAGAGCTGGCTGGGCATCCTCMCCTCTGTGCTATCAGCTGGGACTGCATCGTGAATGGGCCAGCCGGGATTGAGAGTCCCTGTGAGGCCACCTCAGGGATCAGGTCTTCCTGGGTAGGGGTTGAGGCAGAGACCTGGTTGCTCTCTTGCAGATGGAGGGCTCTGAGGAGCTGGAAAGCAGCCTCCTGACCCAGCCCTGGGCTTCTGTTCGCTTTGGTGAGTCCACTTTTCTTGCCAAAGTGTGCTTCAGGGATACTGGCTATATCCTGCTGATCTCTGACCTGAGCAGTGTTTGGTACGAGAGTGCAGATGCCGAGGCTGTGGGACAAAGGTCCAAGGTGAGTGTTTGTAAAGGCCAGGGACCTCCTTTTCTCCTCTCAGCAGCTGMCATACCAGCATAAACTGCTTGGTGACATAAGGGCCGGTGGGTCTGACTGGGCTCAGGTATAAATGCCAACCTGGGAAGTCCCTGTATGGCTCTGCCCAAGCACTGTCACCCCAYTTGGCCAAACGCCCTCCTCGTGGGAGAGTGGKCTGCACTATTTGGCATGTCCAGGRCAGCCAGGTGGGTCTGCATACAGAGGCTGGCACAGTCTCTTCACTTGTGGGCTGGATGGGTGTACTAAAGAAGAGTTTGAAACAAGGCTACCTTCTTCCCGGTGACAGAGAGATTCTGTTCGCATTCATAGCTAGCACAGTCTCTCGTGGGGCATTCTGTCAGCTTGACCCCCAAAAATGCATGGAGCTGTGCCTCATCTCCTCAGCCTAGTCCATGTGCCCAGGCCCTCCTGTGCCACTGAAGAGGCATATCCCTGTGTCACATAAGTTGAGCAGCTGGTGACAGGAGGGATGGGCATATGGCTGCAGCCATCCCCCAGCTCTGGCAAGTTGTCCTGCTGCTGACTCTCAGCCAGCCTGTGGCACTTGTGCTGGCATGCAGAACAGATGTGCTAGGGGAGACCACTGCACCCTGCCCACCCTAGACTGACAGGATAGGGAAGCCTTCCCAGCTTGGCTGGTTTGGGAGAATCAGTGAAGAATGTCATGTCACGGGCCTGGAAGCCAAGGCCCAGGGATGGCTTTTTGCAGTGGGACATGCAGTTTGACTCCTTTGGTGCTGGAGTTTCTGCTGTTTTTTCCCCCACTGCTATGCCCCCTAACCTTGCCTTTTCCCAGGAGCTGAACAAGCGGCTGACAGTYCATGCATCCTCCTTCCTAAACCGCTTGCGCAGCCTGATGTGCCCCTTGCTGGCAGGGCAGCTRGATGCCACCACCTCCTTCTCTTGCCACCACTCTGCCAGTGGCCTCAGCCTGCATGTGAAGAGTGAGCTGTCAGGACTACCCTTCTACTGGGACTTTCACTGCTGCCCAGCGCCCTTGGAGATGGTGAGTGAAGCTGCAGAGAGTTCAGGGGGGAGAGTGGCCAAAATTGAGGATTGTCTCCTTATGCTTGGAGGTTTTTGAATAGTCTCAAGCCATGCTGGTGAGTGTAGGTTGCCTGACTCTGACTTCTGCCTCTCCCAAGATTTACTGTCCCCATTTCTTCCCACTGAGGCTTTGGCACCTTGGTTTGTGCCATGCAGTGACACAGGGATGGCCCAGCACATGCTGCTGTCACAGCATGAGTGAAATGCCCTCCTGAGAACCCACCTGAAGTTCTGCATTCAAGTCTGGGGTCCTTGGCACAAGAGAAATAGAGAGCTGTTAGAGCAGGTCGAGAGGAGAGTCACAAAGATGATAAGAGGGCTGGAGCTCCTTCCTAATGAAGACAATTTATGAGAAATGGGCTTATTTGGCATGGAGAAGAGAAGGCTCTGGAGAGACCTCGCTGCAGCTGTCCATTACTTGAAGAGGGCTTATAAACAAGAGGGAGAATAGCTTTTTACATGGGCAGGTTGTGATAAGACAMGGGGAAATATATTTTAACTGAAAAAGGAGACATTTAGATTAGCTGCTAGAAAAAATMCTTCATTATTAGAGTGGTGAGGCACTGGAACAGGTTGCCCGGGAAAGTTGTGGATGCTTCATTCCTGAAAACGTTCAAGACSAGGCTGGATAGGGCTTTGAGCAATCTAGTGGGTGATCGTGAAAGTCCCTTCCATGCCAAACGTTTCTATGATTCTGTGTCCAGTGTGGGCTGATGCCCTGCTAGTGCCCTGTCGGGCAGAGTGATGCTGTTCTCTTTAGGTGCAAGCCATGAAGCAGGGCATAGGGTGGCAGGTACCCACAATGGACAGGCAGAATTATATCGGCCTTATATCTCTCCGGCCTTTAAGGGGTGGCTGTTGCACGGGGCTGCTCGACGTGTCGCGTTTCCAGAAGCAGCCCCTCCTCCGGACCCCCGCAGGCGGGGCAGCGCTGTGGCCGGGGCTCCCCTCGGGGCCCTGCGTCCCTGCGCGCACAAGAGGGCGCCCGGCACCCGCGAACCGGCCCGATGAGCTCCGGCCCCGGGCCATTCCTGCGGAGCTCCGGCCCCGGGCCATTCCTGCGGAGCTCCGGCCCCGGGCCATTCCTGCGGCTCCGCTGCTGGCGGGAGGCAGCGCCCAACAGCCCCGGCGCTCCGCTCCCGCCGGGTCCCGCTGCGGGGCGCGTGTCCTCTGTCCCCAAACGGCTGCCCTTGGGCATCGCGGGGGGAGACCCGGGCTCCCCGGCTGCTGCGGGGCTGTCCTCACCAGCAAGGTTGAGCTGGGGAGCAAATAATCAGGGTCCTGGCTTGGCTTACCCCAGCAGCTTGATGTTCTTCCTCCGACAAGACGCACAGAAGCTGAAATGAGGAGGTGCAAAGCCCATGCTCCTGTCTGCTCCTCTGCTTTGTCTTGGACATGCACTGGATGTCTGCAAGGCACCACGGAGGTGGGAAGCAGCCAGGGTCCTGAATGTAGCTGGTTTGGATGTGGCAATGGGACCAACTCTGCCCCAGCCAAGGGCTTGAGGTGGGCATAGAGCCCATCTGGCTTGGCCCATCCCATTTCTGCTGCAAGTGCTCTGGTGGGCGATGGCCATTACCTCTGTGGCTCGTGCCTGGGGCTGAGCAAAGGAGTGAGAATGCTTCAGGAACAATGCTGGGTTTGCTGTCCTCTCACCCATGGATTCAGCCTGGCCACAGAAACAAGGGGCATGATCGGTTATGGGATCTCAAATACCCTTCCAGAGGCTGAAGGAAGTGATAGGAGGCAGGCTGCCTTGTGTGCCTGCTGGGCCAGGGTGGCCCATCCAAGCTCCGGGGCAGAGGACATGGCCAGGGCTCTGCATGGGGCTTGTGTGGGTGTAAGCTTAGAGGGGACACTGCTGGTCTGCAATAGGGAGCATGCCCAAGTCCTGCATGTTGGGATCTCTTCTGCTTTTGATCTYACCTCCCACAGAATGTCTCTCCTGTTCATCAAGYCACACTTTGACACCTTGSATTTTTCTGGCTTTTCACCCAGCTRTGCCTTTTTCTTGCCAGGAGCATGCCATGAGATGTGTGGAGCCGTGGGGAGGGTTTGGGTGGCACCTGGGGGGCTCTCTGTCACCTGTTGCACTGCARATGGTGGGTGGAGCATTGCCTGTTTCTGCACTCTGTTTCCATTGGGCTCTCCCACCAAAGCTCTCCCCTGCTGCAGCCCCCTGCTGTGAAAGGATGGGGCTGGGATGGAGGGATGTGAATGGATGATCTCGCAAATGGATGACCTCACAGCATCTGGCCTGCCTTCTCCAGGCTCACATCTTTTGTCCACTTCCTACTGGATGTGGGTGAGATGTGGGGGTGTTTTAGGGAGTCCTGTGTGACCTAGGCTGCAGCTCTTACTAGGACCTTGCTGGCTGCCTTGCTCTGACCACTCAGTGGACAGCTGTGTGCCTCCCTAGACCTGGACCTTTCCTAGAGTGTCCCTCTTCTATTTGTAGGTGTTCCGTCACCTTGTGCGGCCCCTGATTCAGATGAACCTGGCGCTGCAGTGCCAGGTGCAAGAGCTGACTTCCCTACTGCTCCAGAAGGATGCTGAGATTGAAGATTACAGGGAGAGTGGGGCCACTCTCAGCAGAGGTGAGGAGGGATGCTTGGGGCAGGGAGCAAGTTTCCTCCTTCCTCTGGGCTGGCAYGCTCTGCTCCCTCTGGCTATTTCCCAGCCAGGCTTGTGTTTCATGTTTAGCTGAGCCGGCAGCATGACAGTAGCCAGAAGGCTGGGGAGCAGCCTCGGGAGAGCTGGGGGAGGAACAGCCCTTGACTGATAGCTGTAGAAGTTGGGGAGTCGCCAAGGTGCTCTCCACTACTCTGAGAGCACCTGGCTGGTCCCCAGGAGGCAGTGGGGATGCCAGCAAGGGCCRTCCCTCAGTGGTGTCAGGCTCCCTTCCCAAGTGCCGTAGCTCAYTAAGTGCTTGGAGAGCAACCAGGGGCTCCCGGCTCTCCCAGATGTGGGAAGTACAGCTGTACTCATGGGCCCCSCTCCAGCACCCAGCCCACTTTGCCACCGGGGTGATGGGCAAGCAATAGCCCCCTTGGGTAGGACATGATTGAGGACCTGCTGGAGGAGCCCCTTGGGGGRCAGTTTGTCCTCCACCCGTGGAGGTTGGCTGGGCATTGCTTTTCAGGTCACCCCTTGTTACTGCCATGCATTGTCCTGCTGCCACAGCTGACACTTAGACTTCTGCAGGAACCTTGTCCCCCAGCAGGCGTGGACTAATGGGGGTCAGCCCTGGTTTGTGTATCATGTCCAGGAAGGTGTTGTGGTCCAGACCCTGTCCCATGACAGGTGCCCCACCACAGAAACCTGGATCTGCCCCATAGGTGCGCTAGAGCTGCACTGGCCAGCTGCACTTCTCTCTTTCCTCCTGCGTGTGAGCTCTGCAGGGCTTGGAGCAGCCAGGAAAACCTGTCTTGGATCCAGGTGCTGATGCTGGTGAGCAGCTGGCCTCTCTTGTTTCTTATCTGGTGCAGGGCAGAAAGCTGGCAGGAAGCATTGCACCCTCGTGGCTGAGCAAATCCAGCAAATTCTCCAGACAACATCTTAGCAGCAATGTGGAAAAACTAGCGGTTTGGACAAGGTGCAGAGCAGAATATAACTGGGGTTTGTCCCTCTCCTGCAAGACAAAGGCACAGGCTGGCTCACCCTTCAGAAGAGCAGCTGGACAAGCAGTGCCCTGTCCCACAGACTCAGACAGCTCATTTCAGCTGTAAGATCTGGGAATGGCGTTGAGCATGTCATACCACTGTTCCCTGCTCCTCAATGTGGGASGGTGCTGGGACAAGTGTGGATGGACTCTTGGCTCTGCCTGGGTGCTGTGTGCGTCAGCAAGCTCAACCATGTTTTTCCCCACTTCCTTGTGGTCCTTGCACCTTCTGCTAACCAGGTGATGTGTCCCTAGCYCAAGAGGCCTGCTGGCCTTTCCTGCTGATTCTGGGATGAGCATGCTGGAGCTTTTCCTCTGCAGCATCCTCACCCCATGGGCAGGGAAAGGGGAAGCTGGGGTGGGAGGTCTGGCCAAACCTGCCCTGGCTGATCCGTCTGTACCTTGCAGACCGCCTGCGGACAGAGCCCTTCCGGGAGGAGACGTTTCAGCAGAATTTTATGGCTGAGGTAAGRAGTAGTCCTTTGGCAAAGGGGTGTCTGGGAGCTGTCAGCAGCAGCTGYGGTGTGAGGTGTGCCAGGCTGGATGGGAGCACTGATGGGCATAGCTGGACTTGCCTAAAAAGGGATCCTGCCCTCTGGCTTTCCTATGGCCCTCTTTGTATCCTTGCACCTCATCTCTAGGGCTAGCAGAGTTAAGAATGCGTCTGACTTGGAGGATGGGAACTACCTGGTTGCTGGGAGCTGCCAGAGGTGCAAGCCAAGCTGACTGCTCCRTGGGAGTGTGCCATTTCTGGGGCATATTCACCTGTCTCCCACATTGCTCTGGACCTAAACATCACTGCTGATGGCAGGCAGGGATCAGGTGAATGAGGAGAAGCCATCTCTTTTTAGTTCACCTGTTGCTTTTAGAGATGACTTTGCAGTGACACATGGTGGAGACAAGTGGTTTTCAGCATGTTATACGTGCTCTGCCTACCACTGTCCCCTTGGTGCACTCAGCTCTACAATCAGACGTATGCTTTTGGAGAAACTGGGCCTGGAAGGAGACACTCTTTCCTCTGATCCTTTTTCTTTACTGGAAATCATCACAAGAGCACTAAAGTGATTCAAACTGATATGTCGAAGTCGGAAATGATTGATGCCCATTGATGCAAAAAGATTTGGGATGCTTCTGAGTGTTCCTGTGCTCGCTGTGAAGGCACAGGAGTGGGTAGCAGTGGTACCTGCTGRGGACCAGGAAATCAACCAGGATGTCAATGGTATCACATGGGCTTTGGGAAGATGTTCTTTCATGAGACGAGCTGATGTTCTTGTGCAGCCAACAATAGATGATCTGCAGAATTTCTAAAAATTAGAGATGATCCCTCTTTCATATGCGAGGCATTGCACCCAGCAGGCAACCTTCATTTCTCCTGGGTTATGAAGGATAGAGATGAATTCACTGCTGRACTGCAACTTGGAGGTTGCCTAGGGACCAGTGATCATGACCAGATTACATTCACCCTAGGCAAARAAAGGACATTCCTAAGCAGTAATTTATATCCTTCATGCCTTGAAAGAGCTAATTTCCCAAAGCAGGGGGAAAATTATGAGTGAAATCAGCTCAGAGGAAACATTTAGATAGAAAAATGTGAATGAAAATGGTGAGGTCTTTCAGAAGAATTTCAGAAGCCACAAAAAGCCACAATTCCACAATCAAGAAAGAGGCAGTGCTGGCTGAGAGCCCGTTCTGGTTCAGTGGCAAAGTGAAGGCAGCAATTAGAAATAAAAGAGCAGTTTATAACAAATGGGAGAGCGAGAGTAGATAGCAATCAATATAAATTAGAAATTATGAAGTGTAGAAAATGGGTAACAGAAGCTAAAGACATCAGGGAAAAATCATGGCGAAGAACAGAAGGAAAGGCTTTTATTTAGTGTAGTAGGAGAAAACCCCAAGCTTCCAGCAAGAGGATAAGCTTACTAGTAGACAGAGGTGGTAAAATGATTGATACTGGACCAGACATGACAGAAGTGGTTGGTAAATGTTTCAGTGCTGTTGCTGGAAGGGTGCAGGCAGATGTGCCAGGATAGGGAGGTGATGAAGTGTCTTTGTCCAAGAGTCATCTGAACAACATCTGCTAAAGATGAATGTTAGGTTTGAAATTCAGAATCCTTCAAGAGTTGCTGGGTGTGGGGCATGGGGSAAGGCGCAGAGTGAGCAGGAGGGGAGTGAAGCATCCCTGCACAGAGCCTGGCAAAAGCATCTGATGTGGAACACATCTGGCAGAGACTGAAAAGATGGGAAGGCAGTTGGTACTGTGTGTCCCGAGAACAGTCCAGGAGCAGTGTCTTGGGGCTGGAGTGCTGGGTGGGGAATGGAAGGTTCTGGGAGATGCTGCCATTCTGTATCCTCTGGTAGCCAGGTCTGAGCCCTGGCTGCAGGAGAGAGGCTGGTGGAGCAATGCAGCTGTGCATTTGTTTGGTCTGCTGGGTGAGTGTCTGTCCTCTCTGTGTTCATCCCATCTTTATAAACCTGCTGATGATGCTGTCCTACAGCAGTGAGCTGTGAACAGTTGCTGCCTTTGGTTTGAATGTGGTACCCTGTCATTCCTCCTGATGCCTTCTAGGTCTTGTGTTAGTGAGGGACACCAAATATTTCTTYCAGCTCTTCACCACCAAAACTGGCTCCCCTCTCTTGTGGCAGAAGGGTGGTCTGGATCACCTCATTGTCTCTGTGCAGGTATTTCAGAACCCCCAGGCAATTTAATATTATGTCAGCTCCTTAAAGGAGCAGCACAAGGAGCTGGGGTATCTCAGGATGTGCGGAGGGGAGCCAGGAACACTGTGAACGACTCCCATGTCTAGATTTCCAAAAAGATGTCAAACAATCAGCACTGGGTCACAGGAATGAGCTGGRGGCTGGGGAGAGAGCCCAGCATTGAGGGACTTGGAAGGGAAGAGCTCTGTCTGGCTTATCAGGGAGAAAATTGGGATTTCAGTGATTACAGCYTCGATTACAGTGTGTGAGGGTCTTTACAAGGAGAAAATGCTGGTTAGCRAAGAGCTCTCTTTAATTTTGCAGAGAGCAGTGGAGCACAAGCCAGGCACTGGGACACAGAGCCAGGCAATTTCAAGTCAGAATAGAGGCACTTGGGTTCGCTCCTGCAAGTGATTGGGGCACGCTCCCAAGGGCAGTGGTTGATCCTCCATTTCTTAATGTCTCCAAAAGTGGGCTGGGAGCCTGCCTGGAAGAAAACCAAGTTGCTGGGTTTGGTCTTGGGATGTGTGTGGTTGAACATCAGTGGACAAGAAGAGAGATCTACTGGTCCTTCCAGCCTCTCATCTGCAAAACGGGGCTACAGGTTGGGGGTGTTTGGTAGCGGTAAGCATCTTTTGACTGGAAAGGGATTGTGATGTGGGCAACTGCTCCACAGCTTTGCTCACTTCCCAGACCTTTGCTGTATCCCACATGGAGAGGAAAGGACCTGTCAGTCCCTCAGGGCTCTCAGCTTAGACATGCCCTTACTCTGGGCTTGTGCACACTTGGCTATCCAGGGCATTTAAACTAACCATGGGGAGCTTTCCAGCAAAGCCCTGGTAATATTTATACGTTTAGGAAATGATGCTTTCACACACACAGTTTTTGGCAAGGGTTCACTGCTGAGCAGCTGCCTGCGCTTGAGCAGAGCTGGAAGGAGAGCAGKGGCTGTGCAAAAGCAGAGGCAAAGCCGGTGGCTTTTATTGGCAAGCCCAGGATTTCACACCATGAGGGGAAGGAGAAGGAGGCTGGAGAGGGCTCAGTGCTTCAGGGCTGCCCCAGCACCGTTCCCAACCATCTAGGACCCAGCGGGTTGGGGATATTTTGTTCCCACATGTCCCTTTGGGTTACCAAAATGGTCCCACAGAGCAGGGTGGGGTGCCCACTCTGAGTTTTGAGACCCTGCCCCAACTTGGCCATGGTCAGCATTTCATGTCACAGCTTATGCCAGAGTTTGTGGTGCGACTTGGAGGGGGAAGGGTGAGGGGGTTCCTGTGGTGCCGTGCCCCCTGCTCTGAGGAGGGCAGGGACAGGTACATCGAGGACAAGCTCACAGATACCATCAGTGCAAATATAGCCCCCACGCCCCAGGATGCTCTGCCCTGTGTATTTTTATCTGCTGCGGCTGGAGCACGGGGGCGGCTGCTCCGCACCTCCGCAAGCGGAGCTCGGGACCTCGGCAAACAGGACGCGGCGGGTTCACGGCTCGACCCCGGGGCCCGGCGAGGAGGAGGAGGATGTACCATCAAAACAAGCAACGCTGGAGAGGAAGATAAACAAACAGGCAGCTTCCAGTGCGGCCCCGGCCGAGGGCGAGTGGGAGCCCCGGGGCCAGGGCTGGCGGTGGTGCCGGCAGCGGTGCTGGCTGACGTCAGGGCGCCCGGGGTCAGCATCCCTCTTATTGTTTCCCACCGGGGCTGGGACCAGGGCCAGGCACCCGTCCCCCTCCCGTGAGGGGACACAGGCCAGCGGGGCAGGTGGAGGATGGCCATGGTGCATTCCAGAGCCACAGGCCATTGCTGCCCTGCAGTGCAGCCGGGTACCTGGCTGCACACCGCCTGCCTCCAGCACCCTGCCTCTCCTTTTTAACAGCAACTAAAAATAAGCCCTGGGGAACGGAGAAGCCACTGTCTGGCCAAGGACGAAGGCACTGCTGGCCTGCATATTTTACAGGGTGGGGACGGCATCCCTCAAACCCATGCCAGCTCAGTGCAGCAGAGAGAAAGCAGCCCTTTGGCTGCTGCAAACGAGGGATGTTTTTAATTAGCACAAGGTAGCTGCGGCTTTGCAGCTGCAACCGGGCCAGAGTGGGGCTGGTGGTGTGAGTGTGACAGGGACTGTAGGTGAGCATGCTGTGGGTGCTCAGCTGGGCTGGGGTCCCTTGGTGTGGGGCTGGGGAAGGAGCTGGTGGCTAACAACAACAGCGCTGTTGCTAACAGGGCAGAGGTGGCGGCATGGGGCTGCCTTGTAGAACTGCTCAAATGAGCAGAGCAAGCTCACGTGTGCTGCCAAGTGTTGGTGCTGTGCTTGTCCGGTGAGCTCTATGGGTGCTGGTAACTTGTTCTGAACTGGGGCCACCTGGGGGGTCCTCACTTCATTCCTGAGCAAGCTTTGGTCGCACCATTCCATCAGTGCCCTGAGGTCTGAGTCCCACACAGGAAATGTAGTGRACCACGGCTGTGCTGAGCAGAGCAGAACACACACTGCCCTGCACACGTATGCTCAAGGAGCTGCATACTGCTGCAAGCAGGAACAAAGGGAAGGCTGCTCGTGCTCAGTGTGAGCACATGTACCAGAGCAGGAGCATGAGAACAAGACTAGGAGTGTGCATGCTGGCACTGATGGGAACAAAGGGCAGAGTGACACATCTGCTGGCTGAAGGGGACGGGGGACAGGGGCCAGCACTTTGTGCCCACGGTGGTGCACTTGGGGAGACACACTGGTGGTCATCCCTGTGTGGGTGCTGACCACTACGTGGGCACCAGCCCCCTGTGGTGTTTGCCATGGAGGTGCATGGCGGTCAGTGCTGCGGTGTTATTTATTTATTTGCTGAGGCCCCATCGGGTGAGGGGCACCCAGCCAGGATGCACTTTCGGGGCTGCCACCAGCAGCCACAGGCTGCTTGCACAAGCAGTGAGTCAGTGGAGCTGCATGCTGCTAAAACCAGACTTGGCACAGGCACCCCAGAGCAGCAGTCTGCCCAAAAGTGCCCAGACTGCGGGCAAGCAGTGAGTCCCTGGCTGCTGGACCAGGGCTAGGCTGGCTGTGATTGCTCCAGCCCTTGCCTCTGCCAGGGATGTGGATGCTGTCCCAGGGATGTGGGTGCTGTCCCAGGGATGTGGATGCTATCCCAGGAACTCTGAGGGGAGGCTCCTTCTGGGGATGTGGGGGTTTCACAATCCAATCCCCTGTGAGTGTGGCTGTGCAACTGTAGAGGGTAGGTGGCACCTGGACCAGGTACAGGCTGTCTGCTTGGTCCCAGCCCACTTCAGCCCAGCATCACCTGGTGGTTTGTTTGGGGATGGAGGGATGGACAAGAACCATCACAGCCACCCYCCCTGTAGTACTGGACTKGCATGTGCAYTGAACCCTCCTTTGCAGTCGGGGTGTTTCTCATCCTCTCCATGCTGTGCWGTGCCATGCCGTGCCACACCATGCAAAGCTGTACCGTGCTGTGCTGTGCTGTGMTGTGCCAGGCTGTGCCATGCCATGCTGTGTGCTGCAGGCAGGAATAGGGGTCTCACAGACCGTCTGGCAGAAGGAGCCAGACCCCGCTCCTGCAGGAGAGGCCCCAGCCCRTGCATGGGCACTGGCTGTGCAGTGCTGCTGAGGAACAGCTCGGCTCRGGGGATGATTGATCTTGTGTCAGCAGGCGGTGGTTTGAGCCAGTGCCAGGCCTCAGCTCAAATGGGAGCATTGAAGGGGGAGAGCCCCTTCCCCCTCCTGAAAGCAGAGCAGCAATCCCCCCACCAGCACCCCCAGCCCTGCTCCCACATCTTTGGCACTATCAGCCCCACGGTTGCAGGCAGCTGCCCAGCCCTGGGGAGCGCGTGAGGGGAGCATAGAGGTGTCTGGGGTGCCAGCCCCACCAGGCTGGGCTCTGGGGCTGTGTTTGGGTTAGAGGAGGACAAAGGGGGCATGCAGGGATGGTTGGCAGCAGAGAATGCATGGGGCATGGTCTGGCTCTCACCACTGTGCCTTGCAGCCACCTGTCCCAGCCCTGCAGTTCAGGATGTGGCAGCAGCTCCTGCAAGCAAAGGACCTTTTGGGGAGGAAAACAGGGTAGACTTTAATGAGGCACTAAAGGCACTGCTGTGTGTCAGCAAGGGATGGGCAGCATCTGTGTCCCCAGCTGRTGGGGTTTGTGCTGGGGTATTGCCATCTGTTGCTGCTGTCTCCAAGGGCAGAGGAGCAGTGCTGCCTGCACCCCTGGTGCTGCCCTCTGCAGCTCCCTYCACCCCTTCTGTGCTCAAAACGACTGTCAGGTTTTTTTACCATGTCCTAGCATGTCCTGAGCCCTTCACTAGCTTTCTCCATACCCACAGCTACATCCCTACTCCAGTGGCATCCACTGTCAGCTTTTATTGGTTTTTTTGAAAGCTGATCCCTCCCTATTCCATGGGCCAAAGCCCCTGTAGCCTCTTCCAGTTGTGCCAGCCCATGCAGAGGTGATACTGAACAGCTCAGCACATCTGGGCAGCACCTGAGAAGGGGTTTCTCTGCACCCCAGAGGGGTGAGATTCCTGCTCCCACTCTGCTCAGACCTTTGCACCCTATGTATCTGTGTGAGGAAACAGGGCCATTCATATATTTCTCTCTCTATTTATACCTCTCCCTTTCCGTATTTAGTGTGTGCGCAGGCAGAGGGGGCTGCGAATGCCGGGGCCAYTGATGTTCTTGGCTCCAGCACTGGCTGGAATTTTGTCCTGGAATGTATCCTGAACCGCTCTGAAAACACGAATAAATCTCTGTGTGTTGTGTGTGTGTGTGTGTACACAAATACATAGACAACGTATAGACATGGAGCCCTATAGGGCATTTGTGAGCTTTGCTATTTAAAGGAAGGAGCAGTAAGAGGGTTCTCAGTGAGGCAAACACCTCTGGATCAAAGGGATGCAGGGTGCTCTGCTAGTGACCAGGCATCTTAGAATATAGGTGGCACTCGCTYTGTCCTCTCCAGGGACAAATCCACCCTGTTGGTGACATGCTCAAAGTAGCAAGCTCACTAAGCCCCAAGCAGTGTTCTGATCCTGTATTGCTTACAATTGATTGAGGTCTTTGCTCCCTGGCCTCCACCTTCTCAGTGAGAGCCCTAGAGAACCAAGTCCCGTGCTGCAGACACAGGCTGCAGAGCCTGATGTGGAGCCCGATGATGTAGGGCAAGGATATCACCAAGTGGCCCCGGGCTTGTGGATTGTCAGGGGTTGCTTCCTGAACATCAGCTGGTGYTCACAGCTCTTGAGGAAAGATCATACAGAAACAGAGAAAATAAATGCTGGCTAGCAGATCCTAAGTATGTGCTGGGTTGAGCATCTCTTTGGGATGCTGCAGCCTCTGGTGTTTATGGCTATCTGGGAATGGTAATGATAATAAAATAGGAATTTGGTACCAGATCCCAAACAGGATGCTTGGCCATGCCAGGAGGGCAATTCTTGAGGAGGTGCTGGCAGCTGCCTTGCTGTGGATCCAGGATGAGGCCCTGGCAGGAGCACCACTGGGTCTCCCAGCACCCTTTGGCTGTGAAGCAGGCACCCTGTTTAGCCCAGCTTGGTCATGGTGGCTTCTTGTCTTCTGAATGCTGGAAAACCTGATATCTTGGGCTGAAAATGCCCATGTTTGGTCTCTGGCCAAAGGCGATATGTTTGTGGGTGGGGGAAATTGGAGCAAATTCCTGCTGTGAGTCCTGCACGTGTGCGCGGGCRTGCGGATAGGGGAAATATAGTTTTCCTTTTGAAAAAAAAAAAAAAAGCCCTGCTTATTTTTATACAGAACTCCAGAAAGGCTGAAGGTGGAAACTTGGTCTGTCAGCAGCTGTCACAGGGGAGCGGGTCCCTGCCTGAGTTTGGGGGGAAACCACAGCTGGGTGTTAATGGGACTGTTAATGAATTAATGTTGGCTGCTGGGGGCCGGCGGGGAACTGGCTCASTGCAGCATGAGCACATGGAGCCCTGCCCGCACAGGGGCTCCGGCACAGCTGCAGAAAGCCCCAGCTCTGGGAGCCACGTGCTTGGGGAGGTGTGAGTCTCTCTCTGGGTTGTGGAACTGTGGCCACATTGCTGGGTGGAGAGGGTCCTACATCGGGGACCATGGAAACAGCCAGGGTGGATGTGCAGCCTTTCCACTACAGGTGTCTGCTGCCTGAACTCGTGGTATCATTTAAGGCTGGGTCTATTCAGCTGCCGAAACCAAACCTTTAAGGCATTTAAAGCAAAGTGAAATCCCCCCTGGTTTATTTATGGGTTGTATGCCTGTGTTGCTCAGTCAGTGCAATGCCTGCAGCAGCACTGGCCTCTGCACAGCATTGCCTGYCCTTGGGGTTGTTTCTCTTTCTCCCCAAAATACATGGGAGGAGCACCCATGTGGATGCTGTGAGCACAGCCATGCCCCATGCCGTGGATTCAGCAGTACCTTTGCAGATTTTTCACAGCTGGTTTGCTGGGGACAGCTCTAGAGGAGGACAAGGAGGTCATGCTAACATGCTCACCTGATGCCAGAATGGTAGGGATGTGTGGGGGGCTGAGAAATAGTCACTGTATCCTGCTTGGACTGGAAGTAAGAGGAAAAATGCAGAGAGAGTAAATTCTTTTCTGTAGACTTCTGCTATGCCCTTCAGGCTCTGTGAATGAGATCTCAGTCTGTGGTCAAGCCTGGGATTTCTCCCTCTGGTATCAGACAGCTGGTGAACCAAGAGGAAAGACTGAACATCCTGAGGGACGGGTGACTGTGCAGAGAAAGGGATGACAATGTCAAAGAAGGGATGAGGAAAGAAAGATTGCAGTACCAAGGAGGTGATAGCTGTACTGGAGAAGTGAAGACCACACTGAAGTAGGAATGACCATGCCCAGCATGGACCTGTGGATGGACTGGTTCCTCAGCAGAAGATGCTGTTACGAATGGAGAGACAGATCCTCCTTCTCAGCTGGGAGGAAGGCTGGAATAGCCTGAGTACTTGGGAACTGTGCTTACTTCTCCGGGATGATGTGCTTGATGCAGAGACCACTTGGTCAGACAGACCCTCACCTCAGTTAGGAAACCTCTTTAGGTATTTGGACCCTGRTTCTCCTGAATCAGTCTCCAAGTATGTAGCCAACATCTGCTATCCTGTGCCAAACACAGCTATTGGGACTCAGGGCCTGGAGAGGGCAGTSGCTGGGCCCCTCTGGCAGGACTGCTCTTTGCATGAGTGCATGCTCTTTACACAACTTGCTCCCTAACACTGGAGAAGGTCCTTCAGAGGATCCCAAATTCCATCTTGGAGGGACTCTGAGGCGCCTGTGTGCCCGGCTGCCTGCTCTTGCAGTCCAGCTCTGGCTCCACTGGGCCTAGAGCCCTTCCCAACCCTATCTCAGACAGACGGATATCCCAAAACCCACTGGTCCCCGGGGCTCCCACTCTGGGTCCCTCTGGCTGAATGAGGTGGTGTGCATGTGCCCAGACTGTCCCCTCCTGTGACTGTACAGTACACACAGCTAAATATATGTCCGTGCAGATACAGGAACTCAGAGGGGCTGAATGATGCTCCCTTTCTATACCTCTTTTCATGGGGAGAGCTAATGAGATTCATGTCATTAAAGGGCTGATGTTTTGTGGGATGGGAACCTTTTAAACGGGATGTGTCCTGGCTTAGTCATGGCAAATATTTACCAAAAAAAAGAAGAGAAAGAGAAAAAAAAAAGGACATACCGTATAAAATTAGAGTTCTGAAAATAGTATTTAGAGCAAGTGAGAGAGAGGAACCTAAAACAGAAAATACAGCCCAGTCTGTTCAGGAGTCAGGGGAAGAGAGAGCAGGGAGGGGAGGGGGAGGTGGGGGAAGCCAGAGATAAAACGAGAGAAACCTCGGCAGTAAAAACAGCATCTTGGTAAATAGACTATTAAAAAAATTCTGACCCGCTTTATGGCTTTCTTGGCTGCCGTTCAGCTGTGCTGCCCTGGCCGGCACGGAGGGAAGGTAGCAGGAGCCGGCGTCTGTGTGGATGCTCAGAGCCCCGGGACGCGGCTTCCCCCCCGCCCCGAGCAGCCGCACGGGGCGTTAAATTTAGCCACATAATGATGGCCCTGAGGAGGCAGCCTTTTGTAGCCACACTGTAATTACTGCCTCGCTTATAAATTTTATTTTTCTTATTATGTTTCCTCCTCCTCCTCTGCTGGGGGAAGGGGTGGGGGGTGTCTCCCACACCCCCATCAAACCCACAGCTCTCTGGGGAGCAGGGGGTACCATGGGATGTAGGGGAAGGTGGGAATGGCTGCCCAAACCYCATGCTGCTCTCCTGCCCCAACAGAGGGCTCAGCCCTGTGTTTGGGGATGGGGAAGGTGTTGAGCTAACCCAAATGAGGTAGGGTCCCTGCATCCTAAAGCATGTGTGTCTTTGATCCCCATGATGCTTAGTTTCACCCTCTCAGGCTGCTTTGGAAATTGGCTTGTGCCAGCGGGACCGGGGGGTCTCTGGTGGGGCTGTGAGCCCATGTCACAGCCAGGCAGTCAGGACCCCCACCAGGGTGTGAGTGATGCAAGGAGCAGCTGCCTGGCCCTGCTTGGCGAGTCACAGCTCCAGCCCTGCTCCTTGCAGAGGAGGGAAAGGCGAAAAGGGCGAGGGGTGGCCCAGGCCACCTCCTCCTGCTAGGAGAGGACAGAGGGTACGGCTCCTCTCCGGGCCAGTGCAAGTGGGGGACAGCTTCAGGCCGGGCAAGAACGTGCCAGAAAAGGTCTTGTTCCCCTCTTGTTTTCCCAAAACAAAGGAAACAGCCTTGCATTGCTGGAAGTCGCGTGCTCGGGCTGTGCTGGCTTGTTATCATCCGATAACCTGACGACCTGGGAGCTGCCCTGCTCCTCACCCGAGGAGCCTGCAGTACGGGATGCGAACAGCTTCCTCATGAGCTGCCCTTTGCAGAGATCCGTTTTCCGCTCCYCGGGCTGGGGGGGGACAGTGGTGGGGGGTGCTGTGATGGCCCTGGCTGGCCCCAGGCTCACCGTGTGCCGTGTGCCTGAGAGGAGATCTGCCCCTGAAGGTGATGATGGATGGTGAGGGCAGAGGAAATGCAGAGATGGCAGGTGCCTTGGCATGGTCTGGGGGCTGCCATCCCATGTGTTGCGTGGAAGGAGATTTGGGGCTCTGCTCTATTTCGCTTTGTCCCGTGCAAAYTCCCCGAGAGCAGCATGGCCTGGCTTTGCTGTGGAGCAGGGTGGGCAGTGTGCAGGGCTGGGGGTKGCAGGGGTCCTTTGGGTGTACCCAAAGAGACAGATGGCTTCAGGGAAAGCACTCTTGCAAACTGCCAAGGAAGGCTATCCAGCACCGGGACTGCCTGTTTTCCCTTCTGGTTTTGCCCCTTCTCCCAGGCTCGTGCCTTGGGGAGGGTGCAGTGATGCCAAGGTGCCCTAGGGACTTTGACAGGGCTGGTGGTCACAGTGACGTTCATCCATGACTGTGGGGACATGTTTGGGGGAGCATCTCCTTGGCAGAGCTGGCATGGGGCACGTGTGGGACCACAGCAGTCTCACCCAGCTGTGCCCAGGGAGCTGGCTCATGCCTAAGCAGCCCCTTTCTCCTGCCCTGTGCTATAAGGGCTCTGTTCAGCACAACGATGACCTGAAGCAACCTCCATCCCTTGCTCAAGCACCCATTTCAGTGCTGGTAGGACAATACTAAATCAACTCTTTTAAAGCCTCCTGACCTGCAGCCCCACAGACGTGCCGGTCTCCATCCCTCCCTCATCTGCTGCGGGCACACTGGGGTCTGGTGCGCTGGCCGGCTGCCTGGGCACGGGGCTGCCTCAGATGCTGTCCAGGAGGCTCCTGGCCTGGCTGGGTCTGTGCCCTGACCCTCCACCCCACTGTGGGGTCTGTGGCTTGTGCCAGGTGCCAGGGATTCAGCACCGAGGTGGTCGCAGGAATCCCTGGGGACAGCAGCCACCACATCTCTGGTGGTGACTTGGGAGCCCAGGTGTGGRGAGCACTGTGGACCGAGAGACAAAGTGCCCTTTCAGCCTAAGTCCTGGAAAGATGTCTGTGTGTGTGCAGAGGTTAAAGCCTTCGGCCCTGGGGAGAGGAGAGAGCACGGGCTGGCTCTGTCCCCAGTGGGAGCTGGGAGCCATCCCTGCACGTGTGCCTCCACATGTGCCTGCGTGTGCCTCTGTGTGCAGGAGGCTTATGCGTTTCCGTCTCGGTGTATTTACATACGTCATGTGTGTATCTTACTCATCACTGTTTTTCTTTCCTTGTTCTTGGGTCTTTCCCCCACCCCCGCCATGGATCTATAATTCTTATGGCATTTTATTCTTCCCTTTTATTTTTTTGTTTAGATCTCCAGTTTTGGAATTTTGCTGCCTCCCTAGGAAAATAGACCGTATTTTTAGTGCCTGTCTGCAAGGCTGCTGATGCTGCCTGCCCCTGCTCATTGCTTACTCACTACTTTTATTTTCTTCTTTTCCTCGTGCTGGGGTGTGGGGGCAGCCAGTGGCGTGCTGGGGCTGAGCAGCGTGGCAGCAGCGTGCCAAAGTTGTCAATGAGTGAAAGGCAGCTCCAATCTGGCCTTTATTGAGGTCTGGGTTTGCGTAGCTCTGGAGCAGCCTGCCCTGTAATCAGCCAGCCACCAGAGTTGGCCAGCCTTGTAATAAAGTAGCTCTATATTTATTTGTTCTGTTTATACACTGCTCTGTAATAAGTTGGGAGTCTGCCCCACTCTCCCCATTTTCTTTGGGAAGTTCCTCTGGGTCTCTGAGGGGATCTGCCATCCTGTGTGCAGTGGATGCTTGGGGCCCTGCATCCTGTGAGCTGCTCTGGCCACATCTGGGCCATGTGCCTCTGGCTCTGTGTGCCCCATGCACCCCATGTCCAACTCTTCCCAACCTCACCCCAGCTTCCCAGCCCCATTTCCCAATCCAGAGAGCCCCGGTGGCTCCCCTGGTAGCCCACATCTCCCCATGGCCCCTTCTCCCCATCCCTGTTGCCCCCAGCACTGCCTCTGCAAGCCCCCCTCCCTCCCTCTCTATTTCAACCTTGGGTCTTTTTAAAATGCATTCATTAAAGGGAGCTCAGTTGCCCTTTCCCCAGCGAGGCTGGAACACTGACAGCCTGTTCGCCCGCATGTCTGTAATTAAACTCAATCTCTGGGTGAATACAACAATGTGACTGCACAGAATAATTCCTGGAGATCCTGACGCCGAGGAGGAGTGTGGCCTGTAAGCAGCCCATTCACGCCTGGCTTTCTATAAATACTTTACTATGTGGCATTAAGAAAACTTCAAGCCCTTTCTCCCCCCCTCTTTTTTTTTTATTTTTTTTTTTTATTTTTTTATTAGTGCTACATAATATAGTAATTGTGTGACTAGAAGGTCCCCCCTGTGCCTGCCCCGGTTCACAGGCCTGGGTGTGACCTYGCACTGCACTGGCCAAGCACAGGAGCCATGCCCAGGGACCACTGTGCCCAGGGACCTGCCAGCCTCGCCAAGGGGATGCAGGTGGCRTGCTGAATCCTCCATCCCAGAGCTCTGCCAAGCTAAAAGGTTTATAACCCTAAAGCCCTTCCCAGTGGTGTCCCTGCTGGCAGCAGTGCTTTGCTGGTACCATGTTCAGTGGTCCTGGGAGCTGTGGCTGCTGGAGGGAGATACAGATGGATACTGGGGAAGAGGGAGGAAGGACAGGCATGGGGGACCATTCCCTACCTTTCCATGGCCATCAGTGTGGCTGTTCCTCTMGTTCCAGCCTGGTAGCTTTCTAGCCTGGGAAGGCTGCCACAGGGCAGCTGCTCCCCATCATGCCCAAGGACAGGGGTTAAGTGTGTGATCCAAATGTGATCACAACCCACCTGCTGTCCGCTGTGCTTCCCTGAAGCCCTAGCTGCCCTCCCCTCCCCTGGAGCCTACAGGTAGCATGTCTGGAAAGGTGCTCAGGCACACCCAGGTCCCCTGGGGAATCAATCCTCTGGCTCTGTAACCTTCTTCAATGATGCTTTCCAAAGCAGACAGCAATTTTCCTCAGCCACGGGGTGTGCCAGCTCCACACGCTGCGCAGCTCCCCAGGCAGCATCCCGTGACTACGAGTGCCTGTCACAGTGCAGGTGCCACGGTCACAGAGCAGTCAGCTCTCTGCCTGCCTGGCTCTTGCTCCCTGTGCTTTGAGACCTCGGGATTGCAGAGAAGGCAAGGCTCCCTTCCCATTCCTCTGACAGCTGGAATGGGAGACATGTGCAGAGSATCGGCATCCCACCCTCACTCTGACACCTGGCTGATGTGAGGATATCACTGCATTTGTATGGCCAGGAGTAACCTTAGGTCTTTGTGCTGTGTTGATGTTCCCGAAAGCCACAATGGACATTAATATTCATAAGCCCACTCGTCTTCATCCATATTCATGTAGCGTCCCTCGACAGTGTGGCCTCTGCATGTTTTTCACTTGCACACCACTTGCGTGGCAGTGCAGTGCCCCAGAAAGTGGCACTATGTAGAGCTGGAGGTGTCAATCTGCCACCAGCCAGAGCTGAGCAAGGGCCATGGTAGCTGGTTCAGGATGAGCWGTGGGAATTTGGGGACCAGCTCTGCCTGGGTGCTGCCCTGTTTTGTGGCTGTCTAGTTGAGCTTGAAGATGAGCAGACCCACAGGTGGCGTCCTGGAACGGGGACCTCCAATGTCTCCGCTCTCCCCCGCAGCCCGGCATTTCTCCAGCACCTGCAGCCGCGTTCCTGCCTTGGAACCCCTGCCTTGGTCGAGTAACCTCTAAATTTGCCCCCAAAAACTGCCCAGTGCCTCTGGAAGCCCTTGGGAGGCTCTGTGTCTGGTGATGCAGAGTAGAGTGCCAGGAGAATTTCAAGTGCCTCCCATCCCCTTCCTCTCTCACCCTCTCTCTGTTTTGCTGCTGCCGTTCCCCTGCCTCGCCCCCCAGCTGCCCCACTTCCCAGATTTATTTTGTAGGACAACCAGCCCCAGCACTAGGGGCTTGGAGCCCAAAGAAGGAACAGACCGTAGGCAGGCAAACCGGATGCCTTGGATGTCAGCGCCGCGGAGATGTGGCCGCGGTGGGTGACAGGGACGCGGCAGATGGCGCCCTGGTTCCGGTCAGCGCCCGCCTGATGGGCTGCGGCGGCGGYGGAGGGGGGGCTGCGGATCCGGCACTGCACCTCTGCACCCTGGGCACTGCATCCTGCATCCCACGTACTGCATCTCTGTCCCAGGCACTGCATCTCTGCATCCACAGCGCTGGATCCTGCATCCCAAGCATTGCATCACTGCAGCCCTGGCAGTGCATCTCTGCATCCCTCTATGTCAGGGATGCATCAAGGCAGCAGGGCTGGTACCCACGTTCTGCTGTCACCCTGGGCAGCGGTGCAGCAGGAGCCAAGCAGGGGCTGTCACGCAGGAAAGGAGCTTTCTCCCATCATCACAGCATCAGCTCCATGTAGTTCAGGAGCAGGGTGTGCCTACAGCTTGTCCTGCCCTGGTCTCCCTGCTGTAATGGTCCCTCCATGCTTACTTTTCTCAGGTCAACTGAATCAGGGCAGATGAGTGGGGTTAGGCTCCAAATTTGGGGGTTCTGGGACTGTTTTTTTTCTTTAGGAAGGCTACAAGGAGTGAAAGGTTTTGGTGGGAGCAGCARAGGGCTGGGGTCCCAGCTCCCCAGGCCCCACTGGGGCAAGGCAAGAAGGACTGGAGCCAACTGGGTGCTGCCCCACACAGCATGGTGTGAGGAACAAACAGCATCAGTGGCCACAGCTCATCTCCTCTCATCATTTATTGCTTACTCCTTGGAAGGGGCTTCTGTTTGCCCCTTATGATTTTGCTGCAAAATCTGTTGATAAAGARATTAGGAATTTTACTAAAACCTCAGCTATTGAAGTGATGCTTTACTGAGCATGGTCAACCAGTGCTGAACCAGTGTTGGCTCTTTCATTCCAGCTGGGATCAGCAGTTGTTCTGTGAGACATCAATACCACTGTGGGCTGTTGCTATCCCAACAGAGACCTTAATACCACTGTGGGCTGTTGCTATCCCAACAGAGACCTTCGTGCATCTCCCCTCTCCAGCCTTCCACTTGTCACTTTGATAGCTCATCTTCAAGCTGCCTCCAAGTTTTGGGGTACTGGCAGGGTGTCCCCAGAGCCAAGCTTACTTCCTCTGCCCATAGTGAGGGTTTGGGCTGCTGGGAAGCTCTGCTGAGAGTGGTCAGTCCCATGCAGCTCTGCGGAGAGGTCCCTTTGTTCCCGAGGCTTCCCATGGGCTCAGGTCTCGGCAGAGCTGCACAGTGTGGAGCCAGGGTGCCCTTCCCCTGGCTCCTGACCGTGCCAGCCTGTCTGCACAGCTCCCAATGCTGCTGCCTCCCCTGCCTTTTACTTATGTGTTTTTACGGCTCGGAGGGAGCCRTCCTGCCCCGATTCCCCGCATGCTCCTAATTTCATAGTTCTCTCCATATATCCATATATATCCATATAGCATTTGATACAGGTTTTATGGGCATTTCCATACGTTTTACAGACACAGCCATTACAGAGCCAGGTTTCACCCGAGAAACCTCAGGGGAGCAGAGCACTGAATCGCCTTAGTCTTGGCCTCAGAACAAGGCTCTCTTCTCTCACTTGCCGGGGCTGCCGCTATCAGCGCTGCAGAGKGCTGGGGGATGGCTTGGGGCTGGTCGTGCCAGCCTCCAGAGCCAGGATGCTGCCTGCAGCCCCATCCGTCCTGCTTCTTGAAGCCTCATGCTGCAAACCCCGAGGCTGTCAGTTCTGCCCCTTGTTCCCTTTCCAGAGGGATGCCACTGCTTTGATGGTCTGCTTTGAGCTCAGGACCACAATCTGTATGGCCAGGTTGCCAGCATCCAGCCTGTTTGCCTGCCTGCTGAGCTGTACATCCAGCTGGCTGTGGGTAGTGGAAGCCCTTGATGATGGTGCWGAGAGTGATGCAACCCCAGCTGGAGGGGCAGGGACACTGATGCACAAGGCTCTGARCATCGCAGCTGTTGCAGTGCATGCAGAACACCCAGGCTCTGGCAGGGCAGCTTCTGGCTGATGGAGGGGCAGAAAACAGATCCAGGTGCATGCAGCTCTCTGCAAATATTTTGGCCTGCTACAGAGACTGCCAGCACTGCAGTAATGCCCAGCACTGCACAGGGGCTGATCGTGTTCCCAGCACAGGGGGAGAAGCCTCAGATCTTGTTTATAAGGAAGCTGGGTGACATGTGTCTTCATCTCCACCCTGGTCAAACCCTGGAGCAGTCTGAAGTACAAATCTAAGGCATCACATGACATTGTATCGAGGTGTTGGGCTGTCGAGCACCGTCTGTGGGGGAAGATGGATTGGGACATGTGCATGCAGGGCTGCGCCTATCCTTAGCACCTCCCAACCCAYTGCTGCTTGACAGGGGCAAACATARCAGCATCTGGCCTCACTTCAGGTCCCCRGTTCTCCTGGCCTTATGCTGGACTGATGGGATGAGGAATTTTCCACCCTGTTTGTGAATTCCCATTTTCAGGGCAAATACCCAYTCCCACCCAGTGCTCCCTCAAGGACTGCCCATTGATGCTCAGCCATCCCAAACATTGCTGTGGCATCATCCAGTCCAGCCCTGCATGTGAGCAGTGCCCTGGATCAGCTATTAATAGCAGCTGCCCTCTCCCCTTTTGAGGGCTGGTGGGAGTCCAGGGTACATCCCACTCTCTTTTCTTGAACAGGTCCTGAAAGCAGGAACCATTTGTGGCTTCCCCGGCCGGCGTGTCTCTCCTTGGCCTCCAGCATGTTCTATTTTCTGTGCTGTTTACTGTTCTTCTGTGGACTGTCAGGTTTCCGCGCTGGGGAAAGGCTTGTAAATGGGGGGGTGGGGTGGGCAGCAAGTCCGCACAGAGTGGCAACGGGAAGGCGGGGATGGAGAGCACAGACATGGCCTTTATCACAGCCCTGGGGATGTGTGGCTCATAAATCCAACCCAGGCAGATAGGGGATAAATCATCCCTGCTGGGACACTGGTGGTTACCCATGGTTAGAAATTAACTTTGTGTTGGATGGGTCCCAGGCTGTGGGATGGGAAGGGAAGGCTGCTCTGGGCAGTGTGCCTCCTGCCTGGATAGCCCTGGAGCCAGGCTGAAGRCAGGCAAGCAGATGCCCATTGCCCTGGCCCAGGCAGAGAGGGCTGGTGGGCACGCTTAAAGCCAGAGTGATGAAGCAAATGAGCTGGGGTGGATGCTGTGGCTGACCTGTGCTSCGGGTGGAGATGCTCTGGCCTTCACTCTGACCTGTGTGGACTTCGGCACTCCTGTGAGCAGCTGCAGCATACTGGGCACTAGGGCTACCCTACATGGGAGGGGACAGGGATCCAAAGTGGCAGAGAAGGCTGCAAGGTGTGCTTGCAGGGCAGGAGTAGATTTGTGATCAGAGCAGGACTGCTATCTTCCCCTGGTTTTGGCAAAAATGGAAGCCTTATACTGGTATCACAGGCTGGGACAGTCTCTGGCCTGGCTCTGTGCCTCTGAGTGTGGGAGGGGGCATTGAAGCCCACAGACCCTGTTTCACTTTTCCTCTCCAGCTACTGTATCCTTCTAGCCCTAATTCCCCTTTCTTCCATCCCCAGCGTTCCCTGCCCAGCTCCATGAACATCCCCAGACTCTGCTCTGTGTAGGGCCAGGGCTTCCATAAGGGCTTTTATGTGTGCAACTACAGCAACCTCTTCTTCTGCTCAAGTCAAGTGCCCACATTTGGGACCATGTCACTCTTGGAATTCCAGAGCACCCATTGAGGGGGGAGAGGGGAAGGGGCAGGGGTGATGGGGACACCCCTCCTGCAGTGGTCTCCAGGCATCTGGCTCAGCATGCTCCAGGCCAGCTCTCTAATAGCTCCCCAGTTTTCCTTTCTAATGAGGCTCTAATTGGAAGCCGGTTGTGCTTCCCTTCCCCTCCTCTCAGAGCTCTCCAGTCCCAGTGCTGCAGGGTGATTAAGCTGAGGTTTTGGTTTTTTTTTAATATGGCAGAATTATTTTGGAAGGGCCAGGATCGTTACATGACGGGCTTCTTGAAAAACCCCAGGCTTCGCCTTTCAGACGAGTCCTTTTCAAGTGGTTTTGCACAGTACACGTCTCTGGGCAGCGACCGTCTCGAACAGTTACTGTTAATTATAGATGCCTCTTTCCCGCTCGCCCATTACTCAAAGGATTTTTGTGTGTTTTAACAGTGTTTTACATCAGCCTGAATAAGACTCTATTCAGTATTTCTAAGAGCTGGAGCTTGGGCATCCCCTGCTGTATGTGTTGTGCTCTCCTCCCTGCATCTCTGGGGCAGGGACCAGGCAGCCGGCATGGGCACAAGCCTTCCTCCCGCTGCCCAGCCAGTGCATGCACTGCTCCGGGTGCAGGAGTTGTGCCTGCTGTGTGCTCACCCTCTTGGCACCCTTTTGGCAATGTATGGCCTTGGGTCTGCACGCTCAGCTCCTTGGGCCATCTCCTGAATCCACCCTCCATCATCATTCTTAATGCTGAGCTCTCCTGTCCGCTGGTGCATGCTCAGCCAGACCGTGTGCCCGCAGCCGTGTCATCCTCTTTGCCCAAGGATTSACCTCAGGCACAATGGTCCCCTCCTAGTCTCCTTGGGATGTGCAAGGTCGTCTTCTCCTTGCTGAGTGCCGGGCCAGTGTGTTCCCCTTGCATTAATACACCAGCTGGGGCTGTTCCCCAAGTCCTCCTTCATCGCCCAGCTRTTCAACAGCAACTTGTTGCACTGGTATCCTTGAGCAATGCTCTTGCCTCCTATGACACCCCATTTGTACCCTCTGCCTACAAAAGCCACCGTTTATTCCAGCTTGCCTCCTGTGTTTTCCCTTAGGTGTAGGGTGTGAGAAGAGCTTGCACTGTTGCCTTGAAAGGCCAGTTTTTAATAATGACACAGACACGGTTAAGGGGATAAAAAGGGTTTTACCTCAGTATTTGGGATCCCAGGTGCACAACTTGATGGCAGAATGCACACCCGTGTACAGCACGGGTACAAGTTTTATAGRTTTCAGGAATTAGCATGTCTATATAGGATTCCTCAATAAGAAACTTAACAAATGTGGAAACGTCTTGTTGTAAGCATTTTCCCATTCCCACTGCAGGCCTCAGATGCTCAGCTGGCATGCTGGATCCCTCGGGGAGCTCTGGTGGGTTTGAAAGGGGGGATTGCCCACTGCAGAGTGATGCTGTGCCTTCTCCCCAGCTGCAGGCAGCTGGTGTCTCTGCTCCTGAAGCCTTTCTAGATGAAGGACCAAGCTCTTGAGTCCCCTTTGAGAGATGGGAAACAGCGCACCAGACCCCAGCTGTGCTGAGCACTCTGCAGATGGGGACAGACTCGTGGGCAGAGCCGCCTGCCCAAGTGCTGGGCCGCTGGGACTTGGCAGTGGGTGCCRTCCCCAGGCAGTGAGGCTTTGGTCAGTGAAGAAGTATAGAAGGGTTGGAAGATAAGGAGCAGCTTCAGGACTGTTATGCTGACTGATTTCCTAAGGCCAGAGGTGACAAGAGCTTCCCCTGTGTCCTCTGTGAGCTGCTGGCTGCTCGCCCAAGAAACCACAAGTTGGAGGGAAAAAGTGGATCCTCATGCCCACCATCCATCCTCCTTCAGGCTGGAGTGGGGAATTTGGGGATGGTGGAGGGCAGCTGGGGGGCACAGTGGAATTGTTGGCGGAGAGCCCCATTTGGGGAAGGGAGGGATGCACCTTGTTTGGGCACCTCTGCAGCCCKCACCTCCTCCACCTCGGCATATAGGGCACTGTGGTCAGGCCCATTTATAAAGCTGGTAAATATATTGGCAGAGTTTGTGTCCCCTCCAAAGGTCAATATTTGTGCAGAGTTTAATTTTAACTTAACAAGCAGTTGTTTGCAGAGGCTGCCCTGTTTGTGCGTGCGTGTGTGTGTGTTATGTGTGCTTCCCCAGCGATCGATGCCCATGGGGAGGTGTGTGAGTGGCTCGGGTGTGTGCACTGACTCACTGGGCTGCACAGGGGGCCGGGGACGCTTCCCGCTCCTGGAGATGCTCCGGATGCGGGGCCAGCGCTGTGCAGTCCAGAGGATAAGGTCCAGGGTCTGTGGCCGAGTCTATAAATGCAACCCACAAACCTCTCCGGGAGGTGACAGCGGGCAGCACGCGCCCCATGAGGCTCTGAACAGTGGCCAGTGGGGACAGTGGCTTTCACAGCCTGTTCTGACCGGTRCCCTGGGCTTGCTACAGAAAGCTCTGCAGCCAAACAACCCCCAGYCTTGCCCCTCCTGAACCCGTGTGGCTTTTGTGGCTCTCACCCATGTTCTGGCCACATGGGTCTCCCAGCTGAGCACGTCAGTTCCAGGGCTCTTCCAGTATCACTGCCCATGGGGTTTTATACTCCCTGTCCACCCTCCCACCCCACCAGGTAAGGCAAACCTGCATCCCACATGCACCTGCAGCACCTCACTGAGGCTGATGGCTCCTCTTTGAGAGGTCGAGAGCCAAAGTGCCCCTGTGCTGGCAACGATGAGATGCTGGCCTGGTCTGTGCCAGGCACTCAAGGCTTCTGTTACTCCCAAGGCTCCTCGTGCAGAAACCCCAGGTTATGCTTTTCCCAGGGGCAGGTAACCCAGCTGGGCTTGGGGACAGGCTGTGCCACTCACTCACCCCATAGCATCTCATCCCTTGGAGTAGAGGCCGGGATCTCTCAGGTGCCTGCAGTGCATCCCAGCATCATGGGGCAGGATGGTCAACAAGTTGGATCCAATACCTCCCCCCAGCCCTTCTTGCCAACAGTACAGAATGTGTTGYCTGTGGGAAAATGGGAGAATAACAGTGGGAACAGCCTTGGCTGCAGGAGTTTTTCCAGCAGCCCAGAGGCAGGAAGTGGGGGTGCAACTGGGGGAGAGACGGAGAGGACAGAGCCCACCATCYCCACAGTGTGGCTGCTGGGGCTCCGTGTTTTGCAGCCTGCCTTGTGGGCTCTGAGGTTTGGTTTCCTTCTCTCTACTCTTTTCCTCTTCCTCGCCAGGCCCCGGGGCTGCTGACTGACCTCAAAGGGAAAAGCAGGCTCCGAGGGACAGCAGCAGGGATGGGCAGGGGTAAACACGGGACTGGGGCCGGCCAGGCAGTGGGTGATGGAGGTGAAGTCATGCCGTGACGTCAGCCCTGTGGCTTTGGGGACAGCCGTGGTTAGGCTGCTCAAGGAGGGGCGGCTGTTTTTCTGCAGCTCTGCCGCTTGCTCCTGGTGCCCGTCTAACTTATAAACTTTAATGGCCAGTTTAAAAGGTTCCTGCCATGGGCACCTTGTTGCCAGATTTAGGTTTTTAATTTGGAAACTTTCCCCTCTGTGGTCAGAGGAGGAAGGGCTTGGGTCCGCTCAGGGCCAGTCATCAGGACACGCGGGTGCCAAAGAGACAGTCCAAAAGGACCGTGCTGTCGTCACTGGTGTCGGGACAGGGTTGGCCACGCATGGGGCAGACAGGCTGGAGGAGCCCCCTGGTCCTCTCCCGCTGCCCACATATTGGAGGAATAAATTTAGCTCTTCCTCTKCTTCTGGCTGGGGGAGCACCATCAGCTGCCACCTGCTCCCAGTCGGCGCAGTCCTACCCCCTGTGCCCAGGAGTCACCACAGCTCTGGGCTGTGYGGGCAGCATCCTCATCCTGCAGCCCTCAGAGCCCACAAACCTCTGCTCACAGGGGCAAGCATTGGGCTGCAGCC
>NW_026623313.1:365921-384432 GCF_030028575.1 Malurus melanocephalus | reverse complement strand
GGGTTAGGTACAGATATGGGATTGTGCATAGGATCATGCCTGGATGTACTGCTTGGCAAAAAGAGAGGATGCAGGGCCAGCACTGCAGGAGACACTGGGGGCATGGCACTGCTGCTCTTCCTCCTCTTCCTCGCTTCACAGCTTCCCTGGAGCCCTTTGGCAGCCCCTGCAAGGTGTGGATTAGCAGGATCACACTTCCCTAGTGCAAGCTCAGCTCTCCTCTGTCTCCAGAGACTCGAGAAGCCCTTACAATGCCCAGGAACTGCTGGGTGCTGGGACACAGGGCGAGACCGGACCCCTCCCACTGAACAAGGAAACGAGCCTACATGCTTGAGGGGAGCCTCCCCACAGCCTTTCCACCCAGCCCTGGGGAGAGTGGGGACATGTTCCTCCATCCCAGCTGCAGCCACCTGGGGTTATTAACGATGGCACTCCAAAGTGTGACYGTGGAATCACCAGACTTGGTGTGGTGGGGCTTGTCCACACGTTGCTGCTGTCCATGCTGGTTGACTGAGAGCACTGCACTGAGGGCTGGTCCTTCCAGTGTGTGCTGGTGTGTCTGTGCTGTGAGTCCCAGTGATGGGCTGGATCAGAGCACACTTGGGAGCATTTTAGCTATTAGGAGGGTCCAGGACTTTTCTGGGGGACTGGGGAGCTGAATGGCAGACAAGATGACTGACTTGGCAAAAGTCTGCACCCCGGGGGTTGAACTTGCCCAGGGTGGGCACTGTAAATAGCATGTGAAGCCAGAGAAGCAGAGGAGTGGCCCTGGTTTACCAGAATTTTCATACCACGGCTTTCAAGTGGTTCCCCTGCCTGTTCCCCATGAGCCAGTGGCACATCTGCACCCCGCCAGCTGCCTCGGTGCTGTGCCACGTGCCCTGCGGCCGCTGGAGCTGGTGCCACGTGCCAGCCCTGGGGCAGCCCTGCCTTTGCCAGCCCTGTAATTGATTCCTGCTCTCCTGCACGGGTGGAGGCAGCAGATGTGCAGTGGGCTCTGGGCACCAGCTCCAGGAGCCARCATGGGCACAGTGAGGAGCAGCCCAGTCCTTGCCTCAGCTCTGACGTCGACTTGAAGAGCTGCCTTTTGAGTTTCCAGGTGTCTGAAGAGGTTCTCTCCCAACCTCAGTTCCTGGCGGCAGAGTATTTGAGGGAACCCTKTTCCCCCACTTTGGGGCTGCTGGAGGAGCTGAGGCTGTTGGGGAGCAAAACAACCTCTGCTGATGGTTGTTGTATCTGCTGATGACATGCAGGCTCATGTTTAGGGATGATGGCAGCTGATGGCAGTGCAGGGTGGCTTTATAGAGGTCCCTTGTTATTTCCCCTGGCCTGCAGAAGGACTTGGCCATAGTGATGGCAGGGCTTTAAGCTGAGAAGGATTTTGTAGCCTGGCACCTTATAGGAGACTAGATATTTGAGCATGTTATTATGAAGATAAACCAAATTTTCCACTAGAAGGTGATGGTGGTCCAGGACAGAGGGACTGCAAACAGATGAGGTTTGACATGAGTTCAGGGCARCTGGAAGCCAGCGCCTCTGGTTCCTTGTTTTCCAGTGCTGCTGCTGACAGATAGTGCTGCGTGGAAGAAAATGCCTAGAAAAATAGGGATGAAAATGGTGAGGCTTTTAAAAAAAAACCCAGTATGTAGCCAAAGGGCATGGTTTTGCTGGAAATGGCAAGGAACGGATGAATCCTTCAGAGCAGGGTACATGAATGGAGAGAGAGGTGTGATGTGTGGGAGGGGGCTGAAAAAAGCAGCAGTCGCCAGAGCTGAGGAGGTCTGTGCTCCTCATTGTCCACGGGGGAGCAGTGAAGCTCAGAGCATCTCTCCCAGCGCAGGCTGTGAGCCCCGCCCTTGAAAGCAAGGAGCAGCTTGGGCTGCAGAGGCCAAACCTGGCAGGACAGAGATGGAAGGGGCTCTAGCAGCAAGAGAAAATCTGCTTGCCCAGGTGGAGTGGCACAGCGTGGGGCAGGGTTGGGGCCATGGCTCCCAGCTCCCTCAGCCCTCTGTGCCCCCCCCAGGTAGCACCACAGGGACCCTGTCCCTCTCTCCAAGGGCTGAAAGGGCGAAGGTGCCCTGACAGAGTGTTTTATTATCAGCAGGTGCCTGAAATCCAACCGTGGTGGTGCAGTAATCCCTCCCCTCACCTGGAGATGAACCCGGCTTGAGAGACATGGCTGTGCAGGGTCAAGCCCTGCCGGTGCTGGGATTGCCCCTGCCATAACCAGAGCRTCTCCCTGGCAGCCTGACGGGCCGGTCCTGCCGTGGGAGACAGGCGCGTAATGCCTGATTTCACAGCACTGGCATGCTCTGTTTGCTTGTGGCAATGATCTCTCCTGCCCTGTCCGACTCCAGCCCRTGGCCAAACCCCAGTCTGCAGCTCTGTCAGCTGCAGCTAGGTACAAGACTTCAGCTAAAACATCTTTGCTCTTGGCTGGAGCAATGACAGAGAGGGGAAAGGTCAGCATGTCATCTCTGGAGATRGAGCTCCTTGCCCTGCCCCCAACCCATGTGTGGCATCCCCCAGATCTGCCTTCAGCCCCTGCAGCCAGCACTGGGGCTTTGCAAACCTCACATAGAAGAGGAGGAGGAAGGCAGYGATTTCCCCATCTCTCTAATGCTGAGGTTTAACATGAAATGGCATAGGTCCTTGGGCTGTCAGGAACAAACCAAGGGAATGCTTGTGAAGGAGASAGGAACAAGAGTGGTCCATGCAGAAAGGGTCTCCCATTTGCTGTCTGCTCCCAAAGTGCTCCATGCTGTGTCCAGCTTGTTTCAGCAAAGCCATGTCTGAGAAGAGGAGCTGTGGAGCAGCAGCCCCCTGCTCTCGATGCCTCCAAGCACAGCACTGGGGCTGGTTTGGCAGCAGATGAGCAGCGATGCCCTGTGGGATGGCTGGCAGCCTAGTGCAGGTAGTGCCATGGGAGGCAGAGCAGGGTCTGGCACAGACAGACAACAGTCCACACCAACCTTGGACTTGTAGGAGCACTGTATCTGTGTCTCACTATTGCACAGTCCTGAGCCCAAACTGAGGCATCTTATCACCTCATCAGGTGCACAGCCCTGAGCAGCCCTCYGTGTCCCTGCAATCTTGCCCTCTCCCAACGTTCTGCTTCCTGCTCGTCTCGCTGGACCCTGGCTTTGTTGGCTGAGCTCGTTTAGCTTTGACAAAGTTTGTAGTGCTGGAATGCAGAATGGCTGCTGGCCTCCCTCCAGCCTAAACATCCCCACCCCACAGCGCGACAGGCGCTGATAAGGGTGAGTGCCACAGCGGGCAGGTATCTCGTGCCCAGCCCGCGACCTTACAGCCACACGACCTTGAAGGTTGTCATTTATCACACGTGTGTGTGTGTGTGTGTGTGTGTGTGTGTGTGTGTGTGCGCACGCGAGCTGTCTCCCAAGAAATGTTCTCCGCATCCCTGGTTTTCTCTCCGGGCCAAACCCACATGCACGTTGCCCAAAACCGACTCCGAACAGACTCCTTTGATGAGCAGGGCTTAAATATATATTTGGCATTCCAGCGGCAGCGTGCCGAGCGTGGCCAAGGGTGTGAAAGTGTTTGCTTGACAAACTCCGGGGGCTCTCGCCTCTCTGCTGGCTCTGGGGATTTGCAGCAGAGAAATATCAAGGAATTTTTCACCTCTCTGTTTTGTTTTGTGTTTTTATTTTGTTTTCCTTCTGTGAGTGCATTTTTAGCTCTGGTGAAAAGTGCCTGATTGACAGTCATAGAGACTGAGTCCCCTCTCTTTGCTGAAACAGGGACAGCAAGAGCAAACATCCCAACCTGGGCCTAGATGGGAGAGAGAACAGCCCTGAGAGCCTTGCAYTGAATGTGGGGGCTCCCATCTCCTCTCCACTGTCCCTGTCCCTTCCATGAATCAAGTGCTATCGTGGACTGATTTGGGTACCAGCAGGATGGAGATGYCCCACATCCTAGAYKTCCTAGGCTATGGTCTTCTCAGAGYTRGCTCTTTTGCAAAGACCYTCTCTCTCCTGAGGGCAGTGGGTTCCAGTCACAGGGTCCTTTGTCACCACTCAGCTGGCCTCAAAGAGCCCTGGCACCACATTGTGGAGACATCCATGCCCATTGCTTCACCAAGGAGTTCCCAGCCAGTGTCCCCATGTGCCATGGCACCAGCCTGGGGTATGTGCCCGTCTCCAGGCACCTTGGGGCTTGCAGAGGGTCTTGTCACCTTGTGCCTGTGAGTGGAGAGATGGAGCAAGTGGGGCAGAAGAGTGTTTCCATGGGCAGGCTGCATGTGGACAGGCTGGATGCTTGCAGCCTCTTAAAATGATGCATGGGAGGTGCYGGGGGTATGATGTCAAAACCCTGACCTTCACTTGCCACTCGGCTCCTTCTGGGCTGCAGCCTGTGATAGGGAAGGAAACTGTCAGCAATTTCTGTGTGATACAGGATCCATGGAGGGGCTGGGATGGGCAGAGCAGGCTGAGGTGCAGAGCTGGAACCCTGGGCTTGGATGTGAGCCCATGGATGTCTCCAATATGGAGAGAAGAAGGCAAATCTTCACCATCAGTTCAGCCACTGCATCCTGCACCTATGGAAAATGGGGAGAGGGAGCCCTGGGTGGTGGATTTGATTTCAGAGCCCATGTCTGCCTGCCAGAGCAGAGTGAGAACCTGGCTGGCTCTTGGGGAGGGGGCTGAGGGGGCTGCTTCTATGTATTCCCAGYTGTTGCCAGCATAATCCTTCATGAAGGAGAAGGATGCTGCCCTGCTGCATCCCTGTTGTCTGATGGCAGTGCTGCCTGACCCTAAATCACCTGCCACTCCCAGCCTGATGGGTCACCATGGAAATAGGGGTGCTGMCCCCCAGACCATCAGAGGGAAAGGGTCTGGGGTCTGTGAGGCAGAGGCCCAGACTGTGGAGGCTGCAGAGCAAGGATTAGGATGTTGGTAGTCCATGGAGAGAGGCTTGGTGCTCAGGGACTGCAGAGCAGAGGTTGGTACCATTCTGCAGAGGGTTTGGGCTGCTGTGAAATGCAGCAGCTGRGAAAGGGATATGGAGGGATGGTGGAGCAGTGTTGGGGATCCTGGGGGGCCATGAGACTGGGGGCAGGATTTGTCCCTAGGGCAAGCCCAGGCTTGGCTTAGGCTCCCCGAGGTTTCCTTCCTGGCCCACTGAAGAATCGCTGGCTTGTCTGAAGGATCATTGACCTGTGGATTTCCTGGGCAGCGAGTCCCTTTCATGTGGCCGCTTGCAAACTCTCATGACATCACCACGGGCTGCTCCTCCTGGAGACAAACCCAGCGCTTTTTAGGGTTTTGCATTCCCCCYGCCCCAGTCTGTGTGTTTTGGCCAGGGGGGACCCGGCGAATCACGTCCAAGAGCAGCCGCTCTGGCAGGGAGATGGTTCGCAGGACTGGGGGGCAGGGAGAGGGCAGTGTATCCCCCCCGTATTGAATAAACATGGGCTGGCCAGGGATGGAGGGGGCTTTTCCAGCCTGGACCACACCCCGGGGGGCTATTTWTTGCCATGAATGAAAGGGCTGTGTGCTCACAGGGCAGGCTGGCCTCCTGCCGCCRCTGCTGTGCAAGGAGAGCTCTCTTGACACTCAATCCTGGTGCCTGGCTGGGGACCAACATCTGCACTGAGCACAGCTGGGCACTGCCCGTGGGACACCTGGGTACCTGGAACAGCTGGGCACTGCCTGGGGGGACACCTGGGCAGCTGGCACAGCTGGGCACTGCCCACRGGACATCTAGGCACCTGGTGCCAACTGGGTGCAGCCGGGGGTGACATCTACAGGCTGCTGAGCCTGGGAAACACGGTCTGTCACAGAGCAAGGGGAAGCGATGGTGACTCAGTGGCGGTGCCAGCAGCAGTGCCAGGGCTGCTGGGGCATGTTGGACCCAGCCCTGCCGGGGTCATGTGCCCAGGGACCTGCCCGAKGCAGCCCAGCGCTGAGCCCTGCTGCCCCCCTGCCCCGCACAGAAATGCTTCCTGCTGCGGTTTCGGGTGACAATGGGGCAGCATCCCCAGGGGCTGCCCCTAAGCTGCACCCGTGCTTGGGAGGAACTGCAAAGCCACAAGGGTGGAGCAGCTGCCTCCTGCTCAACCTTGGTCCTAAACACGCCCGGATTCCCCCCAAAGCCCCTAATCCCATCTGGCTCAGCACCAGTTTCCTCTCTGGGCTGTGTTAGCTCAGCTAATCCCTTGTGTGCCAGGTTTAGGGATGCCACTGGGTGCAGTATTTCCATGGTTGTCCCCCTGTCATCCCCAGATTTTGTTTCTCATGGAGAATGAGGGCTGCTGTGCCAGTTCCCAGCCCGGACCCACACTCCTGCTACCTCCACCAGCCTCAATGCCCCGCAGGTCCTGGGGAGCCGTGGGTGTTTGTGCCCATGAATGAGTGGCCTGTCCTCACTGGGTGGAGCCGAGGTGCTGGATCCCACCTTCCGCTGTTCCTTATCGCCACACAGCATCCTTGTGATTCACCAGGTGTGGCTCCCTTTCCATTACCCCACTTTGCAGGAAGTTTCCTGGCCAGCCCCCCGTGAGCTCTGTGCAATAATAACAAGCTGGGATGAGCTGGCTGGCCTTCCTGAGCAACCCTACAATAACAGACCAGGGCAATGTGTCCAGCTTTCCTGAGCAGACAATAATAAACCCGCATGAGCTGGCACACTTTGTGGAGGAACCCTACAATAATAAGCCTGGATGATGTATCCATATTCACCAAGTCAGCCTAAAATAACAGGGCAGAGTGAGCCACCCGACTTCCTCACAGATAAGCAGGTCCCTGAGCTGTCCCCCTGGTAGAGGAGGCATACTGGCCATCAGGTATCCATGTTTTCTGCTCTTGACCCCCAGACAAGGCAGCCTGTGTCAGGGTGGGTCAGGCTGCCACAGGTGAAGGCTTTAGGTGCTCTCAGCCTGTGACTTTGCCTTCCTGGAAGCAAGTGCTCACTCGTCCTGGCATGCTGTGATCTGCTGTACTTCAGGGCATCCTCCTTGTCCAGCTCCCTTGCCAAACCCACACCCAGTGGCGGCTTCYCCAGAGGCTCTCCTGCTGTTACCCCATGGACTGTCGGACAGGAAGACAAGTGTCCATGGTCAGGCTGGAGCTGGGAGTGCCACCAGCAGCTGCCACCAGACTGCGGAGCAAGGCTCAGCATCTTCCAGCATTGCCCAGGTGAAGAGGCAGTGCTAGTGCTGGACACAACTCCTTCTGGGGGAGTTTGTTGGCACTTGGGCAGCAGGTGGCCTTGGATGCCCATGGATTTGCATGGCAGCATGGCAGGAGGGCTTCTTTCCGAATGGGGTGGGGTAGGGACTGTACCCGCCAGGAGCTGGAACCACTGGCCCCCCACCAGAGTCTCTGCCAAGCCCCAGGCTGCTCCTGGTGGGTTGGTCCTCACATGGCTGGGGAGGAGATGCTGCAACCTCCTGCCCTAGCTCTGCTCTGCTGCTGACCCTCCTTTCCCTGAGGTTTATCCCGGCCCGTTGGATTCAGGAGTGGGTGGGCAGGGTAGGGGTAGAAACCCCCAGCATCCCTACATGGGGGGGAAGCGGCATCCACCCCGGCGCGGCGGCGGCACAATGCGGAGCCCCCGCTGCCACCACGCCCCTCCGTTCAGTGTCTGCGAGAAAAGCTGTAACCYAAGCCACAAAAACAGCGCAAGGAGAAAAGAAAAGGGTATTGAGCGGCGGGGCTGCTGCGGTCGCCGGCCAGCATAGACTGCTGGTTGTTAAGCGGGTGCCTCGCTTGCAAAGGCTGCCTTGATGAAGTGTGAGACAGCACTTACGGAGGGACGCGGGCAGGCATTCTCGCTCCATCTTCCGCTCACAGTGCCGCTCTTTATGTGCCTGACATTTGCTCGCTGGAAAGGCCCCTGAAGTCGGGGGAAAGGAAAACATTGCCGGCAGCAGGGCTAGAGCGGTGCTGGGAGGAGTGCTGTGCCGTGCCGGGCTGGGCTGGGCTGGGCCGGGCTGGGATGCTGCTCTGYCCCAGCCTCACCACCCGCTCTTCCCCGGGGTGACCCCTTCACCTCTCAGCAGCTCTCCGGTTGCCTTCTCCTGCCGGCACCGCCGCTTCCTGCCAGGTGTGCTCAGCCTGGCTGCTTGCCTGTGAAGCCCTGGCCATCCTGCCCGTGCCTGCTCCAAGGGCGGGCTGGCAGCACCGCCAGCTCTCCTAGCTGTGCTGCTGCTGCTGCTGCTGGGAATGCATGGGGGATGTAGGGGGGATGGAGAAAGTGACAGTGCAAGCTCAGGACTGGTCCTTTAGTCACCTGCTGCAGGTTGAGGTGTGTGCGAGTAGATCTAAGGGCTGGAGGAGCTGGGAAAGGACATTGATGGTCAGTATAGGGCACCTTGGTGTGCCTGGAGGCAGACTGCCCCCAGGGAGAGGGGCATTGYCCCACAAAGGAGCTGGGGCAGGAGACCAGGCTGATGTAGACTGCATGATTCCAGGGAACAAACACCCTCTTTCCCCCATCACTGCTCTTGACACCAGCTGGAAGGGGACAATTCAACCCTCTCCATCCATTCTTCTGCTGCTGGCAGAAGATGGGTAAGCATCTGTCTGGATCTCAGAGTCTGTCATTGGCATAACCATGGGCAGAGATGCTCAGCACAGATCCAGGCCATGCCAGCCCTATTCCCAGGAGCATGCACAAAACTTGTGGCAGGGTGGAGTGCCAAGAGCAGCCGGGCCATGAGGCACAGGAATGCCCCAGCCATGGAGCCCTTCCCCTGCCCGCCATGGACTGCCACAGCATCACCAGACTTCATCCATGCCAGTGCCAGAGTGCCAGTCTGCCATTCCTGGTCTGCCACTCCACCACGCCACTTCCGYGGAGCCCGCTGGTGGGGACAGCCTGGGGAAGCCATCCTCCCCCTTGGCCCACACCCCTTGGCTCCCGCCCCGGCAGGAATTATTAAGTGTGCCCCTGTGGAGCATGTGCTGAGGCTGGCCACGGGAATGTGGGCAGATCTGACATACAAGCCACAGCAGCCAGGCTGTAATTTCCAAACAGGCCCCATTCGCTCTGTTTTCCAGTTAAAAATATATTAAAAAATAGGAATGTGGGATTTGTAGTGAAGAATGTTGGTAACCGCTTCGAACGTCTGGTGTGATAATGAAAGGGTCAGTCCCCAGCTTTGAGCACGACCGATTTAGACTCTGGTGCTTGGCACTGCTGCGGGGGCCCAGCACGATCCAAACCCGTCCTGGGCCAGGGAAAGGTGATGCTTCTGTGTTGGTGGCATGGTGCCAGGCTGGCTGATGTGCCCCTTCTGCTCATACTGTCAAAAGGAYATCCAAATTGCTGTCCCTTATGGCCCCTTGAGAATGGGTAAAAGCAAAATGTCTTGGAGATAGATGCTGAAGCCTGCACGCCACTGACCCTGCTGCACCTCTACACTGGGGTGCAGCCCTACAGCAGAGCCCTCTGGGATGGGGGTCACTGAGCGAGGCTGCAGCCCAGCTCCCCCCTGAGCTGCCCCTCCACGCCKTGGGGCTGTCAGTGAGCATTACTTAACTCACAGCACGAGGTCGGGCACCTGCCCYGCTTTGCTGGGCGCCCCTCCAGTCGCAGTTCAGGGTCTGCTGCGGAGCCTCCCTTGCCGCTACCGCAGCCTTGAGTCCCTCCTGATACTGGGGCATCCCACTCGGCCTTGTGGCCAGGTAGTCATAACAGGCCAGACAAGCCCTGCCAGCTCCCCAGGCATCACTCCCCGGTGCCTGGCGAGTCGTGTGGGGCACGCCGGCCAGCACTCCCCCAGCTGCCAGCTCCGTGCTTGTGCGGCTCCCCGGACCTCAGACATCATGTTTATCCTGGAGATGGGTAATCAGGGAAAAACAAGGCACCGGAGGCCAGGGCTGGTGTTACASTGGGGACAAGTTGTCTGCAGCAGGGTTCAACTTCGGAGCACTGGGGCAAGGAAGAGGGGGAAAATCACCTGTAGCCAGGGTTTGTCCCCCATCAAGCCCCTTCGGGGACACTTCGTTGTCCCTCTCAGCCTCCGGGGCCATCAGGTGGCCGGTGGCTGGCACAGCACGCGCTGCTCCCTGCTGAGTCATAGCTCTGCAGGGAAACGCTTCCAGCTCTGGTCATAACCCATTTCCCTCCGGGGCTGTGAAGAGCAGCCTCCCAGTCCCGCCGCGGGCCAGCTCCGGCCACCCCATGGCCTTGAGCCTGCAGGCTCCAGCCGCCGGGAAGGGCAGTGGCAGGAAGTGGCCGCTGACTCCCAAATTCCAGCCTGGGCTTGCTGGAGCTGAGCCGTTCCCGCGGCGTGGGCAGCAGGTGCCGTGCACCTGCAGACCCCTGTGCCACCGCGGATGCCCGGTCCCCCTGGGGGTGCTGGGCACTCTCCTCCCAGTGCCTCCCCCGGGTGCTGCCTCAGCGGGTGTGTGTGTGCTGCTCTTGGGAACACGGGGTGGCTTCAAGGATGATTTGCCCCATCCCCAGGGACACCATGGGGACACTGCTGGCTCTGAGCATCTGGGGCTGAGCACTGAGTGAGCAGCTGCCCTGCCCAGATCCTTGATTGAGTCCTGTGAAGAGGAGCAGCCTGAGCCGGCCTGGGGCTCAGGGCACATCCCAGGTGCCATCCTGGATGGGTTGGAGCAGAGGGGACTGGGCAGCACCCTACACCTGGATGCATAGCCTGCCCCATTGTCCTGGCATTCCCCAGAGGCCTGTTGGTGGCAGGGAGAGAGGGTGGGCACCGTAGCAGTGGCACCCAGAGCTGGCTGGCTCTGCAGGGGACTCTCCTGTCCTCCTGGGGCACTGACCCACACAGTGCTATCTGGTACACTTTGCTCACTTCACTGCCATTCCTGACTTTCCTGGGAGCTGCTGTTTGCTTTTCTCTGAATTATGACTCCAGCTTGTGCCTTTGATCTGGGCTGTGTCGGCCACCCGTGACCAGGCCCTCTCCTGCCTTTGAAGTGCAGTCACCTTCCCTGCCTTGGATGCTGCTTTTGCAGCCTTGGGTGCAACCCTGCCTCCATGGGGTGAGGCATCCAGGGCAGGAGCATCCCTGGGGTGTCTAAGGTGCACAGCATCCCTCCTCCTCTCTGGGACCTTGTGATGACCCAGCACATCTAATGGCTTGGAGGCCGGGCAATGAGGCATTGTCCAGTACCAAGCAGTCCCAGGGATGCCGGTGGGATGCTGGTGGGATGCTGGGACCAGAGCATTGCTCCCTCCGGTGGCAGTGGGCAGGGACAGAGGAGGTGACCTGTATAGCAGCTGGTCAAAAAGCAGAGGCCAGTACCATGCATTTCCTACAGCTAAGGGGCCTTTCATGCCCGCCACTCCGGCAAAAGAGATGAGATCTACAGGGAAAGTCTCTCTCTGGGCACCGGCCAACCCGTCCTGGCATCAGCCCTATCCTGCCACCCCATCTGGCAGGGAGCAGTGAGGAGGGTTCAGCCTACCCATTCTGCCCCTGGGAAGCTGGGGTCAGGCTTTGGACTCTGGCCTTGAGTGGGTCTGAGTGTCCCCATCCCCTCCCCACTTTCCTGGCCCAGAGAGGATCCTGCCTTATCTGTTACACTTTGTTCTCCTGCTGTCTGGGTGTGGAGCAGGGCAGAGATTAGTGTGCAGACCTTTGGCACACACACGCACGCACACGCATGCACAATCACCCATGTGTGCACCCGCAGCCATGCTCATCTGCACACTGCTGCACACGCAGTCCCCATTCACGTCATCATGCTCACACTCACCTGCGCTTGTATGCCCACACTGTGCCCCACACACCCCCCGCAGCACCTCCTCCAGGGCACAAACGCGTTTCCCCATCACTGCGCATGTTTGTTTGCTCACTGTGAGCTGTGTTGTGTTCCCAGTGGAATGTGGCACTTCCTCAGCCTGCCAAGATCTCTCATATGCATCAGTATGGCCCAGCAGGAAAGGTGGCATCCCACTGGCAAAGGGGTGCAGGCAGGAGGAGGGGRGCTTCTTGTGTCAAGTCTGGAGGGAATAAAAATGTGTGCAGGGAGGCAGGAGCTGTTCTGGCAGACTGGGAGCAAACCTGGGCATCTCTCCTCTCACTGTCACATCACTTTCACTTTCTGTGGGGCTACTAGAGATGCCTTGTGCTGGTGGCTGTGGTGGCAGGCAGGGGCTGCCTTGTTGAGGTCGTGTCCCTGCCCAAGGCTCACTGTGTGTATCCGCAAGCAGCAGCCYGTGCTGCTCCAGGCAGGGAAGCCACAGCCCTTCCAGAGCGATCTTATCTCCAGCATTTCATGAATGACCTGAAAGCCTCTGCAGTCTGCCTCTCAATGGGAAGGCAACCCGCTGTCTGGAGCAGGTGTGCATGTGTGTGCATGTGTGTGCATGTGTGTGCACGTGTGTGCACATGTGTGTGTGTGCAGCCCCTTCTCTGCCCCACAAAAGTAGGGTGACCTGCAGGTGATTTCCTGGCGGGGTGATGGTGCCTCTGCTCTGTCCCACAGACCCTGCCCCAGATCTGCGGTGCTGGAGAAGGGCAGGCGTTCGCCTCTGCTCTGCAGCAGCTCTACACAGCAGTGACACAGCAGGAGGCCAAACAGGCTCGGAAAAGGCATTGCTCTGGTGAGGAGATCCTTGGATGTGGYAAGGGGAGCATGTGAAGCAGCCATCCTCTTGACTGCTGAGCCCCAGGGGAAGGGGAATGTGACCCCGGCTGCAGTTCAACCCATGAAACAGTCTCCTCYTTTCCTTTCCTCCTGTGGGCCGGGGGAAGCACAATTCCTGGAGTGGGTTTGGGCAATGCCCCATGCTCCCTCATCTCAATCCCAAATTGCATCTTTTTCTGGTACCAGAGGACGATGTGSACACAGCACCCACTACAGAAACCAMAGAGCACTCCGATCCACCTCCTCCATCCCAGGAGGATGAAACAACATCTTCCAGCGAGAGAACCTCGGTGAGTGCAGCTCTAGAAACAGCCTCCTCATACCAATGACAGGATGGGGCCCACACCTCCTTTCCCTCTTCTCGCCCAAGCACTGTGCYTGTCCAGGATGGGCTAGGAGTCTCAGCTTGGTTCCTAGCCCATTCTACTGGGGAGTGTGTGATTGCACATGAGTGTGTATTTTGCACTCCCACKGCAGAGATGATGGGAATGTCACTGCTTGCACACTTGCACACATCCTGCATGACCCCCTGAGGTGGAACTGACACTGCCTCCTCTTTTGTTTCCAGCCAGCCTCCTCCCCAGCTCAGAAGCCCCGACTGCCTGCAGCCAAGGCCAAGCCAAAGAAGGCAAAAGGGCTCTTCAGCTGAAAGACTGCTGCCACCCCTGCCGAGCATCTCTGCTTCACCCAGCATCCAAGAGAGGGAGTGCAGAGCACCCATTCTTCTTCTACCTCTTCTCCTGCATCTCCTGGTGGACCCTGCCCTGGTCATGGTCCCCTCCCAAGATGTCTTCAGCTGGAGAGATGGAGCTCCTTTCTCTTCAACAGTGTCTCAGGAAACAGCTTTCCTAACTCTTYGCTGGTGTAGAGTTTGCCCAGGTTTCTTCTCATGGCAGAGCCAGGGCTGGACCTGGAAGAAGTGGATTGGATGCTGCGAGTGTGTGTGGGACAGCTGGGGTTCTGGCAGAGCTGTGGGGTTTGGCTGCTCTTGAGTGGGTTTTCAATAAAGGGCTGTGTCTGGGTGCAATTCCCTCTCCTGCTCTGTCCCTCCAGGCCCATAGTATCTAGCAGGGGATGTAACTCCTAGTGCTGCTGAGTCCTCCTCAGGCTGGTCCTTATGTCCCAGGGTCCTGCAGTGACTCTGGACAGTGAGGAGGTGACAGCAGCTCATTGCTGTGACACAGCACAGCAGCTCCCAGCCATGCTGTGCCTCAGCCTGAACAGCAGTACGTGTATTGGGGTGTGCACAAGAGGACCCCCAAATCACAGGGACACAGCATGCTGGGGGGGCTGGAGCCCATGTTCTTGTCCCACACCAGGATACACACCACGTGCCAGTGCCTGGAGCCAGTTGAAGCCCTTACAGCAGCAGGCTGGCAAAGGCCCTGGATGGGCTGAAGGGCACCCTAAATTTGCAGGCTCTTCCACCATAGACATTTGGCAGGTGATACGGAGTTGATCCATGCTTTGGCCTCCAAGGAGCAGGAGACAAGCAAAACASTAACATGGAATGTTCCCAGGCCTGGGAGCAACCCTGGAGCAAGTAACAGGTGCTCCCTGGACACAAAATACCAYCTCCATCCCTTCACAYCCCATCCATCCACCCATCCATCCATCCATGCATCTGCTCTCCCAGCCTCTGTGTCTACATGCTTCCTTGAGAACTGGGACCCCATTCTTATGCCCAAGGCAGCTCCTAAAACAGCCGGCAGAGAGSCAGGCAGCAGGCAGGCTGCAGCCAACGATGCTGCTCTCCTGGGACAGGGATCCATGGCCCCAGCTGCCCTGCTCCCTGAGGCTGGCCCAGCTGCAGTCATGCTGCCTGTTCTCCCGGGCAGCAAGGGGGAAACAAAAACATCCGGAGCAGCCCCTGTGTCTGTGGAAGGGGAATGAAAAGGCCTTTGCTGGGACACAGCCGACCAGTCCCTGGGCGCGTGCAACTGGTTGCTTTTTATATTTCCTTTCTGAGGGAGCAGCATGCAGGGCAGGGTGGGTGGTGAGAAGGGAAATCCATGGGATGAGGAGCTTGTGCTGACTGCTGCATCTTACGTATCCTACATTTTCCCGTCAGGAAGCATCTTATCKTGGCAGCTTTGAGTCTGCCTGTTGGGCACTTGGCCCCAGGGAGGGTGCTGATACTAGCTGAGGGGCAGGACTGGGGCAGTAGGAGCTTAGCAGCTCTCCATTTCCTTCTGTCACCAGGTTGTCCCTGGAGCAACCCCTGCTCCATCCATATGGACTCCGTCTCCTGGCACAGGAGCTGCTCTGTAGCAAGCCTGGTCCTTCAGCTCCCTGGTGGCTCTGGAGTTTGTACTGTTTCCCCSTGCATGCCAGAACATTCAGGAGGAGTGTTTGTCACTCCAGTGAGGGCATCTTGCTTCTCTATCCCCTTGGCGTCTGAGGAGACATCACAGGGAGAGGCAGGGCTGAAACATTCCCAGCCTGGCTGTTCCAGTGGCTGGGCACCCTGTAGAGAAGGAGTGGGTGGTGCAAACCAGCACCTGCAACGCTGGGTCATTCCTGTGAGTTACTGTGTCTCTGCTTCTCCCTGGAGTGCTCAACTCAGGGGAGCYGGGCCCAGGGATGCTGCAGAGCTGTTGCTCGTGAGCCCTGTCCTGCTGCAAAGTCTCTGTGGAGTGTCCTGCTGTGTCCTCAAGGGACAGATGAGCACCCCGGCAGGCATCAGGTGGGTGTAAAGACTTGCTGCAGGGACAGATCCTGTTCCATTCACCCCTCTCCCAAAGCAAGGGAAGGTGGGCATGCAGGAGCATGGATGGTGGGTAAATAAAAGCAGGAGAGGGAAGACAGTGGGAAAAAGAGMTTTGCCAATGTCCCCCAGGGAACCACCGGGACCCTGGCCCTCAAGACTCCAGCCTGGGGCCACTGGTTCCTCCCTGGCCCAGGTTGTCGCCAGCTCTGGGGAATGTCACCACTCATTGTCCCATCCTGTCCCGCTGGGGTCTCCTTCCCTGTCCCCACCCCCTCCTCCCTGGAGCCGGCTGGATTTGAGCTCCCGACACACATTAAAGGCCACAAGTTCGGCCTCGGCCTCCATAAATTTGATTCCATAAATATTAGTTTTCGCAGGGTTTAATGAAGCCGTTATGCTGGGCACGGCCCAGCACCCCGACCCGTGCCCTTAATAAGGGCTCTGTGGCCTCGATTAAAGGGACCTTTCAATCGCTGTCAAGTATTTTTAGAAAAGGAAAARAAAAAAAAAAAAAGAGAGAGAGAGAGAGAGAGAGAGAGAGAGAGAGAGAGAGAAGAAGACGACCAAGGCAGCGAATATAGAGAGGAAAATCCCAAACCCGTCCAGTGCAAAAATAGAGAAATAGCACCACCTAGACTGCCTGGCTCGGCTCCGCCGCACGTTCGCCCTGCGCAGCGCCCAGCTCCGGGCAGCCCTGGGAGCCCAGCAAAGGGTGTGCGGGATGCTGCGCTGCCGCTCGGGGCAGGGACACTGCGATGCGGCCGTGGTGGGCAGAGGAAAAGAGGCAGCAGTGCACGGTCAGAATGCAGGCAGGAGCACTGTGTCCTGGCGTCCAGGCCAGGCATCCCAGTAGTGTCTGAGAGTGGCTGAATGTTGAGGGACATATCATGTGATAAAGGGACAGACGCTGCATCTCTCCCACCTTCATTGTGGCAGCAAGCATGCCTTCCCATCAGTTGGCAAAGCAGGAGTCCCCCTCCCCAAACAAATTTTCCCCTGCAACCACTCGTTGTGATCCTGTGCCAGCCTCCAGCTGCCTCCCCATTCACCCATCTTGGCTGCCCTGTTGTGCCTGGTGTCCCTGTCCCACTCGGCCCCATGTGCCAGAGGGCTTTGCCTGGCAGGAGCGCTGTCTGGTACTGGGAATGGTGCATGGAGAGGTGATGGCAGGGCACTGCCACTGCTTGCTGTGGCCAGAASCAATGCAGGATGCCACAGCCCCTGCATGGGCAGGAGCTGCTGTCACCAACCAGCAAACCCAACTCCCTGTCTTCCACCCTGAGCCTCCATGGGACTTGAATGCTGTTACCAGYGAGGGCAGGGTGAGGCTCCTTACTGTGAACCTGGAGCTGCTGGGAGGTGGACAGAGGCTTGTGACATGCACGCTGCATGCTGGCAGGCTGCAGAGGTTGTTTGGAGGTCTGAGTTTGTGACAGTGGCATTCATAGGGAACTTCTCCCTGGGGAAGTACTACAGCTTCCAGATGCAGTGCTGTCCCTGGTGATCCTGCTTCACAGTCCCTTGTGATGTGCAGAGTGGGAAAACAGGCTCGYTCCTTTCATTGGGAGTACAAACCACCCTGGAGGATCCTGTGAACCTAGTCCAGGATCCACAGGGTCTAATTTTCCAGTGCTACGATGCAGAGAGCCTTGTGTCCCTTCTSCATCCCTGAGAAGCTTAGGGCWGGGATGGRGAATGGTGCTGTGGTACGTCCCCTCTGCTCTCTCTGCTGATGCCCTCAGGATGCTCCACTGGAAGGATCAGCTGAAGAGGTTTAGAAGTGGGTTGGCCTGGGGCTGCTGGCCCGTCACCCTGGCTCCATCATGTGCCAGAGCAGTGGGACATCTGTACCTCACCACCCTGGTCAGTGGCACAGAGGCTCTTCACTCTGTGACTTCACAGAGGCTCTGGGCACTGCTTTTGGGTACCCAGTATGAAAACCAGTACTGAAACSTGATGGAGCATGGCTACTGAGTATGAGAACCTGATGGAGACTCCTCTGGCCAGCTGCACTTTGCTTGCAGCTCCTGCAAAGGAAATRATGGACCTGGGGCACTGGATAGCAGCATCCCAAGTCTGTGGGTGATGCTGGCTTCTCAGCCTGCATCCTGGATTGCTTGGTCCTGCTGAGACCACAAAGCCCTGCAGCTRGAGCTGGATGTCCGGCTGGGCTATTCCAGCCTGGCCACTGTGTATCCCTACGAGTGACCTGTGCCCTGTGCCCACTGAAGAGCTGGCGAGGGAACATCCCTGAGAGAGTTGTGTGCATGGGGGCATCCCGAGGCGCTGCCTCACCTGGGAAGATCCTAGGGAACCAGAGGGTGTGCAAGCGGACCTGTGCCGGACCCCTCCCYGGCGCACAGCTGGGGGAGAACCGGGGGGGGCCCTGCAAACCCTCGCTCCTGAAATCAGGGTGTTATATTTACTTTCCCCTTTTGGCAGCTAGAAGGGGAAGCCCATCCCAGCCCCTCATTGTTGTCTCAGCGAGTTAATCAGATGCCATAATCCTGTTGTGGAAATATCGGGCCTCCCTGGAAACAATGGGGAGCGAGAATATTGTGGTTAAATTTCAACCAGCTGCCTCCCTGCTCTGTTTGATCCCCGCCCGCAGGCCCGGGCCCCTGGCGAGCAGGCGGCGCGGCGGGGGCCGGAGCCCCGGGGGTGCCACCCCGCGCCCACTCGGCCGCGAGGGAGCCCCCGCAGGACGCCCCGCGAAGGGGGGCGCAGGGTGTGCGGCGGACCGGGCGCGCCTTGGGGCGGCGGCGGGGCTGTCCCGGGGGGCAGGTGGCGGCGGGCACCCCCGGCGGGGTGGGCTGCGGGGCTCGGCAGGGGGGAGGAGGCTGCGGGCGGCCCGGGGCAGGTTCCACGGGGAGGAGGCGAGAGAGGGAGGGCGCTGGGAGGCTGGGACACGGGCAGGGTGCGGTCCTGGCGGTTCCCGGTCCCGGATCTCTTCAATTTCCCCTCTCACTCCTGCCCGGGGAGCGGAGGCAGCGGCGGCTCCGGCTCCGGCTCCAGCCCCGCCGCGCTGACCGCCGAGGCGCAAACCGCGGAGGGCTCCGGCAGCGCCGAGCCCCGCGCCCCGCAAGCGGCCGCTCGCCTGCCAAAACAAACGGCCCTTCGCTATTTATTGCCGCCGCCGGGCCACAGCAGCTCAGAGCGGGCCGACGCCAGCCCGCCGCACCGGGCAGCCGGAGCGCACCCGCGCCGG
>NW_026623313.1:353247-365717 GCF_030028575.1 Malurus melanocephalus | reverse complement strand
CGGTGCCCCGGGCCGCCCCGGAGCCGCCGGGCGCGCCATGAAGCCGGCGCGGCTGCTGCTGCTGCTGAGCGGGTGCGCGCTGCTGCTGTCGCCGGCCGTGCGCGGCTGCGGGCCGGGCAGGGTGGTGGGCAGCCGCCGCCGCCCGCCCCGCAAGCTCATCCCGCTCGCCTACAAGCAGTTCAGCCCCAACGTCCCCGAGAAGACGCTGGGGGCTAGCGGCCGCTACGAGGGCAAGATCGCGCGTAACTCGGAGCGCTTCAAGGAGCTGACGCCCAACTACAACCCCGACATCATCTTCAAGGACGAGGAGAACACTGGCGCCGACCGGCTCATGACCCAGGTACGGCCCGCTGCCGCCCGGTTCTGTCCCCGCGCCGGGCATCTGCGGGCATCGGGGCTGCCCCCGAGCGCCCCGCTACCCACTCTCCGGGGACCGTGCGGGCCCGGCGCTGTGGCTTCCCCGTCCTGCCCCGGGCATCCCAGTGCCGGGTCCGGGCTGCCGGCGTGCGGCGAGTGCATCTCCCTTCGTCGGGCGCTGCAAAGCTCTGCCCCTTCGGCTGCGCTGTGCGCGTCGGACAGCATGCTGCGCCTTGGTACGGCAGCACCCTGCTCCCGGAACCGGCAGCACYTTGTCCCCTGAGATAGCAGCACCCTGCCCCGCTGCTCCTCGGAGCCTGTAGCATCCGTGCCTGGCTGTACCCCTAGGTACGCCCTTGTGCCTCCCGAGCTGGCAGCATCCTGCGTTGCTGCTCCTCAACTTGTCCCACTGACCCCCGGGCTGGCAACACCCTGCACTCCAAGCTGGCAGCCAGCCCTGGTGCCCCTGAGCCATGCCACACTGCCCRCGATCCAGCAGCATCCTCCCACATCCCCTGGATCTGGCAGGACTGTGCCGCACTGTTCCCTATTCAGGCAGCACCCTGCCCCAGTGCAGCYATCCTGCCCTTGCCCCTCTGCTCTGCCTACCCATTGGCAGAGCAGGCAGCGTGCCTGTTGGGACAGACCAGAACCTGGTGTGCTGGCAAAGAGGAGAGTAGGCTCCAGAAGAGCTCTTGCTGACCTTGTCCCCACTCTACCCTCCCTCAGTGTCCCCTCTTCCTGAATGCCTCGTGGGATAGTGAAGGGTGCTCAATGGGAAATGCTTGTTATGCTCAGGGATGGGGACAACCTGTTACTGCAAAAGCCCTGTTGCAGTCAGCTTACAAGTGCCCTGGACTGGCAGGAAGGACGGGGGGGTGGACGACACAGACGACAGCAGAGGAGGGGGGGTGATGCTGGACGAAGGTTACTCTGTGTTTTAATATTGCCAGGAGAATGCCTGAGGGTTTCAGGAATGCAGATAAGGAGCCGCACGGCCTTGCTAAGAAACCTGGCCACCAGCCTCAGCAGTGGGTTACAGCCTGAACAAGCTCCTGGGGGAAGCGGAGGCAAGCTGGGACTGTCCTTCTGACCACTGCCCCCCCGGTCAGGGGCCGGTGGRTGGGTGAACACGGGTGACTGTGATTGTAGGCACTGAGCAAGGCCCTGGCCATAGTTTCTGACCAAGGTGTTGGTATCATTGGGAGGAGAAGCTGCTCGGGTCCTGGCTTGACAGCTCCTTAAACCTGTGTGCTGTGAGTGCAGGTCCCTCAGGGCAGGGACCGTGGTCCAGGTTGGTTTTCAGAGGACTGTAGCAGAGGGKCCGGGATCCCCTGCAAGGCAGCAAGCTTGGGGAGTTGCACAGGTTGTGGTTGCCGGTGACTGGAGCCCTGGGGCTGGTCTGTAACCTGCCGCCCCTGGGCAGCAGCTTCAGGGATATTTGAGGAAGCAGTGTGCTCCTCTGCTCCGTGCATTGGGGAAGTTGATGACATCATTGGAGGCAGGAGAGTGCTTCAAGTGGTGTTTTCTCCTGAGAGTGCTCCCACCACCTTCTCTAACCCAGCCAGTGCCCCTCTGCAAACCTGGGATAGGGAGGGCTCCGTGTCCCACCTGCCAGCCTAACATTTCATGCTGTACCACTGCCTTGTTGGCAGGGTGCCTAGAAGCATCCTGGTCTGGAGCCTCACAAACGAGCATTCTYACTCCAGCAGGGTCCCTGGCCATCACACATCCACACACAGATGGGTACCACCATGCCTTGGGCAGCTCTGCAGGGAATTGTTCATCTTGCTGTGGAGGTGGAATGATTTCTGGCAGCCTGCTGCCATCCCACAGCCTCCTGGGCTTGTCTTGTGGCCCCTGGCTGTGGCAAATGTCCCCAGACATGGGAACTCTGGCTCTGGCACCATGTCCTGTGTTGCTATAGGTTGGGAAAGGCCATTGACCCAACTCCTTGTCCCTTCCCCCAGAGCACTGGCTTTTACTGCTGTTGACTCACTTCAAACCTGTTTTCTTTCCCCAAGTCCAAGGGTCTGGGTGTCCCAGGCAGCCGGAAGATGTCGCCTGCTTAGAGGAGTGGGTAGTGCTGCTCTCTGCCYGCCTTTCCTTTATCGTTTCATCTTCCTCAAGAATTCCAGTGTGTTTGCTCTCACTGGTCCCACTCGGAGGTGCTGAGATAAGGCTGGAGGCAGAACCCGCCTCACCTCTCCCCAGCAGCCTGGCCCAGGAATGCCATGGGTCCCCTGCCCCCATGGAGTCCCAAACCCAGCCTCTCCCTACCCCAGCTTTCACCCCTTGCAGCCACTGTTTCCCAGCTGACACAGAGACCATCCTTGCAGTGGTGAGGAATTTCTCATGCAGACCTTGGATAGGACTTTTGGCTTCCTTTGAGAGAAGCTTGAGGAGGAGATGCTAGTAAAACCCTTTTTTCTCCTGGCCAGACTCTGGACATGGGAGCAGCTGTGGCCAAGCATACTCCATTCACGACACCTCTGCTGAGACTGTGGTCACACCTGAGTGTGCTTCATACTTCCCCTGAGATGATCCTGGGGTCCGTGCTGACTGCACCCCATCTYGGAACTCTGTTCTGCTGCCTTCCCTAACGTGGTTTAGCTTGCCCCACAGGACACGGTTCTGTCCCCTGTATGGACACAAAAAGGGAGATGCCAAGGTTGGGCAGAAGGTGGCTAGAACTTTGCCCAGCCCTACGTCCCCAGAGTCTTCACCATGAAGTGCACGGGACAGCAGAGCCACCAGCTTAGTGTGGTCATATGGGACCCCATCATGCATGTGAGCTGGGGGTGCCCAGTCATCTGCACCACTACAGGGGCAAGCTGTGCCCTCCCTGCTGTCACCATCAAACGCAGACCCTGTGGGCMGCCCATGCTCATGAGTTTTCTGGTCCCTGCCTGTTTGTCTGTGCAGGCAGCAGAGCCCCTGGGCAGGCAATGCCCATCCCTACCTACTTACTGCAGCTCATGCCTGCTCCCTGCCCATTGCTGACTGCTCCTTGCCCATCCCTGTCCATCCCTGTCCATCCCTGTCCATCCCTGACTTTTATTGTCAGGGATGTGCCTCCTGTGCCTGCTCCCTGCGCATCCCCACCTGTTCAGCCTTGCCTATCACTGCTTGCTCGCTACTTATTTTTGCTCATTCCTGCCGTTTCCTCCTCTTAGTTGCTTCTTCCCTGCCCATCCATGGCTGTTCCTTATCCGCTGCCGCCCTGCCCACCAGTTCCCCASCCGTTAGTATCTGCCTCCTCCTGCCTAGTGCCTGCCTGGTCCTCGTCCATCGGTACCTGCTGCCGTCGCTGCCGGTCCCCGCCCGCGCTCTGACACCTGCTGGCCACCGATGGCACCGCCAGAGCCGGGGACAGGGTGCTCCCGGGCTCTGCCTGACGCTGTCCCTGCCGGGGGGCAAAGGCTTGCCCAGTCTCGTTGTTTTTGTGCGGGCAGGGTGTCCCTGGAGGACAGAAGGGCTGGCAGTGAGGGCGGGAGTGGTGCCCGGAGCAGGGTGCTGGCATGGGAGCAGCAAGGGAATGCCTGGAGTGATGGCTGAGGGATGCAGGGGGGCTTTAGGGATTCCCTCCTTGCTTCCAGTGCTGAACCCCCTTCCTGTGGAGTCCCTGTGGGTCTGGAGACCTTGGGAACAGCTTGTCACATGTGCCAAGTGGCACCGCAGTGGTGCTGGACGGGGACAAAAGTCACTCTCCTCCCTATTCCTCCTCCCCTCACCTAGCAAACTGTTTGTCCAGCACCTTCCTGGCTTATCTCCCCACACCCAAGGAGCTGTGGGATGACGGCAGTCCATGTGGGGCAAAGGCCTGCCTGGCACTGCCCTTCCCAGGGCCTGGACCCTGCCAAGTGCAAGCAGGTTTCCCCAAGAGGGGCAGTGCCCACCTTCCTAGGATGGGAGCAGGTGCTTGGGGATAGGGTGAGGACCTTCATTTTTGGTCCCTGTGGAAGCAGTGCTAGAACATGTTTGAGCCTGGGGGTGTAGCAGCATCAGGCTTTAAAGCCTGTGGCTTATGCTGGCTGTGACCATCTCAAGACACATCATGGTGGGCAGTTCCAGTACTGAGCRGGGCATCGTGCAGAAACATCCCCAGCAGTGGTTGTTTTTCAATCTGCTGTCCAGTTACATCATTTAATGCTTCCCAGGACTGGCTTTGTGCATGACCATGAATGCTCTGTCCTTTGCCCTGATTTTATGGGACTCCTTCTTTCCCGGGGAATGGCAGTGAGAGGAGCATCAGAGTCTTTTATCCCTATGGAGACAGAGCTCTCCCACCCAGTGAGCACTGGGCGGTGACAATTGGATTTCTGATCCAGCTGCATGCCTCAGAACCAGCTGTGCCTGTGGCTGTGAACCTCAGCCTCTAGAGCCAGCGTAAAACTAACCCAGTCTCTTTTATATTGTCATTAATTTTATTCACAGTTTCACTTGRTGTGATTCTTAGGGTGCCCTGTGCAGGGCCAGGAGTTTGATCCTATGGGTCCCTTCCAACTCACCATATTCTATGACTCTTCAGAACCTCACAGAACCTCTTTTCCATGCTGCACAGCCCTGGTCCACTCACCTGGTTTTCTGYAGAAGCTCCCATAGCGCTTTTCCTACACCTTTTCTATCCCTCTTCCATCCCTTTAGCAGCAGGGCAAGGGGCCAGATGCTGGGGCGGCACTTTGCAAGGCAAGCGTGCAGAGTTTTGGTCTTTCCCTGACTTTCTGCCGTGGCTAGGGGATGTGGGGCAGGGCAGGTCGAGGCTGGGAGTAGCATGAAACAGGAATTTGGGGCTGGCATCCCTCTGCTTGCTGGGAAGGACTGCCACAGGCACTTGCTTGCGTGTGTGATCTCTGTGGCCAGCAGGTCTGGGGCTTTTGAGATCTGCTGCTGTCCCTCAGCCCTTGTGGTGTGSAGAGGTGAAGGGGGCTTCACTCCACATCCTTTCTGCTCCAGCACAACAGAGCTCTTGGGCAGGTTTGGCACTTGCCATAGGAGCAGAAGCTGGATGGATTATGAGAGCCCAGTGCTGGGTCCCTGTTACTCAGGACTTGAGGAGCCAYAGCAAGCAGAGCTGTGCTGAGGACWGGGCAGGCTGTTTCATTTGTGCCTGGAGACACCCTGGGACCTCCTCCCAGCCAGGAAGCAGCAGGATTGAAGCTCCTGTATCCTCCTCCTGTCAGATGGGAACCACTGGGGTACAATTAGCACAGGGCAGGTGTCCAGTGAGCAGGAAGCCCAACCCAGGCTCTGCTGCTTGGAATTGGAGGGAGAGAGGGACGAGAAGAGTACCCTGTTGGGTGTACACCCCTCTGCCCAGCTGTGGTATCGGGCTCTGCAGGGAGTTTGGGGGRCATGGGATAGATAAGGCACCTCATGTTCTAATATCTTCTTCTACTGGACCAGCCCCCAAGGGCCTGAGGGCCCAGAGAGGCTTAGTGCAGGCATGGTGGGACACAGCCTGCCAACCAGGCAGCTAATCCCTCCCTCCCTCCTTCCCTTCCTCCTTCAAAAAAAGCAGTTATTGACTCTGTCCCTCTGCCCTACAGCGCTGCAAAGACCGATTGAACTCCCTGGCCATCTCTGTCATGAATCAGTGGCCGGGGGTGAAGCTGAGGGTCACAGAGGGCTGGGATGAGGATGGGCACCACTCAGAAGAGTCACTGCATTATGAGGGCCGAGCTGTGGACATCACAACCTCGGACAGGGACCGCAACAAGTATGGCATGCTGGCTCGCCTGGCTGTGGAGGCTGGCTTCGACTGGGTCTACTACGAGTCCAAGGCACACATCCACTGCTCCGTCAAGTCAGGTAAGATTGGGGTGAGGGGCAGTGAGCTGAGCTGGGGGCCAGACCCCCTCTTGCATACCCGGGAACCTGGCTGGCTGGGTAGGGTGCTCCTGCAGGRGGTGCCAGCTCTCGCATCCTGATTGCCCTATCTGGGGCAGACAGTCAGGTGAGGAGTGAGTCACACACCTGTGGCCAGCCAGTGCCATGGGGCAAATTCCCCATCTGGCTCCCATAGACCTACATCTCGACCCACCTTCTCTGGCCTCCTCCTTTTCTTAGCCCACATCCCCTTTTTCCCCAGTCTGACGCCCCAGTTTGCCCATCACACGTCTCCCTTGCCTCTGCCCTTCCAGCCCCTTAGTGCCCATGCTCAGCCTCATCCAGCCCTGCCCTGCTCTGCCGTTGGCTGCTTTTGAGCTTCCGCTGTCCTAGCAGCACCTGTCCATCCCTGCCTAGCCAGGGATGGGGTCAGGAACATCCAGACAGGGACATGCCGGGTACCCTGGGATCAGCTCTTTGCCGTGCAGCACCATCTGCAGCRGGGAGCAGAGCCGGGTGGTTTTTGAGGGGTGCTGGTGGTGTTTGCTTCCTCCTGTGCGGTGCAGTGGGGGCGGCGGGGGGTGGAGAGCTGCTCTCARGCCCTGTCCGAGGCCGGGAGGGGGATGCGTGGGGTGCAAGCCCCCCGCAGGCCGGCAGAAGCAGCCGTAGCCGGGATGCAGTTCCCGCCGGAGCGGCCGCGCTGGCTGCGGGCTGCAGAGGGCAGCAGCGCCCCGCGCACGGCACCGGCACTACCGGGAGGGGCCGTGCTGTCACCGTGTCGCGACAGACTGGGGAGGGCTCTGCGTGTGCGGGGGCTTGCCCGGACACGGCAGCAGCCTCGGCGGCCGCTGGCACACGCACYCCGTGCCGCAGGGCCGTGCCCGCACACGGAGCCATCGCACACCCGTGTGCCACGCACTGTGCGCGGCGGTGCCGGCGCCGGTGCGCCTGTGCTGCCCCGCGTCTCTCGTCCCCGGGCTCGGTTGCCACCGCACTGTGCCTGTCCTGCCCTAGCCCGCAGTCCGCGGCTCGACACCCCCAGACGCCAGCCCGGCCCCCCGCGCTGACCCGCTCCCCGTGCTGATGCCAGGACGGGCACAACACCGGCCGGCGATGGAAGTGGGGCCACCACGCCGCAGACAGGGAGCGATGCACCCCCGGAGAAGAGGGACAAAACGCGGCCGAAGGACCAGGGCTCCCGTGCCCCAGGGCACCCTGTGGGGCTGGCAGGAGGATTGGGGCCAGGCTCCGAAGCAAGGACCATGACCCCACAGCCATGAGGCTGGCCAGAGGAGTGGGGCTGTGCCCCTGGAGAAAGACGGAGGCTTTTGAATCCTGGAATGCTATCCTTGGACAAACTGAAGAGGGATGCTATAACCCAAGAAGCAAACTGGGGCCCGGAGGCCCTGAAGGGCTTCTAGAGGCTGATCATATTCCTCTCACTCTGCAGCASCTCCTCAGGGCTCTGGGTCCCCCATATTTATGCCCAAGGCCATGGGGAACCCAAGAGTGCGTGGTGGAGGCTGTGGGGTACACATCATGATCCCCTCAGAACTGTGTACAGAGGGCAGCCGGGCTGCCCCTGCCTCTTAGTAAATGGCTTTTATTTTTGTATGGATGGCCACATGGCCTGTTGTATGTGTTGTGTCTCCTCGGGTCCTTCCCTGCACACACCTACCCCTCCATGCCCAGTGTCTGTGCCCTCCACTTCTGCCAGGCACCCCTCTCGCCCCCCTGCAGCCCTTCCCCATGGCTCTGCTGCCTGCCTGGGGAGGCGGGATTCAGGATTTGGGACCTGGCCTCTAGAGCAAGGACAGGGCGGACACCGCACTTCATCTGAGCAATAAAAGGATTCTGTCCCAGAGATGGATGCCTCTCTTCGTGGGTTTGGGGGCTGGGATTTGGCTCTGCACAAATCTGGGGAGTGATGGGGGCAGTGCCATYTGGGTGGGGACACTCAGGGATTAGGTGAGGGAGCTGGGAGAGGGCCCTGAGAGGGGGTTAGAGCTCAAGGATAGAACCGTGCAGGGCTAGGAGCAGGACCTAAGKTGAGATGCCGCTGGCAGATGGTGGGAGGGCATCACAGAGATGCTAAGATGGGAATTGCTGGTATTTGGGGGAACACTGCTGCTGGGGTAGCTAAGCACCATTCCTTRGGAAGCCAGGATTCCCCTGCTAAGTGCCAGAATGGGCCCTTGGTGACACTTGGTGACTTGCTGCATCTTTTCATCTGGAGAGGGGTAGAACCCTTGTGCCACCATCGCAGGAGACAAGCCCCAGAGAGTCTGGGTCCTTTACTCTGTGACAATCACTAGACAAGCCCTACCCAGGATGATGGCCACAGGTTGTGACAATTCCCTRCCACCCAGAGAAGCAGGGGTTGGCTGGCATCAGTGGTGCAGGGGTGCACAGGTGGGAGAAGGGAGCAGGACTGCTGCATGGGGTGGAGGGGCGCTGCTGTGCTGGGAAAGGCTGATGCATCCTGTGCTGTTCCTTGCAGCAGCCTCCCAAGCAATGCCCACGACCAGCACTGCAGGGAACAGAGATGTTGTGGGGGTATGCAGGGTGAGACCAGGCACTCTTCTCCTCAGCCTGCCACCGGCTCAGGGCTTTACCTCTGCTTTTTCAAGCTTCGGGTGTCCCCTGGCTGTGTCTTGAACTTTTCAGGCTGTGGTTGTGTCCCACTTCCCTTGCCAGTTTTGGATTTTGGGATCTGTACAGAGGGCTCAATGCCCCAGTACTATGCTGGAGACCCCAGGTGCCAGCTAAAGTGACATGGTGGCTGAGGGATGAGGTGCCTGCAGGGGGGATTGGTGGCTGGGCACATGTAGGGGACATGCATACATTGGTGATGCCAGAGCAGAGTTATCCCTGGCGGGGCAAAGCCAGGCAGTGTGGGAAGGTGTCCATGCACCGTGGAAAGGTGATGCTGAGGGTCTGGCTAACGGGTAACCCTCCTGTCCTCTCTCTCCCTGCGCAGAGCACTCGGCCGCTGCGAAGACAGGGGGCTGCTTTCCCGGGCAGGCACTGGCAACGCTGGAGGACGGTGCCCAGACACCACTGTGGGCACTGCGCCCAGGCCAGCGAGTGCTGGCAATGGACGSGGCGGGCAGGCCCACCTACAGTGACTTCTTGGCTTTCCTGGACAAGGATCCCCGTGCCCTCACCACCTTCTACGTCATCGAGACACAGGAGCCACCCCGGCGCCTGGTCCTGACGCCCACCCAYCTGCTCTTTGTGGCACAGAACGCTTCAGCGCCCGCCGCCCGCTTCCGCCCCATCTTTGCCAGCCTCGTGCGCCCTGGACATTTCGTGCTGGTGGTGGCTGGCGGGGGCAGCTTGCAGCCTGCCGAAGTGGTGCGKGTGTGGGACCGCAGAGATGTGGGAGCCTACGCCCCACTGACGCGCCACGGGACGCTGGTGGTGGATGGCGTGGTGGCTTCGTGCTTTGCTCTGGTGCAGGAGCAACAGCTGGCACAGCTGGCCTTCTGGCCACTCCGGCTCTATCACAGCCTGCTGGGGTGGCCAGGGGTGCAGGGGGATGGTGTGCACTGGTACTCAGGGCTGCTCTACCGCCTGGGCAGGCTGCTCCTGCCCCCTGACAGCTTCCACCCACTGGGGATATCCCAGGCGGAGAGCTGAGGGTGCACCACAGCTCCAGCCAGCACTGCCGCTGGAGGTGATGGCTGCAGGGTGACTTGCTGGGGGCCAGCACCCCGTCCCAAAGCTGGGTGCCCACGGGGAGCTGCCTCCAGCCCTGCCTGCTTGGGGTACAGCCACCTCCTGGATGGGGGCACCGAGGCTCCACGGTGTGCCTCCTCCATGTTCATCACCCCCTCCTCACCCCCTGTTCCGGGGGACCGGAGGGAGGCACGAAGGCTTTTCCCCCGGGACAGGGGGGTGCCCCTGGCTGGATCCACATGCTGCTATGTGTGTGTGTGTGCAATGTGTGTGTGCGTGTGCCCAATTAGCTAATGATGGAGGTCTAAAAGATGAGAGGGAGGGGGAAGAGGAGAGAGCCCTGACTGCTCCACTGGGCTCCCAGCCTGTCTGCTCCCAGTGGGGAAGTTTTGGGAGAGGGGCCCAGGGCCCTTTGCCTGGCAGGCTGGGTGGGAAGGCAGGCAGTGCTATTTCCACCCCTGGGRCATGGCAGCTGGGAGCAGAGTGACCCAGGTACTGGGACTGTGCCTTGCCCTTAGCCCAGGTGCAGGGGGCCCCCAAAACAAGCWGGGGTGGGGGGTCTGGCACAGCTCTGGCATGAGACCTCTGACGTGGTGACACAAGTGCCGCTGGAGGAATAGACTGGGGAGTGAGGTGCCAGGCTCTGCCCAAAGCCAGCACCAGAGCCATCCTGAGCATGCCTGTGGGTCCGCTGTGATAGCGTGTGGGGCTCCGTCTGGCAAGAGGGGGCTGTGGAGGCAGGCACATGGGCAGAAGGGTGAAAATGTCAGCCAGGCATAAACATACACTGGTAGGAGCAGGGAGGGGGGAGAGTCGGGGCTGCAACCCCAGCCTGCTGCAGCCTGAAGAAAGAGGTAGGGGAGAAAACTTCCCAAGCATCCCACCCTGAACTGGCTCAGCCCAAAAACTTTTCCCACCCCAAAGCTAAAAAATCTCCTCAAGSTTCAGACCCTGGCTGGCTCCCCAAKGCCCCAGTACCCCAAACCCTCAGGGTAATTCATTGCTGCTCACCCACTCCTGGGACCTGGGGAGAGTCCCATCAGAGCTGCAGCCACACTTCCCCCTCTCCAAATCCTAGCTAGAGCCTCAGCCTCCCCTAACTCCACATAAGTGGAGAGGAAAGGGCTGAGGGAGGCTGTGACCCATGTCCCCCCTGTAGCATCACGCRTCTTTATTTATTTATCTGCTCTTTGTATGTACCATAGATGGGAGGCAGTGTGGGCGCGTGCAGGGTGAGATGGAAGTGCGGGGCAGGGGTGGGAAGTTGTTTGGTTGGGTGGGGGGTTGATTTTTTTTTTTTAACAAAAAGCAGAAATTATTTAAAGATTATTTTAAAGCACAGCTTTTATGGTGATTGTTGTCCAGGATGAAGTGAGAGAGCGCGAGCGTGGCCGATGGCAGGTGTATTTTTGTCTCTTCACTGGATGTACCTTTCCTGGTTGGGGACACAGCCCAATAAATCCATCGTGGGAGCTCTGAGCTCTGGTGTAGGGAGGGCAGGCAGGGGTTGGGGATGCTCACTGCACAAATCATTCAAGGGCAGGCAGGGCTAGAGCACATCTTGTGCTTCTACAGAAGCAAGATTTGTTCACCCCAGTGCCCTCTACCAGYAAGGATGACATCTCTCTCCTCACTGCCTCATCCATACCCAGGGGAAGGGGGTAGCTGGAGGCTGTGGGATTGACCCAGTCTACATGGGACCAAACTGTCATTAGAGCCACCAGCAAACTAGGGCAGGGTGTAGTGGGGACAACCAGCGTGGGACTGCCAGGGACACCTCACCACCTCAGTGCCTGTCCATCTTTCCATACCACCCCCAATGACCACAATGCTCACTAACCAAGAAGAAGGACCCTGTATCCTGTAGGCAGGTTTCCAATGCCCCTAGTATTAGCCAGTGCTGTCCCTTCAGCCCTTGCCAGCCCACTTCCCCCTCTACCCCATCCCCATGCCAGCAGGAGGAAAGACCACCAGCCGGAACCCCGCACAGCCTCCCCATAGCTSTCCCAGCCACACACCCCTCTGAAGACACCCTGCCCTGGTCTCCTGGGCCATGCTGGGATCGGGATCCCCCTAGGGCTTTCCCTGGACCCCACAGCATGGAAAGTGTGAAGCAATTCGGCAGCAGGCTGCTCTCAGCGAGGGCCCTCATCACCAAGCTAATTTAAGGGCTCTGCAAGGCGGCTGAGCTAATTTAATTAGGTTCTTATTACAGAGAAGGACAAATTGGTCCCCGGGGGGGCCACGGGGTCAGGCTTTCGAGAGGTGCTTTATGGAGTGAAATTTCAATCAGGCTGTTGTCGCAGGCAGGGGGAGCTGGAGGCAGAGGATGCATAGGGAGATGATGCATTAGGGTACCCGCTGGGGGACATCATCTCCAAATTCAGGTTTTAGGGAATCACTGAGTTTGCGGGAAGAATTCGTTGCCCCATTAGAAGCATCTTGCAGGGTGTATGGGGGTTGCTTTGGGATGGAGGCAGGGAAAGTAGCAGGAGACTGGCTCTGAGCTGGTTTTGGGGCAGTGCGAGCAAAGGGAGATACCCATAAGTAAGAGAGTAGGGTCTTTCTGAGGTTCCATTAACTCCCCCATAGATCCGTAACCC